>NC_044978.1:150066711-150666711 GCF_008728515.1 Papio anubis
CCCCCCAGCGAGGGGGCTCCCAGAAGCCAGGGGGGCGGGCCGGGGGTGGCGGCTGGGAGCCCGATCGCGGGGGGTGCCTGCAGCCCCGGCGAGGGGGCTCCCAGAAGCCAGGGGGGCGGGCCGGGGGTGGCGGCTGGGAGCCCGATCGTGGGGGGTGCCGGATCAAACCAGCTGAAACCGGTTCAAAGTGGCTCAAACCGGATCAAACCGGCTCAAACAGGTTGAAACCGGATCAGACCGGATGAAACCGGTTCAGAGCGGTTCAAACCGGATGGAACCGGATCAAACCGGCTCAAAATGGTTCAAACCGGCTCAAACTGGTTCAGACCGGATCAAACCGATTCAGACCGGATGAAACCGGATGGAACCGGATCAAACCAGCTGAAACCGGTTCAAACCGGCTGAAACCGGAACAAACCGGCTCAAACAGGTTCAAACCGGATCAGACCGGATCAAACCGGATGGAACCGGATCAAACCGGATCAGACCGGATGAAACCGGTTCAGACCGGATCAAACCGGATGGAACCGGATCAAACCGGATGGAACCGGATCAAACCAGCTTAAACCGTTTCAAACCGGCTCAAACCGGTTCAAACCGGATCAGACCGGATCAAACCGGATGGAACCGGATCAAACCAGATCAGACCGGATGAAACCGGTTCAGTCCGGATCAAACCGGATGGAACCGGATCAAACCAGCTTAAACCGTTTCAAACCGGCTCAAACCTGTTCAAACCGGATCAGACCGGATGATACCGGTTCAGACCGGATCAAACCAGATGGAACCGGATCATACCGGCTCAAACTGGTTCAATCCGGATCAAACCAGTTCAGACCGGATCAAACCTGCTCAAACTGGTTCAAACCGGCTCAAACCGGCTCAAACTGGTTCATACCGGATGAGACCGGATGAAACCGGTTCAGACCGGATCAAACCGGATGGAACCGGATCAAACCGGCTCAAACTGGTTCAAACCGGATCAAACCGGTTCAGACCGGATCAAACCGATGGAACCGGATCAAACCAGCTGAAACCGGTTCAAACCGGCTCAAACCGGTTCAAACCGGATCAAACCGGTTCAGACCAGATGAAACCGGTTCAGACCGGATCAAACCGGATGAAACCGGATCATACCGACTCAAACTGGTTCAATCCGGATCAAACCGGTTCAGACCGGATCAAACCGGCTCAAACTGGTTCAAACCGGATCAAACCAGATCACACCGGACTCAAACTGGTTCAATCCGGATCAAATCGGTTCAGACCGGATCAAACCGGCTCAAACTGGTTCAAACCGGATCAAACCAGATCACACCGGATCAGACCGGATGAAACCGGTTCAAACCGGCTCAAACCGGTTCAGACCGGATCAAATTGGATGGAACCGGATCAAACCGGCTCAAACTGGTTCAAACCGGATCAAACCGGCTCAAACTGGTTCAAACTGGATCAAAACGTTTCAGACCAGATCAAACCGGATGGGACCGGATCAAACCGGATCAAACCGGATCAAACCGGCTCAAACCGGATCAAACCGGTTCAAACCGGATCAAACTGATCAGACTAGATGAGTCCGTCTAAAACTGCCTAAAACCGGCTCAGACCGGATCAATTGATGGAACTGATCAAATCAACAACCACCAACCATCAAACTATTCAAACCGCTCCAAACCGTCCAAACCGGATCCGGCCCAAACCGATCATGACCGTGACCGATGTCCCGCCTGTCCCAGACCATCATCAATTGGATGTCCCGGATCAAACTGCCTAAATTGGTTCAAACCGATCAAACCGCCTAAACTGGTTCAAACTGGATCAAAACGCTTCAGACCAGATCAAAACCGCCTCAAACCGGATCAAACCGATCAGACTGAGATGAAATCCAGTTCAAACCGCCCAAACCGCTTCAGACTAGATCAATTGATGGAACCGATCGGGAACCGCCCAAACCGTTCCAAACCGGATCAAACCGCTCAAACTGTCTCAAACTGGATCAAAATCGCCGGCATCAGACGTTCCTGCCCAAACCGATCACTGCATTCAGAGAGCAGCCCGCCGCTTCAAACCGCTCAAACCGTATTTCACTCACATCAATTGGATGGAACCGATCAAGAACTGCTCAAACTGGTTCAAACTGGATCGGGAACTGGCTATTCAAACTGCCCCAAACCCGGACGCTTCAGACTAGATCGTTCAGTTCAAACCGATCAAACCGGGATTGTGAATGATGAAACCAGTTCAAAACTGGCTCAAACCGCTTCAGACCAGATCAAATTGATGGAACCGGATCAAACCGCCTAAACTGGTTCAAACCGGATCTAAACCGCCCAAACTGGTCTGTCCGGATCAAACGCTTCAGACCAGATCAAAACCGGCTCAAACCGATCAAACCGGATCATCAGATGAACCGTCTAAACCGCCCAACCGGTCTACAGGACCGGATCGGGGATGGGAACTGGTTCAAACTGCTCAACCGTTCAGACTGGATCAAATTGATGGAAAATCGATCAAACCGGCTCAAACTGGTTCAAACTGACCAACCGCTCAAACTGGTTCAAACTGGTCTAAACCGATCAAACCGGCTCAAACTGGTTCAAACCCGGACTTCAAAACGTTTCAGACTAGATCAAAACTGGTCTAAAACCGGATCAAACCGATCAGGACAGATGAAATCCAGTTCAAAACCGGCCCAAACCGCTTCAGACCAGATCAACTGGATGGAACTGATCAAACCGCCCAAATCTGTTCAAACCGACTCAAACTGGCTCAAATCCGCTCCCAAACCCGGATCAAACCGCCTAAAACTGGTCTAAACTGGATCAAAACGCTTTCCAGACTAGATCAAAACCGTCTAAACTGCCCAAACTGCTCCAGACCGGATCAAATTGGATGGAACCGGATCAAACTGGCTCAAATCTGTCTAAACCGGATCAAACCGGCCAAACCGGTCCAACTGGTTCAAACCGGATCATCAAACCGCCTGAAACTGGTTCAAACTGGATCAAAACCACCAGATCAAACCGGTTCAAATCCGGATCAAACTAAACCGGATCAGACTACTAGAAGGAAACCAGCCCCAAACCGCCCAAACCGTTTGCACCAGATCAAATTGATGGAACCGGATCAAACCGCTCAAACTGGCCTCAAACTGGATCAAACTGGCCTAAACTGGTTCAAACTGGATCAAACGTTTCAGACCAGATCAAACGGGTTCAAACCGATCAAACCGGATCAGACTAGATGAAACCGGGTTCAAATCAGCTCAAACTGGTTCAGACTGATCAATTGATGGAACTGTCTAAACCGCTCAAACCGTCTAGACTGATCGAAATTGATGGAACTGGATCAAACCAGCCCAAATCTGTTCAAACTGATCAAACTGAAGCTCAAATCATTCAACCCGGATCAAACTGCCTAAACTGATCATCAAACTGATTCAGACTAGCTGAAACTGCTTAAACTCCGCCCAAACTGCTTCTGTGACCAGATCAAATTGACGGAACCGATCAAACCGCCCAAACCGGTCCAAACCGGATCGCAAACCGCCAAACTGGTTCAACCCGGATCAAAACGCTTCAGACCAGATCAAACCGGGATGAATCGATTGATCAAACTGCCCAATCAACCGCCTAAACTGAAGCCCAAACCGGATCAAACCGACGTCCCTCGACAAACCGCCCAAACTGGTTCAACCGATCAAACCGGCTCAAACTGGTCTAAACCGGATCAAACTGATCAAACCGAGATCAAACCGCCCAAACTGGTTCAAACTGATCAAACCGCCTCCTTCCAACTGGTTCGCTAAACCGGATCAAACTACCCAAACTGGGTCTAAACTGATCAAAAAACGTTTCAGACTAGATCAACTGATGGGACTGTTCAAACTGGATCAAACCGCTCAAACCACCCAGACCGGATCAAACCGGATGCATCGGATCAACCGATCAAACTGGTTCACCTGGATCGGAACTGCTCCAAACCATCTCAAACTGGTTCAAACTGGATCAAACCGCTGAAACCGGTTCAAACCGATGAGATCAGATGAAACCGTTCAGGATCGCATCAAACCGGACGGTACCGGATCAAACTGGCCCCAAACTGGTTCAAACTGGATCAAACTCTGTTCAGACCGGATCAAACCAGATGGGACTGATCAAACCGGATCAGACCGATGAAACCGTTTAGACCGATCGTTCCACCGTCAACCTGCTTCCAAACCGTTCAAACCTGGCCTCAAACCGGGTTCAAACCGGGCTCAAACCGCCCAAATTGCCCATACTGATGAGATCACGAAACCGCAGACTGGCCAAACTAGGGCTGAAACCGGGTTCAAACCTGCTTCAAACCGGGTTCAAAATCCTGCTCAAACTGGCACCTGTAAACTCTGCTCAAACTGCCTGCTAAATTGGTTCATACCGATGAGACCGGATGAAACTGCGAAGATCGAAACCGGATCAGATTCGATGAAACCGGGTTTAGACTGGATCAAACCAGCTGAAACTGCTCCAAACTGCCTAAACCGCCCAACCAACTATACCGGATGAGACCGGATGAAACCGCAGACCGGATCAAACCGATTGAACTGATCAAACCGTCAACTGGTTCAAACTGATCAAACTGATGGAACCGGATCAAACCGGGCTTCAACTGGCTATTCAACTGATCAAACCGGACGGAACCGATCAAATCCAGCTGAAACCGGTCTACACCGATCAAACCGGATGGAACCGATCAAACCGCCCAAACCGGTTCAAACTGGATCAAACCCGCTCCAGACCGGATGAAACTGGGTTCAGACCGGATCAAAGCCCGATAATGGGATGAAACCATTTAAACCGCTTCAAACCGCTCAAACTGGTTCAAACTGGATCAGACTGGTTCAGACTGATCAAAACCGATGGAAACTCCGATTAAACCAGATCAAATCGTCTGACCGGATCAGACCCGATGAAACTGGCCCAAACTAGCTCAAACCGTTCAAACCGCCCAAACCGCTTCAGACCAGATCAAATTGGATAAACCGGATCAAACCGCTCAAACTGGTTCAAATCGGATCAACTGCCCAAAACTGCTCCAAAGCGTTCGATCGGATCAAACCGTCTTGATCTGATAACCCGGATAAAACCGCTCAAACTGGTTCAAACCGGATCAAACCGGATGAAACCGGTTCATACCGGATCAAACCGGATGGAACCGGATCAAACCGGCTCAGACCGGATCAAACCGGCTCAGACCTTATCAAACCAGCTGAAACCGGTTCAAAGTGGCTCAAACCGGTTCAAACCGGATCAAACTGGCTCAAACAGGTTGAAACCGGATCAGACCGGATGAAACCGGTTCAGACCGGATCAAACCGGATGGAACCGGATCAAACCAGCTGAAACCGGTTCAAACCGGCTCAAACCGGTTCAAACCGGATCAGACCGGATGAAACCGGTTCAGACCGGATCAAACCGGATGGAACCGGATCAAACCGGCTCAAACTGGTTCAAACCGGATCAAACCGGTTCAGACCGGATCAAACTGGCTCAAACCGGATCAAACCGGATCACACCGGATGAAACCGGTTCAAACCAGCTGAAACCGGTTCAAACCGGATTAAACCAGATCAGACCGGATGAAACAGGTTCAAACCAGCTCAAACCAGATCAGACCGGATGAAACTGGTTCAGACCGGATCAAACCGGATGGAACCCGATCAAACCGGCTTAAACTGGTTCAAACCGGATCAAACCGGCTCAAACTGGTTCAAACTGGATCAAAACGTTTCAGACCAGATCAAACCGGATGGGACCGGATCAAACCGGCTCAAACCAGTTCAGACCGGATCAAACCGGTTCAATTCGGATCGAACTGGTTCAAACCAGCTCAAACTGGTTCAAACTGGATCAAACCGGCTGAAACCAGAGTAAACTGAAGGTTATCACTTAAATAATCCATTTGAATATTTTCAAGTGCTTTTCTCTAGTTCTGTGACAGATATTATTGGTTGAATTACCCAATATCCATACTCAACCCCCTATTCCATAACTTTCTCCACTCTAAAGAAAAGAAAAATTACATAAGCATTTTCCAGTCTTCCTTGCAATGTCTTTGCATTGGACACAGACCTATCCAGTGAGATATGAGGGGAAGTCTGCTGACGGATTTCTGATAATTTTGTTGTTCTGTCAAAAATGAGCCATTTTTACCCCTTCTCCTGCCCTGAACATAATTCTGACCTTTGGAGTTTCCTTAACCATTTTAAGCCAAAATGAAATGGATAGGAAGGGAGACAATTTGTTTACCGGGTGATATTGAGGTATATGTAAAATTCTAAATATGTCTTAGTAAATACTGCATAGGAGTCCACCACTTAGAAAAGAGATTGGAATCAACTGAAATGGAGGATGGCAATTTCACCATATCTTGAAAACCATTGAGCCTCTGCTTTGAGATCACTGATATGTTACAAATATTTGGACTAATTCTCCAAACTTCTGAAGCAACTCTTAGGTATTCTGTTGCTTATAACCAAAAGCATTCTTAATAGACCCAAATTCACAGCCAGAATCCTCAAGTGATGCAGCACTATATAAAAAAAAATATTTATTTGACTCCCTGTCTGTCTCTCTGTCTCTCTTTCTTTCTCTTGCCCTCTCTTTTACCCTTTTCACTCTCTCTCCCTTTTCTCTCTTTCTCTCTCTCTGTCTCTTTCTTTCTTTCTCTTTTCTCTCTCTCTGCCTCTCTGTCTCTCTCTTTCTTGGTAGATGGCTTTTAGGAACACAGAGGAAGGACGTTTGCTCATTGCCCCCATTTGATACTATAGGAATATGCACCTCCCATTAATTTACTCAATTCGTGTACATCCTCATCTATTATGTTGTCATAGACCCAGTCCAGTTGTTAAAGTACTGGGTCATCAGTTCTAAGGCCCTGGCAAAGGTGGTAGGAAATGGGTCCCTCATAACTGCCCATGTTGAGAGCTGTATACCTAAATTGAGAGGAATACCAGGGGCAAGACTCCTTAGGTTCATAGCCTACATGCCCAAGGATGCAGCATAGAGTTTCATAAGATCCCTTTGGAGATACAACTTGCTTTAATACTTGGGAGAGTAAGTGAAAGTCTGACGCATTAGTACCTAGGAGGCAGGGATTGGAGGTATGTGGATGATTTACTTTTAGTTGCTGGTTCAGAAACCTTGTGCTATCAAGCCACCCAACTGCTCTTAAACTTCCTCACCACCTGTGGCTATAAGGTTTCCAAACCAAAGACTCAGCTCTGCTTACAGCAGGTTAAATACTTAGGGTTAAAATTATCCAAAGGCACCAGGGCCCTCAGTAAGGAACGTATTCAGCCTCTACTGGCTCATCATCATTCCATAACCCTGAAGCAATTAAGAGGGTTCCTTGGCATAACAGGCTTCTGCCGAATATGGATTCCCAGATATGGTGAAATAGCCAGGCCATTACACACACTAATTTAGGAAACTCAGAAAACCAATATTCATTTAATAGAATGGACACCTGAAGCAGAAGCGGCTTTCTAGACCCTAAAGAAGGCCGTAACCCAAGCCCCAGTGTTAAGCTTGCTAACAGGGCAAGATTTTTCTTTATATGTCACAGAAAAATCAGGAATACTTCTAGGAGTCTTACACAGGTCCAAGGGACCAGCTTGCAACCCACAGCATACCTGAGTAATGAAATTGATGTAGTGGCAAAGGGTTGGCCTCATTATTTATGGGTAGTGGCAGCAGTGGCAGTCTTAGTATCTGAATAAGTTAAAATGATACAGGGAAGAGATCTTACTGTGTGGACCTCTCATGATGTGAATGGCATACTCACTGCTAAAGGAGACTTGTGGCTGTCAGACAACTGTTTGCTTAAATATCAATCTCTTGTACTTGAAGGGCCAGTGCTGCAACTGTGCACTTGTGCAACTCTTAATCCAGCCACATTTCTTCCAGACAATGAAGAAAAGATAGAAGGTAACTGTCAAGAAGTAATTGCTCAAACCTATGCTACTCAAGGGGACCTTCTACAGGTTCCCTTGATTGATCCCAACCTCAGCTTGTACACTGATGGAAGCTCCTTTGTAGAAAAAGCACTTTGAAAGCCAGGGTATGCAGTGATAAGTGATAATGGAATACTTGAAAATAATCCCCTCACTCCAGGAACTAGTGGTCAGCTGGCAGAACTAATAGCCCTCACTCGGGCACTAGAATTAGTGAAGGAAAAAGGGTAAATATATATACAGACTCTAAGTATGCTTACCTCATCCTCATGGCTACACAGCAATATGGAAAGAAAGGGAATTCTTAATTTTCGAGGGAATGCCTATCAAATATCAGGAAGCCATTAGGAGATTATTATTGGCTGTACAGAAACCTAAAGCCTAAAGAGGTGGCAGTCTTACACTGCTGGGGTCATCAGAAAGGAAAGGAAAAGGAAATAGAAAGGAACCGCCAAGTGGATATTGAAGCCAAAAGAGCCACAAGGTGGGACCCTCCATTAGAAATGCTTATGAAAGGACGGCTAGTATGGGGTAATCCCCTCCAGGGAACCAGGCCCCAGTACTCAGCAGAAGAAACAGAATGGGGAACCTCACGAGGACATAGTTTCCTCCCCTCAGGATGTCTAGCTACTGAAGAAGGAAAAATACTTTTGCCTGCAGCTAACCAATGGAAATTACTTAAAACCCTTCACCAGACCATTCACTTAGGCATTGATAGCACCCATCAGATGGCCAAATCATTACTTACTGGACCAGGCCTTTTCAAAATTATCAAGCAGATAGTCAGGGTCTATGAAGTGTGCCAAAGAAATAATCCCCTACCTTATCGCCAAGGTCCTTCAGGAGAGCAAAGAACAGGCCATTACTCAGGAGAAGAGTGACAACCAGATTTTACCCACATGCCCAAATCTCAGGGATTTCAGTATCTACTAGTCTGAGTAGATACTTTCACTGGTTGGGTGAAAGCTTTTCCTTGTAGGACAGAAAAGGCCCAAGAGGTAATAAAGGCACTAATTTGTGAAATAATTCCCAGATTCAGACTTTCCCAAGGCTTACAGAGTGACAATGGCCCCGCTTTCAAGGCTGCAATAACCCAGGGAGTATCCCAGGCGTTAGGCATGCAATATCACTTACACTGTGCCTGGAGGCCACAATCCTCAGGAAAAGTCGAGAAAATGAATGAAACACTCAAACAACATCTAAAAAAGCTAACCCAAGACCCTCACCTTTTATGGCCTGCTCTGTTGCCTATAGCCTTATTAAGAATCTGAAACTCTGGCCGGGCGCGGTGGCTCAAGCCTGTAATCCCAGCACTTTGGGAGGCCGAGGCGGGTGGATCACGAGGTCAGGAGATCGAGACCATCTGGGCTAACATGGTGAAACCCCGTCTCTACTAAAAATACAAAACACTAGCCGGGCGTGGTGGCGGGCGCCTGTAGTCCCAGCTACTCGGAGGCTGAGGCAGGAGAATGGCGTGAACCTGGGAGGCGGAGCTTGCAGTGAGCCGAGATCGCGCCACTGCACTCCAGCCTGGGTGACACTGCGCGAGACTCCGTCTCAAAAAAAAAAGAATCTGAAACTCTCCCCAAAAAATGGGACTTAGCCCATACAAGATGCTGTATGGATGGCCCTTCCTAACCAATAACCTTGTGCTTGACTGAGAGACGGCCAACTAGTTGTAGACATCACCTCTTTAGCCAAATATCAACAAGTTCTTAAAACATTACAAGGAACCTGTCCCTGAGAGGAGGAAAAGGAATTATTCCACCCTGGTGACATGGTATTGGTCAAGTCCCTTCCCTCTAAGTCCCCATCCCTAGATACATCCTGGGAAAGACTCTACCCAGTCATTTTATGTGCCCCAACTGCAGTTAAAGTGGCTGGAGTGGAGTCTTGGATATATCACACTCAAGTCAAACCCTGGATACTGCCAAAGGAACCCAAAAATCCAGGAGACAATGCTAGCTATTCCTGTGAACGTCTAGAGGATCTGTGCCTGCTTTTCAAGCAACAAACAAGAGGAAAGTAACTAGAATCATAGATCCCTATGGCCCTCATTTGTCATATTTTTCTTTTTACTGTTCTTTTACCCCCTTTCACACTCACTGCACCCCCTCCATGCCAATGTACTACCAGTAGCTCCCTTTATGAAGAGCTTCTATGGAGAATACAGCTTCCCAGAAATATTGATGCCCCATCATATAGGAATTTTTCTAAAGGAAACCCCACTTTCACCGGCCACACCCATATGTCCCTGCACTTCAGGTCATACATTTCAATCCCTGTATCTTTAGCCTCCTTGTTAAGTTTGTCTTTTCCAGAATCAAAGGTGTAAAACTACAAACAGTTCCTCAAATGGAGCCCCAGATGCAGTCCATGACTAAGATTTACCATGGACTCCTAAAGCAGCCTTCTAGCCCATGCTCCAATGTTGATGACATCGAAGGCACCCTTCCCAAGGAAATCTCAACTGCACAACCCCTACTACACCCCAGTGCAGCAGGAAGCAGTTAGAGTGGTCATCAGCCAACCTCTCCAACAGCACTTGGGTTTTCCTTTTGAGAAGGGGGAATGAGAGATGACTAGCTGGATTTCCTAGGCCGACTAAGAATTCCTAAGCTTAGTTAGAGAAGGTGACAGCACCTACCTTTAAACACAGGGCTTGTAAGTCAGCTCAAACCCAACCAATCAGGTAGTAAAGAGGGCTCACTAAAATACAAATTAAGCTAAAAGCAGGAGGTAAAGAAATAGTCAAATCATATATCACCTGAGAGCACAGGGGGAGGGACAATGATCGAGATACAAACCCAGGCATTTAAGCAGGGCGTGGCAACCCCCTTTGGGTCCCCTCCCCTTGTATGGGAACTCTATTTTCACTCTATTAAATCTTGCACCGGAAAAAAAAAAAATTACTGTTTTAAAGACAGAATGTTTTTTTTTCCTTAAGAAAACATCTACTTCAACTAACAGCCATTAAGAAAATTGAAATGCCTCATAGGAACACATCACCTGAAAAAGGTAAATTAAATTAATATTGAAAACTCCATTACTTTATGAAATATTTTGAATGTGTTGATATTTTCAAAATCACAAATAAAAAGAAAGCAAAGAGATATGCTATACAACATTGTGCTTAATTAACAATGCTCCATTTTACACTTAAAACTTTGTTAGGTCACTTCCAAGATGGCCAAATAGGAACAACTCTGTTCTGCAGCTCCCAGCGAGATCAATGCAGAAGACAGGTGATTTCTGCATTTCCAACTGAGGTACCTGATTCCTCTCACTGGGAGTCGTTGGACAGTGGGAACAGCCCATGGAGGGCAAGCTGAAGCAGGACAGGGTGTCACTTCACCCAGGAAGCACAAGTGGTCGGGGGATTTCCCTTTCCTAGCCAAGGGAAGCCATGACAGACTGTACCTGGAGAAATGGTACACTTCTGACCAAATATTGAACTTTTCCCACAGACTTAGCAACTGCCATACCAGGAGATACCTTCCTGTGCCTGGTCTTGGTGGGACCCACGCCCATAGAGCCTTGCTTACTGCTAGTGCAGCAGTCTGAGATTGACTTGCAACTCTGCAGCCTGATGAATGGAGGGGCATCCACCATTGCTGAGGCTTAAGTAGCTCACAGTGTAAACAAAGGCTTGGCAGCACAAACTGGGTGGAACCCACTGCAGCTTAGCAAGGCCTATTGCCTCTATCGATTCCACCTCTGGAGGCAGGGCATAGTAGAACAAAAGGCAGCAGACAGCTTCTGCAGACTTAAACGTCCCTGTCTGACAGCTCTGAAGAGAGCAGTGGTTCTCTCAGCATGGCGTTTGAGCTCTGAGAATGGACAGACTGCCTCCTCAAGGGGGTCCCTGACCCCCACATAACCTCACTGGGAAACACCTCCCAGTAGGGGTCGACAAACACCTCAAACAGGCAGGTGCCCCTCTGGGACAAAGCTTGCAGAGGAAGGATCAAGCAGTAATATTTGCTGTTCTGCAGCCTCTGCCGATGATACTCAGGCAAACAGGGTCTGGAGTGGACCTCCAGCAAATTCCAACAGACCTGCAGCTGAGGTATCTGACTGTTAGAAGGAAAACTAACAAACAGAAAAGAATAGTATCCACATCAACAAAAAGGACATCCACACCAAAAACCCATCTGTAGGTCACCAACATCAAAGATCAAATGTAGATAAAACCACAAAGATGGGGAGAAACCAGAGCAGAAAAGTTGAAAATTCCAAAAAACAGAGTGCTTCTTCTCTTCCAAAGGATCACAGCTCCTTGCCAGCAAAGGAACAAAACTGGATGGAGAATGATTTTGATGAGTTGACAGAAGTAGGCATAAGAAAGTCGGTAATAATAAACTTCTTCAAGCTAAAGGAGCATGTTCTCACCCATCGCAAGGAAGCTAAAAACCTTGAGAAAAGGTTAGATGAATGGCTAACTAGAATGAACAGTGTAGAGAAGACCTTAAATGACCTGACAGAGTTGAAAACCATGGCACAAGAAATTTGTGATGCATGCACAAGCTTCAACAGCCAATTTGATCAAGGGGAAGAAAGGATATCAGTGACTGAAGATCAAATCAATCAAATAAAGTTAGAAGACAAGATTAGAGAAAAAAGAGTGAAAAGAAATGAACAAAATCTCCAAGAAATATGAGACTATGTGAAAAGACAAAATATATGTTTGATTGGTGTCTGGAGAGTGATAGCGAGAATGGAACCAAGTTAGAAAACACTCTTCATGAAATTATCCAGGAGAACTTCCCCAACCTAGCAAGGCAGGCCAACATTCAAATTCAGGAAATACGAGAACACCACAAAGATATTCCTCAAGAAGAGCAACCCCAAGACACATAATTGTCAGATTCACCAAGGGTGAAATGAGGGAATAAATGTTAAGGGCAGCCAGAGATAAAGGTCGGGTTACCCACAAAGGGAAACCCATCAGAGTAACAGCATATCTCTTCGTAGAAGCCCTACAAGCCAAAAGAGAGTGGGAGCCAATATTCAACATTCTTAAAGAAAAGAATTTTCAACCCAGAATCTCATATCCAACCAAACTCAGCTTCATAATTGAAGGAGAAATAAAATCCTTTATAGACAAGCAAATGCTGAGAGATTTTGTCACCACCAGGCCTGCCTTACAAGAGCTCCTGAAGGAAGCATTAAACATGGAAATGAACAACCAGTACCAGCCACAGAAAAAACATGCCAAATGGTAATGACCATTGATGCTATGAAGAAATTGGATTATTAACAGGCAAAATAAACAGCAAACATCATAATGAAAGGATCAAATTCAAACATACCAATATTAATCTTAAATGTAAATGGCTGAAATGCCCCAATTAATAGACACTGACTGACAAATTGGATTAAGAGTCAAGACCCATCAGTGTGCTGTATTCAGGAGACCCATCTCATGTGCAAAGATGCACATAGGCTGAAAACAAAGGGATGGAGGAAGATCTAGCAAGGAAATGGAAAGAAAAAAAAAAAAAACAGGGATTGTAATCCTAGTTTCTGATAAAACAGACTTTAAACCAACGAAGATCAAAAGAGACAAAGAAGGCCACTACAGAATGGTAAAGGGATCAATTCAATAAGAAGAGCTAACTATCCTAAATATATATGCATCCAATACAGGAGCACACAGATTCATAAAGCAAGTCCTTAGAGACCTACAAAGAGACTTAGACTCCCACACATTAATAATGGGAAACTTTAACACCCCACTGTCAATATTAGACAGATCAATGAGACAGAAGGTTAGCAAGGATATCCAGGAGTTGGACTCAGCTCTGCACCAAGTGGACCTAATAGACATCTACAGAACTCTACACCCCAAATCAACAGAATATACATTCTTCTCAGCACCACATTGCACTTATTCTAAAATTGACCACATAATTGGTAGTAAAACACTCTTCGGCAAATGTAAAAGAACAGAAATCACAATAAACTGTTTCTCAGACCACAGTGCAATCAAATTAGAACTCAGCATTAAGAAACTCATTCAAAATCACACAACTACATGGAAACTGAACAATCTGATCCTGAATGACTACTGGGTAAACAATGAAATGAAGGCAGAAATAAAGATGTTGTTTGAAACCAATGGGAACAAAGACACAGTGTACCAGAATCTCTTGGACATATTTAAAGCAGTGTGTAGAGGGAAATTTACAACACTAAATACCCCCAAGAGAAAGCAGGAAAGAGCTAAAATTGACATCCTAACATCACAATTAAAAGAACTAGAGAGGCAAGAGTAAACAAATTCAAAAGCTATCAGGAGGCAAAAATAACTAAGGTCAGAGCAGAAATGAAGGAGATAGAGACACCAAAAAAGCCTTCAAAAAATCAATGAATCCAGGAGCTGGTTTTTTGAAAGAGATCAACAAAAGCAAGAGTAATAAAGAAGAAAAGAGAGAAGAATCAAATACACACCGCAAAAAATGATACAGGGGATCCCACAAAAATACAAACGACCATCAGAGAATACTATAAACACTTCTATGCAAATAAACTAGAAAATTTAGAAGAAATGGATAAATTTCTGGACATATACACCCTCCCAAGACTAAATCAAGAAGCAGTTGAATCTTTAAATAGACTAATAACAGGTTCTGAAATAGAGGCAATAATTAATAGCATACCATCCAAAAAGTCCAGGACCAGACAGATTCACAGTAAAATTCTACCAAAGGTACAAAGAGGAGCTGGTACCAATCCTTCTGAAACTATTTCAATCAATAGAAAAAGAGGGAATCCTCCCTAACTCATTTTATGAGGCCAGCATCATCCTGATACCAAAGCCAGGTACAGACACAACAAAAAAAGAGAGTTTTAGGCTAATATCCCTGATGAACATTGATAAGATAATCCTCAATAAAATACTGGCAAACCAAATCCAGCAGCACATCAAAAAGCTTATCCACCACAATCAAGTTGGCTTCATACCTGGAATGCAAGGCTGGTTCAACATACACGAATCAATAAACATAATCCATCACATAAACAGAACCAACAACAAAAACCACATGATATCTCAATAGATGCAGAAAAGGCCTTTGGCAAAATTTAAGACCCTTCATACTAATATCTGTCAATAAACAAGGTATTGATGGAATGTACCTCAAAATAATAAGAGCTATTTATGACAAACCCACAACCAATAGCATACCGAATGGGCAAAAACTGGAAGCATTCCCTTTGAGAACCAGCACAAGACAAGAATGCTCTCTCTCACCACTCATATTCAATATAGTGTTGGAAGTTCTGGCTAGTGCAATCAGTCAAGAAAAAGAAATAAAGTGTATTCAATTAGGAAAAGAGGAAGTCAAATTATCTCTGCTTGCAGATAACATAATTGTATATTTAGAAAACCCCATTGTTTCAGGCCCAAATCTCCTTAAGCTGATAAGCAACTTCAGCAAAGTCTCAGGATACAAAATCAATGCGCAGAAGTCACAAGAATTCCTATATACCAATAATAGATGAAGAGAGAGTCAAATCATGAGTGAACTCCCATTCACAATTACTACAAAGAGAATAAAATACCTAGGAATTCAACTTACAAGGGATGTGAAGGACCTCTTCAAGGAGAACTACAAACCACTACTCAATGAAATAAAAGAGAACACAAACAAATGGAAGAACACTCCATGCTCATGAAAAGGAAGAATCAATATTGTGAAAATGGCCACACTGCCCAAGGTAGTTTATAGATTCAATGCTATCCCCATCAAGCTACCACTGACTTTCTTCACAGAATTGTGAACTTTAAAGTTCATATGAAACCCAAAAGAGCCCACATAGCCAAGACAATCCTAAGCAAAAAGAACACAGCTGGAGGCCACATGCTACCTGACTTCAAATTCTACTACAAGGCTACAGTAACCAAAACAGCATGGTACTGGTACTAAAACAGAGATATAGACCAATGGAACAGAACAGAGGCATCAGAAATAACACCACACATCTACAGCCATCTGATCTTTGACAAATCTGACAACAACAAGCAATGGGGAAAGGATTCCCTATTTAATAAATGGTGTTGGCAAAATTGACTAGCCATATGTAGAAAGCTGAAACTGGATCACTTCCTTATATCATATACAAAAATTAACTCAAGATGCATTAAAGACTTAAATGTAAGACCTAACACCATAAAAACCCTAGAAGAAAACCTAGACAATACCATTCAGGACATAGGCATGCGCAAAGACTTCATGACTAAAACACCAAAGGCAATGGCAACAAAAGCCAAAATAGACAAATGGGATCCCATTAAACTAAAGAGCTTCTGCACAGCAAAAGAAACAGTCATCAGAGTGAACAGGCAACCTATAGAATGGGAGAAAATATTTGCAATCTACCCATCTGACAAAGGGCTAATATCTAGAATCCACAAAGAACTTAAACAAATTTACAAGAAAAAAAAGCCCTGTCAAAAAATGGGTATATTATATGAACAGACACTTAAAAGTAGACATTTATGCAGCCAACAGACATGAAAAAATGCTCATCTTCACTGGTCATCAGAGAAATGCAAATCAAAACCACAATGAGATATCATCTCACGCCAGTTAGAATGGTGATCATTAAAAAGTCCGGAAACAACAGATGCTGGAGAGGATGTGGAGAAATAGGAATGCTTTTACACTGTTGGTGGGAGTGTAAATTAGTTCAGCCATTATGGAAGACAGTGTGGTGATTCCTCAAGGATCTAGAAGTACCATTTGACTCAGCGATGCTATTACTGGGTATATTCCCAAACAATTATAAATCATGCTACTTTAAAGACACATGCACAGGTATGTTTATTGAGGCACTATTCACAATAGCAAAGACTTGGAACCAACCCAATGTCCATCAATGATAGAGTTGATTAAGAAAATGTAGCACATGTACACCATGGAATACTATGTGGCCATAAAAAATGATGAGTTCATGTCCTTTGCAGGGACATGGATGAAGCTAGAAACTATCATTCTAAGCAAACTATCACAAGGAAAGGAAAGCAAACACCTCATGTTCTCACTCATAGGTGGGAGCTGAACAACAATAACACATGGACGCAGGGCAGGGAATATCACACACCACGGCCTGTCGGGAGGTTGGGGGTTGGGGGACGGATAGCATTAGGAGAAATACCTAATGTAAATCACAAGTTGATGAGTGCAGCAAACAAACATGGCACATGTATACCTATGTAACAAACCTGCAGGTTGTGCACATGTACCTTAGAACTTAGAGTATAATAAAAACATTAAACTTTGTTAAAAGGTAGATCTCATTTTGTTTTTTAACACAATAAAGAAGTAAGTGTTTAATTCAAAGTCAAGGTGAGAAATTTTCTCAGTCTTTTTGATACAACGAGTCCACATTGACCTCTCCCTTACAGAATTTATTTACCATCCCTCTAATTCTGCATAATAGGCATGTAGTCTATGTCGTATTGTAGCCCATGTACTGGAAGAATGTTTAAATTCAGCCAAACATTGGCATAATAATCAATGATTACTAATCAGTTCCCTAAAAAATAAAATTCAAGTTTCTCAAAGTCTGCCACCAATTCCTCTGTCTTTACATCTCAATCCTCTTCATCAAGAATATTCTGCTTCAGCCAAAATTCAGCATCAAACTCCCTACCACATATATCATACCCTTTTCTAATTACTCAGACCATTCTGTTTGCATCTTTAAGAGCAGAGATGGTGCCCACAGAACCAGGTTTTGGAAAAAGACAAACCTGGCTCTGGCTCTCATCTTGAATTACTTACTTACTATTTGTCTTTGGACAATCTTTCTTCAACTTTTCTGATCATCAAATTTCTCCACTTTCAGATCAAAGATACTGATTTCTTCTTTGTCTTAAATAAAACTACTCATTTTAAGAATGATGAGCAGTGCCTCAACTATAGGAAGAACTCCATGAGTCTTAACTTCATTTCATTTCCAATTTGACTTGCCAATGACATGAATGTCTGCTGAATGGTATTGACTCTTGCATTTCAAAGTCCAGATGACGAGAAATTTTCTCACAGTCTTTTTGATGGAGCGATTCCACAGCGATCTCTCTTTTATAGAACTTATTTACCGTGATGCCTAATATTGAGTGTCGGCTTGATTGTACTGAAGGGTGCAAAGTATTGTTCCTAAGTAAATCCGTTAAGGTGTTGCTGAAGATCAACATTTGAGTCAGTGGACTGGGAGAGGCAGACCCATTCTCAGTCTGGGTGGGCACTATCTAATCAGCTCCCAGTGCAGCCAGCATAAATGCAGGCAGAAGAATGTGGAAAGACTAGACCGGCTGAGTCTTCCGGCCTCCATCTTTCTCCCCTGCTAGTTACTTCCTGCCCTCAAACATTAGACTCCAAGTTCTTCAGCTTTAAGACTCGTGATCTGCCAGGAGCTCTCTGGCCTTCAGCCGCAGACTGAAGGTTGAACTATTGGCTTCCCTACTTTTGAGGTTTTGGGACTCGGACGGGCTTCCTGGCTCCTCAGCTTACAGACGGCCAATTCTTGTCATCGTGTGAGTCAATTCTCCTAATAAACTCTTCATGTATTCATCTCTCCTATTAGTTCTGTCCTTTTAGAGAACCCTGACTAATACACTTACTATCTCCCTAATACAGCATCATAGGCATGTAGCCCATGTTATACTGTGTATGACTTTTTTGGTATGTCCTATTACAGAGTATACTCTCCTTGCAAGTGATTATTATTCATCCTCTTGGTATCTCTATTATTTTGCACAAATAATTTAAATATTTTTTTACGAAATGTGTTCGGTTGTAGAGACAGATCTCATAGTTCTAAACACAGACATACCTCACTTTATGACACTTTGTTCCATTACACCTCACAGATACTCCTGTTTTTTACAAACTGAAGATCTGTGGCAAAGCTGCCTCTACCAAGTCTATTGGTATCATTTTTCTAACAGCATATTCTCACTCTGTGTCTGCATGTCACATTTTGGTAATTCTCACATTTCAAACTTACTATTATTATTATTATTATTATATCTATCATAGAGATGTGTAGTCAATGATCTTTGATTTTCCTATTGTAATTTTGGGGGGACACCATGAAAGGTGCCTGCAGCAACCTTAATTGATGCATGCTGTGTGTTTTCTGACTGCTCCATGAACCAGCCATTTCCCAGTCTATCTCTTTGTTCTCAAGCTTCCCTATTTCCTGAGACACAACAATATTAAAATTAGGCCAATTAATAATCCTACATTGGCAGAGAAAGTGAAAAAGAGTTGCATGTCTCTCACTTTAAATCAGAAGCTAGAAGGACATGTCAAAGTTGAGATAAGCCAAAAGCTAGACCTCTAGCTTTTGTCTTTGCTATTGTGAATAGTGCTGCAAGGAACATATGCATGCATGTGTCTTTATGGTGGAATAATTTATATTCCTCTGGGTATATACTCAATAATGGAACTGCTAGGTAGAATGGTATTTCTGTTTCGAGTTCTTTGAGGAATTGCCACACTGCTTTCCACAATGGTTGAACTAATTTACATTCTGACAAGCAGTGTGTAAGCATATAAGTGTATAATTTACATTCTGACAAGCAGTGTACAACCTTTTCTTTGTAAGGCTGACACTGTCTGTTACTTTTTGACTTTTTAGTGTAGCCTTTCTTACTGGTGTGAGATAGCACATCATGGTGGTTTTGATTCGCATTTCTCTAATGACTATAATGTTCAGCATTTTTTCATGTGCTTGTTGGCAACATGTATGTCTTCTTTTGGGAAGTGTCTGTTCAAGTCCCTTTGCCCACTATTTAATGCGGTTGTTTTTGTTTTGCTTGTAAATTTGTTTCTTTATAAATTCTGGCTATTGAACCTTCATCAGATTGCAATATTTGCAATTTGCAAATATTTCCCCCATTCTATAGGTTGTCTTTTTTTTCTATGGATAGTTTAGTTTGCTGTGAAACAGCTCTTAAGCTTAATTAGATCCCATTTGTCAATTTTGTTGTTGTTGTTGTTGTTTCAATTGCTTTTGCAGTCTTTGTCATGAAATCTTTACCAAGTCTTGTGTCCAGAATGGTATTTCCTAAGTTATATTTCAGGGTTTTTATATTTATACGTTTTACATTTAAGTCTTTAATCTATCTTGAATTGATTTTTGTAAGGAAGAGGTTCAGGATTAATCTTCCATATGGGTAGCCAGTTATCCCAGCACCGCTTATTGACTTATTGAATAGGGAATTATTTATTTCTCCATTGCTTGTTTTTTGTTTGTTTGTTTTTTTTTTTTCTCTGAGACAGAATCTTTCTCTGTCACCCAGGCTGGAATGCAGTGGTGCAATATCTGCAACCTCCACCTCCCGGGTACAAGCAATTCTGCTTCAGCCTCCCGAGTAGCTAGGACCACAAGCACGCAACACTACGCCCAGCTAATTTTTTGTATTTTTAGTAGAGATGGGGTTTCTTGTTAGCCAGGATGGTCTCAGTCTCCTGATCTCGTGATCCACCTGCCTCTGCCTCCCAAAGTGCTGGGATTACACGTGTAAGCCACTGTGCCCGGCCCCCCATTGCTTGTTTTTGTCAGCTTTGTCAAAGATCAGATGGTTGTAGGTGTGCAACATTATTTCTCCACTCTATTATGTTCCATTGGTGCATGTGTTTGTTTTGGTACCAGTATCATGCTGTTTGGGTTACTGTAGCTTTGTAGTAGGGTTTGAAGTTGTGTAACGGGTTGCCTTCAGGTTTGTTCTTTTTTCTCAGGAGTGTCTTGGCTATTCAAGCTCTTTTTTTGGTTCCATATGAATTTGAAAATAGTTTTTCTAGTTCTATGAAAAACATAATTGGTAGTTTGATAGGAATAGCATTTTATGTTTAAATTGCTTTGGGCAGTGTGGCCATGTTAACAACATTTATTCTTCCTATCCATGATCATGGAATGTTTTTCCATTTGTGTGATCATCTCTAATTTCTTTGAGCAGTGTTTTGTAATTCTCCTTGTAGAGAATTTTTACCTTCCTGGATAGCTGTACTCCTAGGTATTTTATTCTTTCTGTGGCAATTGTGAATGGGATTGCATTCCTGGTTTGCCCCTCAGCTTGGATGTTGTTTGTGAATAGTAATTCTCCTAATTCTCGTACGTTGATTTTGTATCCAGAAACTTTGCTGAAGTTGCTTCTTAGATCACAGAGCTTTTGGGCAGAGACTATGGGATTTTCTAGATACAGAATCATACTGTCTGCAAACAGGGATAGCTTGACTTCCTCTCTTCCTATTTGGATGCCTTTTATTTCTTTCTCTTGACTGATTGCTCTGGCCAGGACTTCCAATTCAGTAATGAATAGGAGTGCTGAGAGATGACATCCTTGTTTTGTGCCTGTTTTCAAGGGAAATTCTTGCAGCTTTTGCCTGTTCTGTCATTGGTGGCTTTTATTATTTTGATGTGTGTTCCTTCATTCCCTAGCTTTTTTTGTGTGTTTGTTTGTTTGTTTGTTTGAGATGGAGTCTGCCTCTGTCATGCAGGCTGGAGTGCAGTGGAGCCATCTCAGCTCACTGCAAGCTCCGCCTGCCGGGTTCATGCCATTCTCCTGCCTCAGCCTCCCGAATAGCTGGGACCACAGGCGCCTGCCACCAAGCCCGGTTAATTTTTTTTTTATTATTATTTTTAGTAGAGATAGGATTTCACCATGTTAGCCAGGATGGTCTCGATCTCCTGACCTCGTGATCCATCCACCTCGGCCTCCCAAAGTGCTGGGATTACAGGTGTGAGCCACCGCGCCTGGCCCATTCCCTAGTTTTTAACATGAAAGAATGTCAAATTTTATCAAAAGCCTTTTCTGCATCTGTCGAGATGTTCATGTGTTTTTTGGTTTTAGTTATGTTTATGTGATGAATCACACTTACTGATTTGTGTTTGTTGTGCCTCAACCTTGCATCCCAGGGATAGTGCCTAATAGAGTGTGGTAGATTAGTTTTTTGACGTGCTGCTGGATTTGGTTTGCTAGTATTTTGTGGAGGATTTTTGTAGCTATGTTTCTCAAGGATATTTGCCTTAAGTTTTGTTGTTGTTGTTGTTGTTGTTGTGTCTGCCAGGTTTTTATATCAGGATGATGCTGGCCCCTTAGAATGAGCTGAGGAGGGAGGAGTTCCTCCTTCTCAGACTTTTGGAATAATTTCAGTAGGAATGATATGATCTCTTCTTTAATCTGGTAGAATTCAACTGTGAATGTGTCTAATCCTGGACTTTTTGTTGTTGGTGGTAGGCTTTTTATTAGTGATTCAATATTGGAATGCTTTATTGGTCTGTTCAGGGATTCAATTTTTTCCTGGTTCAATCTTAGGAGGTTGTATGTGTCCAGGAATTTACCCATTTCTTATAGGTTTTGTAGTTTGTGTGGATAGAGCTTTTCATAGTAGTTTCTGGTGGTTTTTTTGTATTTCTGTGAAGTCAGTGGTCACATCTCCTTTATCATTTCTAATTGTGTTTATTTGGATCTTCTCTGTTTTTCACCTTATTAGTCTAGCCAGAAGTCTATCTCTCTTACTCATTTATTTAAAGAACCAACTCCTGGATTTGTTGATCTTTTGTATGGTTTTTGTATCTGAATTTTCTTCATTTCAGTTCTGATGTTGGTTATTTCTTGTCTTTCAGTAGATTGAAGTTGATTTGCTCTGGCTACTCTAATTTTTCTAGTTGTAATGTTAGGTTGTTCATTTGAGATCGAACATTTTGATGCAGGTGTTTAGTGCTATAAGCTTCCCTCCTAACTGTGTTAGGTGTGTCCCAGAGATTTTGGTATGTTATATCTTTATTCTTATCACTTTTGAAGATTTCTTGATTTCTGCCTTAATTTCATTGCTTACCCAAAAGTCATTCAGGAGCAGGTTGTTTAATTTTTGTATAATTGTATGATTTTGAAGACTTTCTAGTACTGATTTATATTTTTATTGTACTGTGTTCCCAGAGTGTGGTTAGTTTATTTCAGTTTTTATGAAATTGCCAAGGATTGTTTTATGTGTGGTTGATTTTGGAGTATGTACCATGTGGTGATGAGAAGAATGTACATTCCATTGTTTTGGGGTGGAGCATTCTGTAGATGTCTATTAGCTCCATTTGATCAAGTATAGCATTTGGGTCCTGAATACCTTTGTTAATTTTCTGCCTCAATGATCTGTCTAATACTGTCAGTGGGACATTGAAGTCTCCCACTATTATTGTGTGAGATTCCAAGTCTCCTTGAAAGTCTCTAAGAACTTGCTTTATAAATGTGGGTGCTCCTGTATTGGGTGCATGTATATTTGGACTACAAGAGACTAGGGGTGAGTGGAATTACCCGCCCTGTCACCTTGGTGCAGGAGTAGGCCCACTGAACTGGAAGCTCTAGCAGGCATGGCGCACTTGGCTACCGGTGAGGGAGGTGAGTGGGGTCACTTGCTCTGCCTTCCAGGTGGGAAAACAAGAAGATGCATCCTCTAGATGAGTTTACACAGAAGTGGGCCACTGGACCAGAAACCTTAACAGGCCATTGTTCAGTTAGCTAGCAGTGGTGGAGATGAGTGGGGTCACCTGATCTGTTGTCCTGTTGTTTCCCAAGACAACAAGTGACTGTGCCCTCCAGTTGAGTTCCCACAGAAGCTGGACCACTGGACCACAAGCTCTTGCAAGCATTACCTATCAACTATCATTGGTGGGAGTGGGTGGAGTTGCCTGCCCTGCTGTCTGGGTGCCTCCGGGGACATCAGGAGGCTGTACCCTCTGACTAAGCTCACACAGAAGTGGAGCCACTAGACAGGAAGCTCTAGCAGACATTACCCACAAAGTTATCAGGGGTAGATGAGGTCACAGGCCCCATCATCTGGGTGTTTTCCAGGACAATAGGAGGCTGTGCCCTCTGACTGAGTTCACACCGAAGCAAGGCTGCTGGGCAAGAAGCTCAAGCAAGCGTTGCCTGCGTGGCTACCCATGGCAGAGGTGGGTGAGGTCACATGCTGTCCTGTACAGGTGTTTCCCAGGACAACAGGAAGCTGTGCCCTCCAGCTGAGTTCACATAGAAGCAGGACCCCTGGGCCAGAAGCTCTAGCAAGTGTTGTCCTCTGGGCAATCAGTGGCAGGGGTGGGTGAGTCTACAGGCCCTGCCATCTAGGTGTTTCCCAGGATATCTGGAGGATGTGTCCTCCAGATGAGCTCACAAAAAAGTGGGACCGCTGGACCGGAAGCCCGAGTAAGCATTGCCCACCCAGTTGCCGGTGGTGGGAGTGAGTGGATTGGCTGGTCGAGTTCAGGCCAAAGCAGAACTCCTAGGCTGAAAGCTGGTGCCAAGCTCTGTCCAGCAAGGGAGAGTGGAGCAATGTTACTGCTCCCAGACACCACAACTATGGCTTCTATTGGGGTAAGATGATGATGCACTAGCATATTGGTCTGCTGTGGGGTCAAGGATTGTAGAGGTACCTTTAGACTGGAGAGTTGCTCCTGCAAAATGTTTGGGTAGCTCTCTGCCTCAGTCTAGAAGCATGGTGGGGAGATGTGGGGTGTGGGCAGGAGTCCCATTCCCAGTCTTGCTCGGATTACTATGAAGATCATGAATCCCCCTGGGGGCTCTCACTCATTCACCCTTTCTCATATTGGAGAGGTTTTCCTGGCTCTGTGTTGAGCTCAGACAAGCTAGTGTCCAGCTTCACTCTTTGCTTTCCGTAGTCCCTTGCTGCCTTGTGGATCCTGATGTGATTTCTCAGATGGTCGGCCTGCAGGGTCAGTTTCACTAACCCTTTTGTTTCCTTTCCACGAGGGCAGTGCACATGACGTGCTTCTAGTCCACCATCTTGGCCTAAACTGCTCAGGATATTCATGTTATTTTTGTGTCTGCTAACACAACGTCTATTCTGCAGCCCACAGATCAAGGAGTATTTTTCAAACTTCAAGCCTTACTATTTAGTAAATACACTGCATAAGGCTATAGCTTCTAGAGACAGTGATTCCTCTGATGGATCTGGGCAAAGTAAGTTGAAAAATCTTCTGCAAAGGTTTCACAATTCTATATGAAATTAGGAACATTTGTAATTTATGGAAGGAGGTCAAATTATCACAATTACCAGGAGTTTGGAAGAAGGGGAGTCCAACACTCATAGATAACTTTGAGGGATTCAAGACTTCAGTGGAGAAAATAACTGAAGATGTGGTAGAAATGGCAAAAGAATTAGAATAAGTGGGGCCCGAGGATGATACTGAACTGCTGCAATCTCATGATAAAACTTTAAGGGACGAGAAGTTTTTTCTTATGGATGAGCAAAGCGAGTGGTTTCTAAAAATGGAATCTACCTCCTTGTGAAGATGCTGCGAACATTGTTGAAATGACAACAAAGGATTTAGAATATTTCATAAACTTAGCTGATAAAGCAGCAACAGGGTTTGAGAGGGCTGACTTCCATTTACAAAGAAGTTCTACTCTGTGTCAAATGCTGTCAAACAGCATTGTGTGCTACAGAGAAATATTTTGCGAAAGTGTCCATTGATGTGGCAAGCTTCACTGTTATTTTGTTTTAAGAAATCGCTACAGCCACACCGACCTTCAGCAACCACCACCATGATCAGACAGGAGCCATCAACGTTGAGGCAAAATTGTCCATCAGCAAAAAGATTACTACTTACTGACAGCTCAGATGATCATTAGCTATTTTTAGCAACACAGTATTTTTAACTAAGCAATGTACATTTTTAGACACGATGCTATTGCACCCTTAATAAGACTACAGTATATAAACTAACTTGTATATGCACTGGGAAACTGACAACAAATTGTGTGACTTCCTTTTTATGGTGATATTCCCTTTTTTGTGTTGGTCTGAAACCAAGCCTGAAATACCTTCAAGGTATGCTTGTTTATCAAAGTCACCTACCTTTTTGCTTGAAATAGAGAAGATATTTCAATTGAAATAATATATTAAAGGCCAAGTACATCCCTAAATCTCAGGAGAAAACTACAGCCTGTTTGTAAATTGGGTAACCTATTTTTCTCCTGCAGTAATAAATACGTGTCTCTGTCATGGTTTCTATAATAAGGTTTCAACATGAACTCCTTTTTGAAGAATTGTCACCTAGGAAACAAATTTTAAATTATTTTCAAATGGAAAATCTCCCAAAAAGGACTTACAATTTTGAATTTCATACTTCTTCAAATACATAATCTCAAAAGAGTATTCTTTCACTGACCTGACAAAAATTAATTGGATGAAGTGATACCTAAGTTTTTCATTTTTCTGAAAAATGTTCACAGAAAGCACTAATAAGAGTTTTCTTATTTACTAATTTTCTACAAAATTTCTCATTACTTGTGTCAATTCCAATGTCATTTGAAGATGGAATTTTTACAGCCCAATTGGCAAAATTAGCAACATTTAAAAAATATGGCAAGATTATCGTGTCTTTTGACATCTAACATAATGGCCGTTATTTCTTTAGGAAAGAATTTAGCAAAAGGCAAACAAGGCATAAGAACACAATTCTTTCCAAAATCAAGCAGCATAATTCTAAAAGGAAGTAAGGGGGGGAAGAAAAAGAAAATTATTGAGATTGCATGTCACTTAGAAAATATATGGGAAATTAATATTGAAGTAGAAACTAATGTGTCTTAATGCCTATTAATGCAATATATACTTCATGTGTTTATATAGAATCATTTAGGTCCTACTATTACTAGTTTATGAAGGTTGATAACAGTTTTCCTGATGATTTTGTCAACCAATATTTCTCTTCGCTCTACTGGATGATTGTCTTAAGTTATTCTTATTCATCACTTAGCATTTTCAAAAGCATTAAATACCAATAATAGTAATAGTAATAGTACCATTTTAAAAGGTCATTATTATCTCTGCTCTTTTTACTTTTTTAAAATGGGTATCATCTAAAACAGAGGAAGCCCATATCCAGGCATGCATTCTAGAACAGGTTCCATTTGTCAGGACACAAGTAAACTGAACGACCAATCTAGATATTATTTTTAACAGTAAAATGATTAATTGACAATTATTGCAGTCACACTACAGAATAAACCACATTCAGTTTAGGAAACAACTAACTTTAATATGTCTGTGTTAAACAGACTATAAAATAATATACAAATTGCGTTTTAAAAAAAAACACACACTTTTTTTTTTCTCTACTAAGTAATTGAGAAAACCTATAGCTGTGAGTGACTAAGCAATTGTTTCTGTTCTGGGTCTATACACTTTCTTGTTATCACCTTTCTTTCATGCACGTGTTTGTTCTCTGTTCGTCTTCAGTTCTAATGATTGTCCCTGTGTCAGGCTAATACAGCTTGGTCTCCTATAATTTATTCTGTTGGTAAAATAAAGTGCATATTTTTATCAAATACTTCTTTTTAACCTTTAACTATTTCTATATCTATTTGCTGTTTGCACAATCTGTGTGAATGCTGAAAGTGTAGCTTTTTTTCCAAATCCTTAAAAGTTCTGGGAATGTCTGCCTCTGAAATGCCTTCTCCACTGTGGGGATGGATGTTTCAAGAATTATTGTGTTTCAGAGGGGAAAGGAAATTGTTGAGTGTATTCCCACTGTTCCTTTTCTGTAATCCACTATAATTTTAACTACATTAATTTCTTCTCTCACCAAATATTTTCTAAACATTCCTGTATATAAGACGCTGCATCTGATTCTAAAAATATAGCAATAAGTTACACATAAATATTTGCCTTCATGAAGCTTAACTTCTAGTGGTGAAGATAGACCATAATAGTAATTAAATAAGTAAAATATATAGGACAGCAGAGAATGATGAGTGCTATAGGAAAAGGTAGGGAAAGTCATTGAGTAGGATCAGGGTGGAAATTGTTCCAAATGTTAACCAGGTGGTAAGGGCAATGCCCCAATCTTGCAGAAGCAGACAAGTTTGTTTGTTTGTTTGTTTTTGTTGCTAATTACTGCCCTGAATGTTTTCTCCATATGCTTCATGTATTAAGCAATAAGCAATATGTTCCTCCCTGACTTGAGGGACAGAAAACAGAAAAAAAGGTCTCTTGGCTCCTTTTATATCCTAATATAGTCTATACTTAGAGTATGTTTACTACAGTGAAAAATTGCTCAAGTTGAATCTACCTGCATCAAAATCATCTGGGATATGTATTCAAATTCATTATGTATATCCCAGCTGCATTCCAAACCTATAAATCAGGATCTCTGGGAGGTGGGCTCATGGTGTCCACATAATGAGGCACTTTACCAGGTGATTCTTTTGCATGCTATTTACAATGAGGTAAATGGCTTCAATAGAATACTAGGAAGAAGCAAGAAGGGCCCTACCCTGGCCCTGCACTTTCAGGTGCCTTGCCCGGCTGGGTAAGGCAGCTCAGTTCTCTGGAAAACAATCTCTGAGACAGAACTTAGGGTGCAGAAGGTTTATTAGGGAGAGCCCTTATGATAATTAACTGTGTAAGAAAGGGAAGGAAAGCAAGTTTGGATAGAAGGGAAGTCAGGTTACGTGACAGCCTTGGCGCACCACAAAGGAAGCACTGTAGCTTAAATCAGTGTTGCTCCCCATAGGGACAAAATAAGCAAGACTTTACATGCTGACCTATATCAGTCATTGGATGTGGACTCCCAAGGAAGAATGAAATCTTGGGCTAGGTGGCTGTCTCTCACTGAGGCAATTCCTGCAAGTGCTCAAGACCACACTCCAGGTACCCAAGACCCTGGAAATCCCTGCTGAAATAACTCTCAAACCCACATTCGAGGTCTGTGTTGGCCTCTTCCCTACAGCTAACAGCACCACCAGTGGGTGCATTCCAAGCCCAGAGAAGTTGTCAAGGTGCAGCTGTTTGTAGATATAGACAGAGTTCACAAGTGCAACCTAACATTGCTACATGCTTATGTTCAAGGCCACTCACACAGCTGAAGTGGGATGGAAAGAGCATTGAACGGGCTGCCAGCCCAGGAGTCCACAATTTCTCTATTCAAACATGGGCTTTCAGGTTGTCATGTAGAGTTAAATAACGAGGAAGGGTGTCAGGACATATTTTATTGAACAGTTTACTAACGACTTATAATTTAGATTATTTACACACATAGCTTATGGCTCCCACTTGTACTTATTTCTAGGCCATGCAAATATTTTCAGTCCTGTACAGTAGCATTTCCTGTGATGAGAGGAAAATAAAATATTTGGAATTCTTTCTTTTATTTGCACCCTTTAAGTTATTGCTGTTTAGGAAAGTAAGGAACTATATTAATGTATTATTTACTTTGAAGGAGTAATCTATTAAGCAGAACCATTATCGTAGACTTCCGGCTCTTGCCTACTAAAGCAAAGAGATGTTTGTCTTCTCAATATTAATGATGATGATTTAATTTACATTATAAGCTTTACTGTCTGGTAGATTGGAGAAATGAGAGAATCCTATTAGTACATATTTCCAGGTACTTCCTAAGTAATTGTCCACAGAAACTCCCCTAAAATGTTGGCTTAGTATAATATTGCAGGGGTCACATTTAGGTTGAAATGAGAAGAGTAGAAACAGCAAGTTTATATTTCCCGGTCAATGCACAGGATTTGGGGTTGTAAAGACAATGCTGCCTCTGCAGTGGGATGCTCTCTTGAAGAAGGGTGACCTCTTTTTATTTCTTACTGATGATGATTTGAAGTTTGTTTACTTAAACCTCAGTTTTTAGGATAAACCTGCTCGCTTTTTGGACATTTAAAAACACTACATCAGCCAAATACAGAAAAGGATAAGAAAGAACATTTAAATTCCCTAAAACCAATTCTATTGCCCAGTCTATTCACAATTAATATTTTAGTGACTGCTCTTACAAACAAGAATGCACATGCAAAAATATAAAAATATATTCATTTTAGAAAAGTAAGATGGTACTATATATATTCTTGTGATCTATTCTTTGCTCAAAATGTTATAGATCTCTTTTCATGTAGACTCATATAAACATACATTCTTATTTTGAACCACCACTTAGTATTCCATTGTGTAGCTATAGATGTAACTTGTCTTGATCATTTTTCAAATGCTTTAGAAAATATATGTTGTCTGATCCCAAGTAACTTTTTTTTTTTTTTTTATCAGTTTCAGTTAACCACAAAGAAGGGAATAAAACAGCTAAAATTTGGTTTTCAAAGTGTCTTAATTGGTAAGATGCTAGATATTTTTAACATATTTTATTTACTTATACATGCTTTAATATGAGAATTCAGAAATTGATTGTTGTTTATAGGCTGGTAGTTTTTATATTCATTTTTAGAATTACTCTACTGACTTGAAAATGTGATTTTTTTTTAAGTAACAAACCTACTTCTGAACACAAATCTTAGGCTAAAAGGAATTGTTGCTAACTCATCATATTGAATTCTAAAGTGAAGAAGCCACTTAAACTTAAATAAACGAGTAATTTTTTAGTGCACAGACATTGGTGCTTTATGTTCATAGTGGAAAAGAAAACAGGTTCTCATAATCAGCATTTTTGAAGCCATGCTGCATCATTAGTCAAGACATTCAGAGTCAAGAAAGTAATTCATTATCTAAATCACTTATTGGGAAAACATAAAAGCAAGAATACACTTAGATTCTGTAAAAATCAGCAAGTTATAGTAACTTGTTTGACTTGTAAGTTATTTTTGACTTTTTTCCCTTGTAACCCATTTTTCTTGATTGTGAAAATAGTAACCTTACTGAAAAAAAAGTTAGCACAAGATCACATTCATCAAAAATTTTAAAACCTAGCTGCATAATTGTGCAACTTTAAATACCTCTTGTATTTGCCTTTTAATGGCAAAAACTGCAATTTTTCACCAACCTAAATAGTTGTTTTAGACAATTCATTTATTTCAAATGGAAGACTGTGTGAACGACACTCCATTCCCCAGATAACATACAAACACAGATTCTCTACAACTAATTGGCATATCTGTATTGTCTTCAGTGACAGTATCAACTCATGAACTCATTGTTTGCAGAACCAAGACAGAAAGAACAGAGAATCTGTCTGATGCAGGATTTTTCTCTGCCACTTTGCCAACCAGAGATCTCCAGCTGGCGATACTCCTGCCCAGGCCTTGCTCAGCCTCAGGTTCACCACAGGAGGTGCCCCACCCACCGGGCCTGTGCGTGGTGCCTGGCTTGCACTCCAGGGCAGATCGTGCAGCCACCACCACTGGATGCTCATCCCTGTCAGTGGAGGGGTGGTGTGGGCAGGCGAGTGTGGGGTCTTGCTGGCTGGTCTGAGAGCTAGCACAGGAGTGGGCTCCATGTGGGGCTTGCAGCTGGACTAGGTGTGTCTCAAGCAACTTCTGCAAGGGACTCTGGTGTTCAGATGAGGGCAACGTGGTGGCACCCAACCAGGGAAGCCTTCAACCCCGAAGCGCCGGAGGGGTTGTTACAGTATGTTAACAGCTCTTCGAGTCCCACTGCAGCCTGACTAATGGGGGCATGTTAACAGCTCTGTCAGTCAATTGTCCCAGTTTGCCCTGTGGCTCCCAGGTTGGACCAGTCCTGCCATTGCTTCCCATCGCATGGGGCAGCTGCTGGGCACTGGCAGGGGATGGAGGGCTAAAGTGTTACTGCATTCTTTATACCCACATCCAGCGGAATCCCAAGTTCTTGACCTGTGTCCAAGAAGAATTAGATTATTCTGACAATCAAAGGGTGAGGAGGGCAGAGAAGAGTTTTATTGAGTGACAAAGCAGCTCTCAGTGGAGAGGACATGTAAGGATGGTCCCCAACTGAAATCACATGGACTCTCTCCCAGTGTTGCTGGGTCTGGGGCTTTTATGGGCTGAGAATGGGGGAGTGCATGCTGATTGGTTTGTGAATATGCAAAAAATGGCTAAAACAAAGGCACCACTCAAAGGTGGGCACAACAGTGTAAGAAACCAATTACGGAAGGGTATGTGTATGTAAGATAAGTGAAGGGTGACGATCAATCAGAGGAAAGCATGCTAAATGGGAAGACGGGTTCTCAACCAGGTCCATGGATTTATCCAAGACTTGTAGTTTCGTTTCAGGCTTTAAACTGTCTTTGGCTTAAAGGTGGGGTTTCACTGGGGACCCACCCCTATCTCCCTAAGGATTTGTCTGCCTTCTGCCGCTATCATGTCTTCATAGCATATGCACCATATGATTCTAGTCTAGAATGTCTACAGCCTACACTTTAAGAAATATTCTTGTAGCATTTATAAATAAGAGTGTAACTAATTTCCTCGAAGTGTCTGGATGCTTTCTAGATAAATGAGAGTCTCTAAATTGACACATTTCTCTTCTTATCTTCCAATTCATGGCTGATAGAATTGGAGGCTTGCTCTGCTCTTCATCTGTGTGCATGAAGCCCTGACACACAACCTAACAGTTAATGGCTTCTCTGACTCTCATCACTGTGGCATTCCATTCCCTGGCTGCCAAATGGATAGAGCACCGGATCCACAGTAAAGACATCTGCCTCACCTGGTGTATCCCCACCTGCCATCTGTGATTTCTTCTCAGACACACCTTTTGGATAGAATGAATGCCCAAACTCTGCAACATTCCCTAATCTTACCACATCAAACACTAACCTAAACTCTGCTTGAGTTTACTTCATCCCTTTCCAGGTATTGGATTATTCATTCAATTAAAGAGAGGCTTGCAACTGCCATTTCTACAATCTCTGTTTCTATTGAGTCTCTGTTGGCAAATGTTACTTAAGTTCAGCATCCGTATGCCTGAATTCCCTCATGTTATGAACAATATCTAAGCAATGATAAGCATAATAGATGAAATGAAGTAGTTTATTAAATTCATGAGTTATCAAACTGAGAATAGGACTCTGAAATAAAAGAAATCATGTCTTTTTCTGCTTATTTGGGTTAAGTTGTTGTTGCTATTGTTGTTTTGTCTTTAGGATAATGAGGAACAGTTTCCTGGGAATCTGCCTAGAATGAGAAAATATGGGTAAAGAAAAATTGAGTGCTTGGGCAATCTGGTGGTGGCATGAAGCCAGGGGTATATGTAGGAACAGATATAGATATGCTGACAAGAAAAAAAAAGAGTTGATACAATGAACAATATTGGGTATCTATTCTTGAACTCTTTCCCAAAGTTTCTTGGTTATTTATTCAAAGCTCTGAATAAAGCTACTTAAAAAATCCAGTGTATTCCAGTAAGAAGTCTTCCACTCTCTGCAACTGGGCGACTGCTGACTCACTTCTAGTAGACTAGAATCTATTCCATAAAGAAGGTATTAATGATACTCAGAACTGAAGGACGTGAGGTTACAGGTGCAAGCAGGACTCTGGTACTGGAAGGAAAAACATGGAGGTAAACAATTGCATACTCAATAATGACACTTTCACTTGTCTTGACCAACTAGGCTCGTACGACTCATCTCTCCCCTGACCTGAAAGTTCTACTCTGAAGGCTCTGACCAGTTGAGGGGAAAAAGCTGATTATGCATGTGTGTTGGTTAGTGAAGCATGGTTATCTCTGGGTCATCCACTGCTTCTCTCCTTTATACTTTTTTGTATCTTCCCTTTTTATGTAATAAGCATGTGTTTCTTCATTTGGAAGCATAAAAATTAAAATTCATTGAGAAGTACTTGTACTAGGCACTACACTAAGCAATTCAAATATATTATCTCATTTAATTCTCACAGTAATTTTATAAATTAGGCATTGTTTAATCTTAATAATTGAGGAGATAGGGCTTTAAATAAATTGTTCAAGATCAGATAACTAATAAGTGACAGGGTTGGACTTGAACCCAGTCCATCTGGTCCCAAGTCTCCTTAAGTACCCTAAAATTCCCCAAATAATTTTAAAGCATTGGTTTTAAAGGAAGAGCTTTTAGATCTCTCAAATTGTTCATTCTAACACTTCTACTAAGTGGAAGTATGAAAACACCTGATGTTTGATACCTGACTCTGCTTTGATTGATATAAATGGGTAGAAGTGCTATGGGGTGCTGGTGATACTGTTGAGGTGATGTCTGGAGAATCTTCGGTTAGAATATGGTGAGTCTAGGTAGAGAAATGCAAGCTGAGAAGGGCGCTGCAGGTTGTTTACTTTCCTCTGCGCCTGACTCACCTTTAAAAGTGTATACATCTAGTTCATAAAATGAGATACTACAGAGCCATTAACCAGATATTTCCAAATAATATCTGAACAGTATTGATAGAGGCAGGAGGCAGAGAACTCTCCTAGGCAGATATGGGAGGGTCTTCCCAGATGGTCTGACCCACCAAGGACGTTGTGCCCAGGGGGCTTCCTTAAACATACCCGTGGTGAAAAATTCCGTCCCTTAACACATGCACAGTAAGGGATATAAATCAATGTGGAGTGGCTCAGACTAAGGGCCGGCAAGCACAACTGGAAGGACAAGGTGCGGCTGCCAGGAATTGGCACTTTATAAACATAGAGAACCCAGCCCCATCAGTGGATATATAAAAGCCCTTGAATTCAACCTGCTTTCAGGACCCCTCTTTTTGCTGAGAGCTTACCTTTTAGCTTAATAAATTCTACTCCACTCACTTTTCAATATCTGCATGCCTAAATTTTCCTGGTTGTGAGACAAGAACCCAGATTTAGCCTAGCTAAGGAGTGTAAAGTCCTACATCAGTATTAAAAATTATCGTAATGTAATGTTACTATGGAACACGCAAGGGAAAATTTTAATATGACAGATAAAAATAGAACAAACCAACAGAAAAATCAATTGAAAAAGAGAAAACAAGAAAATACTAACCAGGGAGAATAAAATAACAAAAAATAAAAGAAAAAGAAAACAAAGACATTATGCATACTATTCCTATTCTGAGAGAAATAAGAGATGTTACATTCATGAAGAACAAAGTAAAATAAAAAGGATAGATTCAGAGAACAAAAGAAGCCTTGAATGCTGAAAATACAATGGTACACAAGAAAGAATCAATAAGAGATTGAAAGATAAAGTTGGGGAAAACTGTCAGAAAGTAGAACCGAAGATGAAAAAAGAGAAGAAAAGAAAAGGGAAGATCATTAGAGAAAAACTCCAGAAAATCCCTCATAGGGTTACCAGAAATAAAGAACTGAAAAATAGAGAGCATGAGGTAATCAAAAAAGTTTCAGGATTGTTTCTGAGGACTGAAGAATACGAATTTTCTATTTTAAAGCACTCATAAAAATCACCATAAAAATGGAAGAAAAGCAGACTTAACCCAAGCCACTTGTAAAAACCTAAGAAAAATGAGAGTCAAGATGAGATTCCACAAACTTGGATAAAGAGAGAGAGCAGAAAGTGTCAGATGAAAAGGGAAAGAAATAGAAGCTACAGGGAGACCTTTAGCATCTCAGGACAAATAAAGGAGTTTTTCAGACATGCAAGTCCAGAAAAGTCAACCTCCCATGTATCATTTCGTAGGAAACTTTGTTTGAGGAAACCACACAAAAACAAAGGAGGAAATCAAGTAAGTGGAAGACATGAGATTTGGAAAAGAGGGGATACATCAGAGAAGCAAAGAAAATTTTCACGATGGTGAAAAATGTGACATCCTATGTTGAAATTGCATTTCCAGCATCGACGCTACCAGTCCAGTTTCAGACAAGTCAATAAACAGTCTCCAAGAGTGATTTCTAAACTGTATAAAATCTAAAGAATGCTTGACACATCTGAATGTATTAAAAATGTTTTGGTGAACTACAGAGAATTTCTAATGAATCAGGATACTAGCCCTTGAGTTCAAGTGTTTGCTACTGGTAGGGAAGTAGAAAAGTTAGATTAAAATTAAAAATGACTCTAATATATAGCATTATATTAAAATATAATAAAAAGAAATAATAAAAACAAAAGAAAAATAACCTGAGAAGAGAAAAAAAGGTTACAAAGAATAAGAGATTAAAGAATTCATAAATTCTGTTTGCCATATTCGACTCTGAAGGAATATGAAGCCTTTTAAAAATTAAATTTATTCTCAGAGTTCTTCCATGTCAAAATTTCCAAAACAACTTGCTCTATTTTTTAATAAATTTTAAGAGTGTTGGGCATGCTTTGAACAATGTTCGCATTGTTAAAATAAATATATATAAGACTGTTCCAATGAAGAAAAAGCATCTGGATAAATTAGAATATGTATGTTTGTTTGAGAAATTGTCTTACTAATTCATAGTAAGTAATAGAAAATTAATGCAATCCCCAAATTTTTGAGTCAGTATTTAATAGATTAATTTTCTCATTTTGTTGAAGGTGAACATGTTTCCGCAACCTGTATAATTCACTCAAAATTCTGAAGAACATACATGGAAGATTCTCAAGATTAAAAACTCACATTTCGCACATGTACCCTAGAACTTAAAGTATAATTAAAATAAAATAAAAACTCTCATTTCTTCTGTTTTCCTGCCTCCAAATTTAAGAGCGGGGAGAACGAGGTGGGACTATATCTTAGAAAAAATAAGAGGTATGTATTTTACATTTGAAAGATTTGCTACAGGGCAGAACAGGTTACTGAGTTGTACAAATCACAGTAGGTATATCAACAAGTAATTATACATCAATAATTCAGTAAAAAATGTAATGCCACTGACATTTACCGAATCAGAGAGATAACAAAATAATGACGAAAACATAATCTCCCTCTAGAACTGATGAGATGATCATGAAGATTTTTTGTATCAGTAAAGTAAGTGATAATATTTTTTTGCTCCATATTATGGCTAGAAATGAGTACATAAATACCTGTAAGGAAAGCAACTATTTGATGATCTTTCTGCTTTTAGAGATAGCCCATAACTTTGCCAGTCTAAGGATAGTGTTCCTTTCATGTAAGTTGATATTCAGAGTTAGAGAATTCTTTGTATTTGCCAAGAAAACACTCAAACTTCTCATATTTTCCTCAAGAGGTATCTACTAACTAAAACATTTTAGATAATGTGGGAAATTCAAGTGCTTACATGAATATTAGCTCTTGGTTGCTCTTCTAGATTTTCTAAGTAATTGAAGAATAAATGGAAAAGAAAAAACAACTGAACACAAGCCAGATTTCTTCTTTGTGCAGTATTTCTTGAGCCAGCAGAAGAAAAAATAGAAAGGCAGAGCTTGTGTGTTTTCAAAAGATAGCATTTCTACCCCCTAACAATAAGAAAAAAATGTGCTATAGTTATTTTTCTTTCTTTCTCCAAAAAAAAAATTTTTTTTTTTAATACTGGGGATTAATACAGACATCCGCAATCATTACAGTCCCAAATAACAAATTAAGATTTGAGCAAGTGCAGAGAACTGTTTCTGAGTTTACAAGTGCCCCCGTGTGGAAATGAGCAATTATTACTCTTTCACAATTTCATTCTATTTGCTTGCTATCACACCTGCTACCTTGAGATTTATGAAGATTTCTGATGAAAGTCGTTCAATTAATCATCCCAACAAGATCATTGTGAATTTTTTAGCCACTCAGATATATTTGATGGCACCATTGATAGATGTGAGCCAAAGATACAAACAAGCATCATTTTGTTTCTCGTATCTCTAATGCTTACTGTAGTTCCTGGCACAAAACAGAAGACAAAGACATATTTCTTGAATTAATAAAATTATGATTGTGCAGTCACATAAGCGAGAAATCAAACGACACGTTCATTCTTCTTCATACTCATTCGGATGGTGATTATGAAGTAACCAAGTTCCATTGATTGCAATTCTGAAATTTCACTCAAATTCAGACCTACTCTGTTTTGCTATCCAAGTTTAAGTCCAAAAAGTTTCTTCTCTGATCATTGGTAAACTTCCCCTAAATGACCTGGTTTGACCCAACGTTCACGACTAGCAGAGGTATTCTACAATCGAACACTGATTAACTGTCCTTCTGGCCTTTAAGAAAACTGAAGTCGAATCTCTAGTTTGTCTGAGTGAGAAGATTGGTACATTTCGTCCTCAAAAAAATAGCTGTAAAACCAAACAAAATGTTTAAAAACAAACTTTTTCAAAGCCCTAGAAATTGATGCATGGTAACAAGCAGAAATAATGTCTTTTCTGTAGCGGTCAATACTTAATACTCTAGTTGTCCATGTGGGTAATCATCCTTTGAAGTCATTAAAGGAATAATGCATGATTGAATTAAAATTAAAATTTCAGGTTCCAATTCACATTTGTAAAGAGCTTGCTTATCTGAATATATTTGCCAATGTTTTCATTAGATATTGCTTTGATATTTTTTAAAAGATATAAATACTTTGTTGAAATTTTTTTATCTTCAAGATCTAAATTGTTAATAGTGCATTTAAATTAATAAAATTATTTGATAGTAGAATAATTCTAATAATAAAATAAGGTTAGATTTTTTACTAAACTAATACTTTTATGTACCTTTGTGTAGCCCATTTTAATTAAAACAAACAAAAGCAATAATAATTTTGAGCTAAAATCCTATTAGAATTAATTATATTTATTCAGATTTTATTCATGAAGGAAAGAAGGAGGCATATGTATTTGACATTGAGAATTCAGAGTGCATTATCTTACAAGAGATTCTTTTAAAACTTCTCATTTTATCAAAATTATGAATAATTAGTTTTAAATATGGGTCATGAGAATTGACAATTGAGTAAAGAGGAATAAAACTTGTATTATTGCAATACTATAAAAAATTATTTTACTTATCTCTTTTCTGATCCCTGTTTCGTTTCTCAGTTAATTTATAATTATTATACAAAGGTTGAAATAAAATGGTTTCCAGCATACTAGGGCTATGATCTATGTTGTCATTAATATGACATTTAGCAAAAATTAGTTTGAAGAGTTTTCATATTAATATGCCAGTGCTGCAACACAGATATGCATGTTGTGCAGTGGCATCATGCTGCTAGCTGGTAGGGATTTTTTTTCTCCCCATTTCAATGGAATTTCAAAAATTAAATTGATTCTAAGTGGACTTTCTACCTTTTGAATATAGGAATAATTTTCATCTAGTAAACTTAGTTGTTTCATGTTTTCTCATGGAAAAAACATGTTAATAATTCAGAACTTTTCACTTTAAAAAATGTTTACTACATATATTTATAATATACATTTCATAAAATCCTAATTATATCAATCAATACAGAAATCTAACTCCTTGTCTTATATACTCAAAAATATTGATATAAATAAGAGCCATATATGTTGAAATCTTAAAATTACTAAGTGTTACAACTCCAAACAAAGAGATAACTTCAGTGAAAATACTTTTTATAAGCCTCATGACACACATTATTGTACAATGATCCCATTTTCTCTAAGGCTCTAACCCTCATTGTGATGCCCATATCATCTTTTCTTGTTTCCCCAACATGTATGTCCGTGGATACTACAAATGTGATGACATCATTGCTCTGTTTAAACCCCATCAAGGGTTTTCTGTTGACTGCAGAGAATAGTCAGAGCTCTTTGTTTACCTTCGTAATCGTACTCCTGTTTCTCTCTTTCTGGCCAGATTAACTTATTATTACTTTCTCTCAATTATTATATCAGTAGTAATTGAGTATTTCCAGTTACCCAACCAAACCATGATGCTTCATGCCTTCCCATTTACTCAAGCTGTTTCTCTCTCAAGAATTCCCTCCTTTAAATATCATTAGACTTTCTCCACCTTCTTTCTGCCAAACTTGTCAGATTATTAATCAATCCCTAGATTCTCACCTCCAAGAGATGGCTAATCACACCTACACTGTGCTACTTGTGTTTCTTACCCATGATTCTATGTTGTATTTGTAACTAATGCGATTTGCTCATTTCTCTATCTCATCAGACAGGCTGTGTGCATCTCAAAATCAGGTACTACATCACCAACATTTAATAATGTTGAATCCACACAGTGCATTCCAAATAAATGTTTGCTCAAAGTATAAAAGAGCAAAACTGGGGACCCAGAGAACCACACAGGAACTTGAGCCCAAGAACTACGCAGGAACTCTGTTCTTGTGGAAACAAGTCTAGGATCGGAGATTGAACCAAGGAGAATGACTTCCTGTTAGGGAAGGTGCACATCTCTGAGCACCAAAGCCTTGGAAGCCACGCTACCAGTCATTTAATATCAACTATTTCATTTTTGTGTTTTTCAGACTTCAGTCAATGGTATATTCTTTAATGCCTTTTGCTATTTTTGCCTAAGTTGTATACATGATGTTTACTTAATATCTTTGTTTAAATTGACTCACATTTTACTCACTAAATGTATTTTAATGAAAATCTTGCATTACTATAAATAGAAAATTCAGTGTTATGCTCCAAATTCACAAATTACACTTAAAAATAAATGTAACAGGAAGTTAGCTTTGGCTGATGGCACAGTAGGTAATTAGGAAAAATCCTCCCACTAAAAACAACAAAAAATCTAAACAAGATATTTTTAAAAGTTTGTTTCAATGCACTGGAGATCTACCAAGGCAAGGAAGAATTTCTTTAGAATTTAATTAGAATTTAAAAGCAAGATCTGGGAGAATATAGGAAACCAGAGGGTGGAGTTTCACACTTTAGAATCACCTTTCTTCCTACAGGTACTTGTTCTGTGATTCTTAGGAATCAATCAGAGCTTTCAAAATATTTGCATGTCTAAAGAGGACAAAAATTAATTTCAGGACTCAAAAAAGAGGGAGGCTAGTAAAACTATAGGCTTTTATAAACTGAAATCTCTGCCCCTAGAGAAATGGCACAGTTGTGATCATCTCAAAGCATTAAATTTTGTCTGGCCATGGTACTTTCTTCTCTTGTCTGTATTTGTTCATCCTCATCTAAGCCTCATCCACCTCCAGAAAAGACTCCCACTTTCCATTTTTCCCACATTATACCCGCAGTGCCTGTGTCTAACTTGTTAAGTGGCAGTCCTTCACTAAAGATAGTTTAACGTTGCAGTGGTCATGTTAGGGAAGTTTTGATTCTAACAAAGTTTTATGGCTCTTCAGAGCTCTAGGACAAAAGGGAAACAATGATCTATTGTACAATGGTCAGCCTTTTGAGTTGTTATGAAATCCGTCATGATGTGCGCACTCTGGAAGTATCTCACCCACATAAGTAGATCCTAGGGAGACTCAGCTGTGTTTTGTGAAACAGCTAACTGAGGGGAGTCCATTGAGGTTTCCTTAGGTAAAAGAGGGCTAATCTCCTCAGGCAGGGATATAAGTATTATTTTTCTGGCACAGAAGACTTGGTAGAACTTAAAGAATTCCGTATCCCCAGCTATAACAGAAACTGTCTAAATGTCCTATTTCAATTTTTAGGATCCCATTTCTTCCTAATCAATGCCCTGGCTTTAATAGAAGGCACCTGGAGAGGTCAATTCAATTTGTCTTGTAATTAAGCCACTTGCAGGATGGAGCTCTGGATTTAGTTTTCAGAAATCTTGGCCGTATAACTGTAGTAAACAATGATTTTCTTTCAGGGAAGATATAGAAACTTTCAAATAGCTTATGTAGAACTTGACTTGGGGATTTCAAGTCCTGAGTTCATCAACTTATTTCTCCCTTTTTTCCAGCACAGTTAGAAGCAGCCAGCCAATTCCATTGAATTACTTAGTTCAATGAAAATGTTGTAAGGTAGCAAATACATAGTCACCCAGAACCTTGCCTGCTATCGATATTTGACTAGGAGTATACAATAGCAATCAATAGTTTGCTTATCTCTATTGCCACATCATGCCATGAACTATCAGTGCCCTCTTTACTACTGAAAATAGAGCGTTAAGTGCCTTTAAATCTAACCAGATTTGGTCTACTCAATTCCAGAAAACCCAAAGTCAATTCGTAACACTCCTTCTTCTGCTTCTGTTCCTCTAATCTACCAAAATTTGTATCATTCAGAGTTCAACCAAAGAAGCAGAACCAGTGGAAATTATATAAGAAAAGATTTATTGTAAAGAATTGGCTCTTGAGATTTTCGGGACTGGCTAGGCAAGTCCAAAAACCATAGATCATTCGGTCAGAAAGGGCCAATTGGAATTCTTGGGCACATGCAGAAGCTGCTGTCCATAGGTGGAACTTTTTCTTCAGAGAAGCCTCAGTTCTGCTTTTAAAGACCTTTCAACAGATTTAATTGGGCTCACTCATATTGTCCAGAATACTCTGTCTTACTTAAGATTGATTATAACTTTAATCACTTATATAAAATACCTTCAGAGCAGTACTTAGATTCCTATTTGATGAGTAATGGAATTGTAGCCTAGCCAAGCTGACATATTAAAAGATGATCACGCCAGGCATGGTGACTCACGCCTGTAATCCCAGGACTTTGGGCGGCCAAGGCAGGTGGATCACCTGAGGTCGCGAGTTCGAGACCAGCATGACCAAAATGGAGAAACCCCATCTGTACTAAAAATACAAAATTAGCCTGGTATGGTGGCACATGCTTGTAATCCCAGCTACTCGGGAGGCTGAGGCAAGAGAATCACTTGAACCCGGGAGGCGGAGGTTGCAGTGAGCAGAGATTGTGCCATTGCATTCCAGCCTGGGCAATAAGAGTGAAACTCCGTTTCAAAAAAAAAAAAAAAAAAAGGTGATCACATGCTTCTATATGTTGTTTAATATTTAACAGGAATTATTTTTGAAATTTAAAAATAATAAAATACATGATCGAAAGTTTTTTCAGTGAAATGACAGGGGATGTATTTTGAAAGTTGTTTTCTTCTTTGTACTTCACTTAGGCAATCACATTCTTGGGATCCATTTCCCTTCTCTCACTGACCTTCCTTCAGACTTGGCCCACACTCCCTGTGTTTGAAGTATCAAAGACTGGTGACATAGCACATATGATAGTTGTTGGATGGTAGTCCAAACGAATACAGCTTCCAAAGATAGTTTTCTTTCCCTGAAACGATAGGTTACATCCCAAGATAATTTTACTTTTAAATCCCAGGAGCTCTATCATCTCTTATTACATCAAAGCTACCAGTTATTCTTTATAACAGACTAAATTCTGAACTTCAGATGAATAAAAATGCACAATGACTATTAATCAATTTTAAAAGTCACATTAACTTGAAAAACTAAAGAGGAGACACTTTGGCATTGTGTCTATAACAGCACAAAGAGAATCCAATCCCACAGAGTTTGATATTCAGTCTCTTGGCTGGCATGGGCTATTATCACAGGAGATTCAATTATGTTAAAGACAAAATATGACATTCTTTTAACACATTTTATATCAATTCATTTTGTTCTGTAATCTTGTTTGGTCATGTTCTAAACAGTTAAGCAGAAAGATGTTACAAACCACTATCCCCATTTACACTGATTCATTTTCCAGGAAATCTCCATGCTGTCTCTTTTCATTAGAAAAGAAATGACTAACCATTCAACCAGATATTTTTCGTGCCCTTGGCAACAAAACAGGGTGACTTCTTTTTAATACAGTCCCGTGGAAAAGTCATCTGTGTTCTGAAAACATTTATCTCAATTAATTTTTTAAAGAAAGAAAAAAATAATGTCATATCCTAATTAAAATACACTAGACAGAACCCTGTTAAAATATGATGAGAACAAAATCATATTTATAAGTGATTTAAAAGTAGAAGAAAGATGCTGCATAGAAAGTAACATACAGGACCCACTTATTTGTTATTCATGAATTATTAAACAGATAACATTTTTCTTCTTATCTCAACTTTTCAGAGTATTCCTCTACTTTGTCCTTTATCATCTTCATCAAGAACAGAATGAGAGGAAACCAAAAAAAAAAAAAAAAAACAAAAAACTAAGAAGAAGAACTGAATGAGAAAGTTGTCCCTAAATATAATTGGTTCCAAAGAATTGCTGGTTTATAAGGAAAATATTTCATACATGTGACCTCTAAGGAGTTGTGGAATAAAATTGTTTATATTCAATTGAAGTATTTGTCTTTTCAGTTTGAAAGACTTGGGTGGCCTTTCCCGCCCAAGAAATAGACTGATGATACCTGAGCTGGTGTCAGTAAAGAGATATTATATTTGTCTCTCTGAAACAGAAGATTCCCAGGATGGGTGGGGTGAACCAGGATGTTTATGTAATTCTTTACCATTAAGACATCTTTTCTTAAAATTGTTTTAATCTTTTAATCTTCACAATTATCTCATAAACTAGGTACTATTGTTTCTGTTTTTAAAAAGAAGAACTTGAATCTTTGAAAAATTGAGTTCCTTTCCCAACTTCACAAAGCAGTTAGTCGACTCTGAATCCCATAGATCTTTCTGTTAGAATACCCTTCCATCTCAGAGGGTGTATCTTAGGCTGTGCTTCCTTCCAGAGAGATAAGAATTTGTATGTTTCATATAGGCTCAAAGATTTTAACAGTCGGAAAGGAATTCATTTTATAGAAAAATAGAGGCCCAGAAAGATAAATTAACGTATTATTAAAAACTACCAAATAATGGTAGAATTAGGATCAGAACTTCATCTTCTGATTTTCACAGCAGTATTCTTACCACTAAACAAAACAACTTTACGTCTTATGATTTTATTGTTCATAGATAGTCTTGCTATGGTACCTACATGGCAGAAGGTAGAGTCAAAGTTACCAATTTGGAAGAGAATTCCAAGGAAACCAAGTGAAATTGATCCAACTTGTAAAATAGTCTGAGCCAATATGGCCCCTCAAAATTACTGGCTTCATTTTAGTATCATAGCAGCCAATCTTCACAGGCAAGTGAGCACTAAGGACTCTCTTCTAAATACCTACTGCCAGGTATCAAAACAATCATTAGAGTGAATTCCATACACATACAATTGTTTATAACAAACAGGAGTTAAGTGAGTCATGCAACCTGTTCCCTAAGCTCAATGAAATCCCAGCTCTCTGTCATTTAAAATGATTTGATCATGATTCGCACAAAATCTTTCCTTGATACAAATGTGACAATATGCTAAAGACACAAATCTGCTTATCTACTTGTAAGCAACAGACAACCAGATTCTTTCAAATTAGTGACTGAGTATCAGACTCCTTGGGAGTAAAAACCCAGGAACCACCAGAGACATAGACTGCAGGGCTTAGTGTTCCTGTAATGACCAGTGCCTCTACAGTATTTCTAGTCAAGTCACAATCTTGTTTACTACTCATTTTATCAATAGAGTTCTTTTTGCAACATGAGTTATGCTAGTTAAATATCCTCTAATGTTGATAAGAGATAAATAAAACTGAAGTCCTGTAATAGTCATTTCTCATGTATGAGCAGGGTCTTGCAAATTGTACCAAGGTCACCTGTAGAGTATGTTACTTGTGATGGTAATTAACCATATCTCCAGAGAGAGAATTAACAGATACATCACAATGTCTCTAATGAAATATTTTAAAGTAAACTACATAGCAAAGGGATAAAACATTGTTCTGGGTGCAAACATACATATTCTGATTCGTGCAATCCAATACGTTGCCCCCGTCTGAGTCTTTCTGTATTGCTTTTCCTCGCCTTCCTAAAAATTATTCTCAGAAAGTTCTACAGTCTACATTTTCAGACATGCAAAAATCTGTTCAAAATATGTTTAAAATTATTTTTAAAGATTTATTTAGTCATACAGCATTCATTTATTATCATTCTAATAAAAACTTACGTGGGAGTCTTAACTATGATGGCAGTCCATGTGGCAATATATCATTTGTTATAAAAAGACTGCTTATGTTAAATAGTTATCACTTTATTCACCATTACCATTAGACTTTATAGAAGAAGGCAGTGGTGATGAGGCCAGGTTATTTTTAACATCACAGACACCAGTGTAAAAATCAGCAGCTGGGAACTTGGGAGGCAGGTTGGATCCCAGAGCTACTTATAATCAGGATTCCTTAGATGAGGGCCGTTAATTCATATATTTATGTAGCTGATTTCAATATATACTCCAAGTATGGAGACTACCATTAAAAATATTTCTGCTTCTTGGATAATTTTCCCTAGATGCCATCATATACTTAAATACAAATATAAGAAAAAATCTGCTCAATCCCTACTGATAATACTTTCAGAGCCCCTTTATTATGTTTTATTGCAGAATAGAAACATTTTTGCACCAACAGAAGGAAACAATTGACAATAAATAAATGCACTACATAAAATGAATTACATAGATCTAACCAAAGAGTTAGGAAGAGGTCCTAACTGGCTGTATTCTCAACACATGACTGATTTATTTGAACTACGAGTGTTTTGTCTCAGTTTTTCAGTTAAAATAGTTTCAAGTATTTCAGGGTAACACACAAAGTATGTACTTCCATTTTCCTTTGAACAGAACTTGACATGATTCCACCAGGTCCACTTTCTCAAATGGCCACAGCAGACATGTCTGAGCCGCAGCTGTCCCACTGAGAATGACATATCCATGCCATGTTCCTAGAGTTTCTAGTCCTTCCCAAGCCTAGGTTCAGTGCTGCGCGTGGGGACTTGATTTTATGACCTATGAGTTCATGAATCACAGACATACAATCAGTTAGCTAATGCATAATGTGAAGTAATTAGGGCTATGCATAGCTACATATTGAAGTCTCAGAAGTGTAATCATCAGAGAAAAATAAAACTACCCGAAAATGAGTATATAATGATAGCATTTATGCAAATTTTAAAACAAAAAAAGCAATATTTTACTTTTAAAAAATATATAACAGTTGTATTGTTTATAGATACAGGCATAAGTAATAAAAAATTTAAAAAGTGGAAAAAACATACACAGTGGCAGGATCATAAATGTTTCTAGTTAGAGAGAGAGAATATAGAAGAGTGACCACATTCTATCTCTGTCTGTTTATTTTCTCTAAAAGATAGAGACAGAAAGGGAGAGAATCAAATGCAATAAAATGCTATCATTTGATAAATCTAGGAGATAGTATTTTTCATTACATTTTCTGTAATGTTCTGTATATTTGAAATATTTAATAGTTACAATTAAAGTATATAGAGTTATAATTCTAGAATAAATTCATTCTTTGTCATAAAAAAAATAGTAAAATCCATTTCCAATTGTGAGTAAACAAGTGTCAGGATCCCCTCTGTTTCCAAGCGGATACTGTGTCATCACAGAGCCTGTCTGTGATCTGTGTCCCTGTCATTTGTGACCCAAGCTAAGTTGTGCTGAAAGATGTATTTTTTTTTTTTCCTATTCTAGAGTTATTTGGTTAAGTTTTCATTTGGAAACTCAAATCAAAAGTGCATGCTCCAGAGAAGACATCAACTCATAAGCCTCATCTATTTTTACCTTTTATCAACACCAGAATTTTGGTTAACATAATGGATATTAGAAATGACTAGTTGTGGTGGGTTGTCCTGTTTCTGGAAGGAATAATGAGCTTGTGGATTTTAGGTTGCTAATGAACTAAGATGTTATATGTTTTACTAAACAATAATGAATTACAACCTTTAGTTGCTAGTCTGGCATGTAAGGAACTTAGAGGTCACCACTCTGTCATAACAACAAGTAAAAAACTGAAAAATGTGGAAAATCATACATTCTTCTTAAATCTATAAGAGAAGTGAGGTCACAGGAAAAATCACTGTCCCGGAAATAAGGGAGACAGAAGGGCAAATATAGAGACTCACAAGCTACTGGAGCAGAAACCTGAGTGGGAACCAGTACTGAAGTAGGAAACCTTAAAATGTAATTGACTAATTAGGAGTTAAGAAAGGGTAAAACTGAGAGTAAATACTCCAGTAGGGTCCCATCATAGAGGACACTATTAGTCCATTTTCACATTGCTGATAAGGACATACCCAAGACTGGGCAATTTACAAAGGAAAGAGGTGTATTGGACTCACAGTTCCACGTGTCTGCAGAGGCCTCACAATCATGGCGGAAGGTGAAAGGCACTTCTCACATGTGCAGAGCTTGTGAAGGGGAACTCCCCTTTTTAAAAACCATCAGATCTGGTGAGACTTATTCACTATCATGAGAACAGCATGGGAAAGACTTGCCCCTGTGATTCAATTACCTCCCACTGGGTCTCTCCCACAACACGTGGGAATTCGAGATGAGATTTGGGTGAGGACACAGCCAAACCATATCAGGTACCCCCACACTTTTTTGGCTTTACCTACAGGAGATGAAGTTCATTCTCCACAGTAAACATGAGAGATAAATCTCCAGCTTCCAGCAGGAGAAAGATTCTGTTTTTTACAGAGCCTGTCCCTGAGAGAAACTATTTTATCAGATCCTGATCTGAAGGGGTTTTATAGGAGCCTAACGTACCTGGGAAAGTGGAAAACCCAACCCTAACCCTCTCTAGCTTTTCACATGGGGGATGAAAAATACTTGACTCCATCACCCTGTAGCCATCCTCTACTGGTCGATAAAACTGAGGGACACCTGTGAAGTTCACAGTCCAGGGACATAAGCTCACTAAAATACTGAGACATAATCACAGGACTCTAGAATGCTTGCTAAATGCCCACACCTTACCAGCACATCACTAAAGGCCTATTTACTAGAGTTTATTTTACACACTACATCATGTCCAGCTTTCAACAAGAAATTACAAGGCATACTCATAAAAAAGCATGAAATCATGTCCTTCACAGCAATGTGGATGCAGCTAGAGGCCATTATCCTAAGCAAATTAATGCAAGAATAGAAAACCAAATACCACATGTTCTCACTTATAAGTGGGAGCTAAACATTGAGTTCACATTGACATAAAGAGAACAATAGACATCAGGGACTACTTGAGTGTGGAGGGTGGGAGAAGAATGACAGCCAAAAAATGACCTACCAAGTGCTGTGATTACAACATGAGTGATAAAATCATTTCTACACCAAACCTCAGTGACACGCAGCTTACCTATGTAACAAGCTTGCGTATGTACCCTGTGAACCTAAAATAAAAAGATGAAGAAAAGGAAAGTAAAAATACCCTAAGGCTAAAAAAAACAATTACAAGGCATACTAAAAGACAAAAAACAAGGTGTAAACAAGGAAGGCATCAGAACCACTCTCAGACATGGCAGGGATATTGGAACCATCACACTGGGAATTTAAAATGATAATGATTAATGCACTAAAGTGTCTAATGGACAAAGTACACAACTTGTAAGAAAATATAGGTCAGGTAAACAGAGAGATGGAAATGCTAAGAAAGAATCAAAAGGAAATGCTAGAGATCAAGAACACTTTAACAAAATGAAGAATTCTTTGATGTGTTCATTAGGAGACTGGACATGGCTGAGGAACGAATCTCTGCGCATGAGAATATGTCAATAGAAAATTATAAAACCAAAATATGAAGAGAAAAATGATTGAATGAATGGAACAGAATATCTAATAACTATGAGGCAATGACAAAAGATGTAACACACGTATAATGAGAAAGCTAGAAAGAAAAGAGTCATGAACAGAAGAAACATTTGAAGTAACAACAACTGAGAATTTCCCTCAAATTAATGTCAGACGCCAAACCACAGATCCAGGAAGTGCAGAGAAAAACAAGCAGGATAAATACCCAATAATTTGCACTTAGCCTGAAAATAAAAGGTCAAGAAAAACCTTGAAATGAGTCAGAGGAAATAAAAAACAACTTACCTATACAGGAGCAAGACAAAAATTCCATCTGACATCTCAAAACTCATGCAACCAAGAAGAGAGTAGAGGGAAATATTTAAAGTGTTGAAAGAAAAAAATACATCAACCTAGAATTCACTCTCCTGCAAAGTTATCCTTGAAAGTCAAGGAGAAATGAAGTCTTTCTCAGACAAACAAAATTGAGGGAATTTGTTAAAAGTAGATCAGCCTTACAAGAAGTTATTTAGAGAGAAGAAACATGATACAGCTCAGGAACTCAGATCTGCATGAAAAACAGAAGAGGATTAAAGAAGGAATAAGGGAAGATAACAAAATTTTCATTTTTCTTATTCTCAATTGATCTAACAGATGATGATTTGTTTAAAATAATAATAGCAACAATGTATTTGATTATTATAGCTTATGCATTAGTGAAATAAATGACATCAATGATACAAGGATGATGCGAGGGAGGAATTAGGAATATTTTGTTATTGTAAAATACTCGCACCGCACACAAAGTAAAATAATTTTATTTGGAAATAACAATGAATTACTCTTACCACTCTTGTTCAACCTCTTCCCTCTGCTCAGAATGTCCTCCCAGCCGCTGGTCTAAATGAAAAACATCTCCTCTTCCCCTAAAACCCTAAGAAACATTACCCCTTCTATAAAATCTTTCCTGGTCTTCCTTCCCAGCCATCTATTACGTGGAAACATTTTGATTTCTTTCTTTCCATTGATTTTTCCACATTGTATGTAGATGTCTACGTTAGTGCATATTTCTCTGTGTTGTACTTTTTCTGTTAGGAATAAGGTCTACATATTACTAATCTTTATACCCTAAGACTTTAGAAAACTGTAAAGTCACATACATATAGAAGTTATTATTCATATACTGCTAAGACTGAACTAGGGTTTCTTAAGTATATCTCTTTGGGGCAGCCCCTACTTATATTTTCCTATGAAATGCTAGACACAAAAGAGAAGTTCAAAGCTCAATTGCCTGAATCAAAAGAAGTGCTGCAATGATGACTTTTGTCACCAGAGGGCATCACTGGCTCAGCAGCTGCTTCTCTAATGCTAAGATATTTTAAAACTTTGTATTTAGGTTTCTTTGACTGTTGGGGTCCGTGACGGGGTTGGTGGAGAATGAAAGAACACACAAAAGACAAAGACACACAGAGAACATGGCGGCCGCACTCAGAGCCTCCGCCTCACTTTATTTATACTCCATAAACCCCACGTCAGCAGAAAGAATGCAATGCAAAACAAACTTTCTTTTCCCACATGTAACCTTCTACTCAGTTCCTTGTTTCTATGCTCTTCCTTATCTGCCCGCCTTCTTGGCGCCTACGGGAGTTCATTAAAAGTTCAATTGGAGATACTGTTCTTGAGCCCTATCTATTTTCAGCATACTGTTTTCAAAGGCCCCTGCACTTGACTAAGTCAAAAAAGTATTTATTGAACACATACCTTGTGTCAAGCAATGTTCTAGGTCTTAGGAAATACAGCAATAAATAAAAGTGACAAGGTTTCTTTCTTTGATCTTGTTTATATTTCACTCAAAACTGATGGTTGGAAATAGCCTAAATTCTGTCAGCCTCAGGAATCTAAACTTGCCTAGATTTTGTTTCCAGTGTGAGAAACCAGGTTAGTTTTGAGTTCTCCTTCTGTCACTCAGTCAATAAATACTTACTAAAAGCCTACTATGTGCTATATTTGGATTGAGTATTCAACAGACAAGACAAAGTGGCCTTAACTTTCATGGAAGTTACAATATAATCGAGAACACAAACACTAATTTTAAAATGTACAATTGTGGTCAGTGATAAAAAGGTAAATAAATTACAAGGTGATTTCAGAGTATACAAGAGGGTAAGCTAATTATTTTTTAGAGTTTAGGGAAAGCATTTTTGAGGAAAGAGAACATAACTCCACCACCACCACCACCAAGATGAAGCATGGGTAGAAATAACTTAGGGAAGAATTTCTATGAGGATGTTCTAGAAAGAAGTAACCAGAAAGAGTCTAATAAAACATGACATGATGCCCGAACAAGGGAAGAACTGTCTAATCACAAAGACAGTTTGATATAGAAAAGTAGCTACATAGGAAGCTGTACTAACTTTTCTTTTGATGATCTGGGATATGTCTGCTAATCTGGCTCTTTACCTAATGTAATCTCAGCCGTACAACAGCCTTATGACAAATCTAGAGCCGTAAGAGTTTGGGACAAGACTGAGAGTGTTGCTTAATAAAATACAGCAAATCTCATTGAGTTTAAATAGAAGACTAGCTTCTATAGTAACAACATATGGAATAAACAGCCAATAAAATAAAAAATATACAAAAAGTTTACAACAAAAGATGCATTATAACACCAGATAATTCAAATTAGTTCCACTTTAAGTAAGAATGGTAATTAATCATCTCAAAGGTACTGGAAATTAAGGATAAGGCCCACAAGAAACCAAAGTACTCTCATGTATATGAAGAATAAGGCATGACATTTTAGGTATATTTAGCTAGCTTCACGAATGAAAAAAATAAATTTGTTATATTTTTGCTTTTTTTTTTTTTTTTTAAAAAAAATAGACCCAAGAGATCACCCTCTTCCAAACAGGGAAATCTCTGTTCTAAATAAAATACATTATTAAGCTTGCATGTTTTTTTCTCATTGACTTCCTTGGAAAGTGATTTGAGAATTCTATAATCCAGGAAAGTATAATATCAGGTAGCTGTAAGGAGAGACTGAAATGAAGAGATATACTATTATTACTTTTGTCTGTTTAGTATTTCTTTTCCATTCTTTCTCTGGCAACCAAGCTAGTTTTATCTGGGGTGAAACAATTTCATGTGGTTCTATGGAGCCAAAGACGAGACAAACAGGGCTTTGAAGAGCTCTTGTGACAGTAATTAGTTCAATGATGATCATGTGATCCAAGTCACATGAATTTGCTTTTTTGTGAACTTTTCTTCAATTGATATCTTAAAGACTATTTTTCCACTGAGGTTTTAAGTTTGAAAGATATGAGTATACGGCTTGATGATGAGAGGGACAGGATGTGAAGTAGCTCCAGGATCTAGTCATGACTGAAATTTGCCATACTCCATAACTTCCAAGAAATTTGGTGTGAAATATTCTTACCCCACTTGCAAATGAAAATAATTCTTACTTATACAGAATATATTACAATCTATTCTTGTTACATACATTTTTTTAAAAATCTTGAATTTCAAACTTGAAATGTTTTTAAAGATAATAAAGTCGTAATTTCTGCATTAAATAGGCCATTGAATCCTGATATTTTGCATTGTTCATTAACAAAACTATCGTTAACTAAAAATCGTTCAAAAATATAAAAAAGCAAAGCAAGTTTATGAGATATTAGACTACGAGACTTCTGGGATTACACAAACAACACTACGGCTTATGTCAGATTCTGAGGTCATGAATTTCTCATGCAGATAAAAATACATATAGGAAATGAGGTGGATTAGTGAGTGAGTGCAGAGAAAGAGTCTAATTTAAAACTCATTATAAAATTTACCTACTAACAATGTAGGATGCTACACATGCAGTTATAAACGTACCTTAACAGGCTACAAAATGAAATAGAATTTTTGAAGTGTTTAGCTCCAAGCAGAAAGCTGCTGGAGTTGACAAGTCCATTTTTAATATTTGATTTGAAAATCTTGGGCACAGCAGTAACAACTTAAGATGCAAATTAAATTTTTCAGGAAACAGGAGAGACAGATATTTTAATTGCATTTCCCATGAATAAAATGTTATAAAGTTCCCCACTGGAAGGGAAGCAGCTTTGTTTCACAGTCTAAATTTCACTTTGGATGGTTTGGGAAGAAGTCTTAATGTTATTCTCTTTTTTAATTTTCTCTTCCAGTTTGTATTAAGAATCCTCCCATACCCTGATGTCTTAGGATGTTGTCAGAAGAACTACCAGGACACAAGCTTTATTTTAAAAGGAGTTAGTTACAAATGAGACCAAGTAAATGGGCTACATGTGACCTAGGATTAGAAGTGAATGCCTTGGAAAGGCAGTTCCCTCCAGGTCTACCTGCCCAGCTAACAATGAACTTGGGTTTGCATTTCAACACAATTTGCAATTTTTTTGCTTTAAGAGATATCAGTGAGCCTAAACTAAAAATTAAGTCCCTTGTTCCTTGACCAACCGAGGGTAACCAGCCTTTTCCCCAGATGTACATGTAGCTTGTCACAGCTTCATGTTCAACTCTTAAGACTAATGAGATGGTCTGAATATTTGCCTCCCCTCCAAATGCATATGTTGAATTCCTAATCCCTAAGATGATGGTAATAGGAAGTAGAGACATTGGGAGATGATTAAGTCATGAGGGTGGAGTCCACATGAACGAGATTATTGTCCTTATAAAAGAGGGCCTTGAGAGGTCCTTTGCCCCTTCCAACATGTGAGGTTACACTGAGAATATGGCCATCTATGAACCAGAAAGTGGGCCCTCTTTAGACACTAAATCTGCTGGCACCTAGATCTTGGACTTTCCAGGTTCTAGAACTGTGAGAAATAAATTTCTGTTGTTTATAAGGTATCTAGTCTGTTTTTTTTTATAGCAGCCTGAACAGATAAATAAAGAAGGTTAAAAAATGTTATTACTAACTCTATTAGTGCTGTAATGAATTACTGTATTATCGCGCTGATAGATCCAGAGGCTCACACATGGGGGACTGCTACTTGATGTTCAATGCTTTCCCCATAATACAGTAAACATAGAGATACATAAGGGCTTGCAAAGAAAATAGCAGTAGAAGAAAAAAAATGACCTTAGGAATTACATTTTCAAAGGCAGTGAATTGTCATGTTCCTGTATTGACTGACAGTGACCAGATTGCAGACTTCAGGACCCAAAGCAATGTCAACAGATGAAGTTACAGGATCAGAGGTGAGAGCATGTGGCTTTAGCCCAGGGCCTGGGACTGTCATGTGACACTTGTGTAAAGTCAGTTCAAGCCCATGCTGAGCTGGTCATCACAGTGGCAGCCGGGATAAGAGACAGGTGAGGCCGAGAGGCTCTGACATGGTGCATAAGAGGTGTCTAATACACAGAGACTGATAGAAAACTTAGTTCCAAATTTGCGTACAACCACTGACCAGTGCAGCGAGTTTACACATGCATTTTGTGTATTAACTCCATTTCTTTTAGACATTTCCAAAACTTAATCAATTTTTTTTTGTCGTGAAACAAGCAAGACTCTGCAATTTTAACCAAAGGTATAACCAAAAAGAAAAAGTGCTATTGATAATACTGAACTATATAAAATACATAAGGGGAAGGCAAGATTCAATGTCATATATGATGGAGAAAATTTTACATTTTGACATATTTGAGATAGTTGGAATCCTACCAATACAAATCTGGCATCAGGGGCTTCTTTTCCCTCTCATGATCCAAGACATTTAGTGTATTGAAAATATCTTTCAGTTTTATTTTTATACCTATTTTATATAATCTTAACTCAATAATTACTTCACAAATTTTTAAATGTTTATAATGAAGTTTTTATTGTGTATTTATAACTGTATGTAGAGTATATATGTACATATCTATAATTTACATATATAGATAACATATAAGCAGATATATATGCATATGTATGTTATGTTTATGTATGTTATCTATAGACATAAATTATGGAGGTATACTATGTGTATGCATATGTGTGTTATCAATACACATAAGTTATAGATATATACAGCAATATAGAGAGAGAAAAAGAGGGAAAAAGAGCAAAAACAATTATGTAAACTTTATAATTTGCTACTCTGAGGAAAACACGAAGCTGATATTTGTATCATTTATTCTAATTGGTCTAATGCATATCTTAACATATTATATTAAACAGAAAGTCAATTGCACCTCACTGATGATACTGTCCTCATTAACAATGATCCAAAGAAGAAATTATACTTCAATTAGTTTATAGCTATTCTTGGGAAATGTAAACCATTACTCTGGAATTTTTGCATATTTAACTATTTATGATTTGTTTACACATATTTATACTTTAATAATTCTGTATATTAAAAGTAAATGAAAACTGCTCTAAATGTGTAGTGGAATTGAGTAAATAGATGGCAGGTGGTAGGTGCCAGATATGACTGGCATCTATAGAAAAGGGAAATTTGAACACAGACAAACACACTGAGAACACCATGTGAAGGTAGAAATCGGGATGGCACATCTACAAACCCAAGAACTTCAAAGGGTGCCAGCAAACTACCAGCAGCTAGGAGAAAGACATGAAACAGATTCTCCTCACTGACCTCAGAAGGAACCAACCCTGCCAATGCATGATCTTGGACTTCCAGCCTCCAGAACTATGAGACAATACATTTCTGTTTGTTTAAGCCACTCAGATCGGGGTACTTTGTTATGTCAGCCCTAGCAAACTAATATAGTGATTTGGTTCCAAAGAGTGCAGAATGGAAAGAGAGAGAAAAGAAGAATAACTTTAAAGTAGATAAAATTTACAATGATCTCAGCCAGGTGATCAAGGTGACATCAACAGTGATGAGTCATAATGATGGTAGGAACCCTTGGCATGATGGGGTGACAAAAGCACTTTACCTCTGTGACCTTCCTTGCAAAACCCCTAGCCCCAGTCTGGTCATGAGAGAAAGTATCAGACAAATCCCAACTAAGCAATGTTCTACAAAATGCTGACTAGTGCTCCCCCAAACTGTCAAGGTCATCTAAATCAAGGAAAGTCTGAGGAACTGTTGCAGCCAAGAGGAGCAATGGAGACATGATGACTAAATAGAATGAAATTTTGAATGGGAGTAAGGAATAGAATATTGACTTAAAAGGGAGAAAATCTAAAAAACATTATGAACCTGAGTTAATAATAATGTATCAATATTGGTAAGTTAATCATAAAAGATGTGCAATATTAATATATTAATAACAGGAAAAATGGGTATGGAATATATGAAAATTCTCTGTACTATCTAGTACATTTTTATGTAAATCTAAAACTTAGTTCTAAAATGAAAAATGTATTTAAAAAATAAATGAAAATTTGATCAGCTGTATGTTTTGTGATGTGTTTAGTGTATATAAAACAAAGAACTGTGAAACACAGATATATTTAACATAAAATGTAGTTTGCAGTAACCCCCATGTGCTCATAAAAGTTAATGTACACATTAAATAAAAATAGTACTATCATAGGCCATTTATGTAAATAATGTAGTTCAGTGAGGCAGAATATAAATTTCAAATATTATCTACAGCACTTTTTAACCTTTTAAAAATGTAATTAATAAATTATTTTCCCCTGTCAGGTTGCTAAGAATCATAATAATTTTTGACATAGTATCCTTAGACAGTTACATAAACAACCTGTGGTTCATTTATTTTCAGTGAAACAATAATTTTTGGTTCTACAGTAATAACTTAAGAGAAAAAAAAGGAACAGATTGAAAGATTTATTGTAGATTTTATCTTCTGTATTATGTGCAAAATCAGATTGTCTGGGGATTTGCACAGAATTGTTCTGTCATTCTTCGCCTTGTCAGTTTCAGGCCGCTGCTTCTTAACATCAACACAAGACAAGATAGACCATTTACAAAAACATCTGAGGCACTAAGATACCAACTCATGTATGGTATATTAACTTTCCCAATAGAATAACACTTCTTAAGAAGACATTAGAAATGCTTTTACTGAGAATTCTGTATCTGGGAATAATTAATTAATGTCTTGCTTTCTATTTGACTAATGATTAGCATTTATCATTGCTTCGGGAATCAACGCAGTTTTATCTGGTGGAGAACTGTCAGTCTGAGAGTCTTCGAATCAGGGATTATTGTAGAAAATAAGCCTTACACAATTGTGGGAAACACAGTTCCAGATGAAAGATTGAATCAGAGATTAAGTCACCAAGCAGTCAATTAGAAAAGCCATGTCCTTCCAGCTAGAGACCTGAAGAGGTGTTTGTGGAGAAACCTATGAAATACTATTGCTTCTGAGTAGCTACTGCCTCTGTTGGTCAGTAGGACCAGGAGTAGGAAGAATGACTGAACACAGAAGAGGCATCTTTATGAACGTCTGTCACTGTATAGAGTTGGGATAAGGCCTTTGGAGAATCATGACCACTGCTTTATTTCTGCCTTCAGAATTCACAGAGGTACCTTTTACCACTCTAATTGGAAAGCATACAGGAAAATGTAGCTCTCCGTATAATCAATTTAACCACAGTGAGTGTCATATGTATACTCTGTCCTTCTAAAAATCAGATAAAGCTATGAAATATGTCTGTGCTTGAAATATTTTAGTCTACACATATGCAGGACTTTGTTAGAACACTGATTTGACCATTTGATTACCAGAGTATACCCTTTATTAGACAACTTAATGGGCTTAGATAATGACATTTTAGTGAGGATACTGTAAGTTGGGGTTTCACAATGATGCTGCTGGTAAATGCTTTCTTCAGAAATTTAAGAAAGAAAATAAGAGATACCAATGGTACAGCTGTGCTTACATCTATGTCTGGATGCAGTGATCAAATATATTATACCTAGAGAACAAATCTATTCTGGAGTGAAATTCTGCTGGAAGAGATAGGGAGACAAAGCCCTTAAAGGGTCAAAGAATTCACAGAACAAAAAGCATACAGTAGGAGATAGCACAAATAATATTTAAAAGCAAGCATTAGACCATTTAACTTCTGAGTCAGATGTCAGACAAGCCTGGGTCTGAGGCTCAGCTCTCTCACTTACTAGTCACTGGACCCTGATCAGTGATTCACTCCCTCTAAACCTCACCTTTATCATTCTATGCTTGTATAATCCTTGCCAAAAGAGAAACTGCTTCAGAATTTTATCATGAAGAATAACAATAATAACTGCCTATGAAAACTCAACTGTACATAGTGCCTGACACACGTGAGTACTCCATAAACAGTTCTAGGAAGGCAGGGATTTTATCTATTTTGTTATCACGAAATCATCAGCTCTTGGCCCTGCTTACTAGCCTCTCAGATACATTAATTAATTGAGTAACTAATGACAGCTGTTTGTATTGCTATTCTTGCATTTGTTGGTGTCATACACTGAGGTGTACAGTATTCATAAGGAGATATATCATGATTGGATTGTTTGTCTATCTCGAAACCACATAAGCGTGTGCTGCTTTCAAAATGTTGAAAGAAGACAGATTCGCCATTGGGTTTCCAGTATACCAGGAGTCTCTAAATTCTGAGTGTAGCCATGATAATCAGTCTTTTCTAACATCACCATTGCTCAACAGCCTTTTTCCCCATAAAATTCTTCACATGAATGCTTTTTTAAAGGCTGGTGGTGATCACTTTTGATTTTTACTTCTGGCCTCAGGCACTATAGCGTATCTTTGCTGAACAAAATGCTGTTATTTCCCAGAACTACTTTCTAACATTTGAAGTCATATGTCAGGCTGTCTCTCTTTTTTTCTTCTCAGCTCCTAGGAGTAGCAAATGCCATTGTTGTTTCATAAAATCTTTACAGAGTCTTGCATATAAAGTGGGGATCAAAATGTGCCATTTTAAAGCCTACAGCCATTTCCAAACTTCAGGGTAAATGCCAACATTCTCCCTTTGTACCTACTGGAGACGTTTGGGTGACCCTATTAGCCATGCAGATATAAGGCAGTGGAGAAATGAAAATGAATGTGCTTCAGACCAAGCTTTTGAGAATTCTGTTTAATCATTTAATCATGTAAAAGGCTCTATTTACTTTGAGTTGACTTAGTCTTTGCAGAGATAATTATGTGGTTAGGATATATAAGTTTCCTCTGGCTGAGTCAGGTAGGCAGAGTGAATAAAAAGCTGAGAAAGGATGAATTTGTCCACCAAAAGAGAATTTGATTATATCCCAATAATATGTATATAATTTTTATTATACTATGGGAATATAATTATTTTCAATAATATGGAAATAAGCCAGCAGCTTAGAAGACATGTCCAATGTCCAGAGAACTTGAATCAAAGAGAATATCCAAAAATAGAGAAAGTTATGAGATAACCAGTTTTAATGTTTTCATTTTTACATTGTAATTCCTTCCCCTTTAAGAGAATACACTCTACAGGCAGACTGCATGGGCTGAAATCCTGAGTTAATCACATATTAGAAACATGTCCTTGGGAAATTTATATATCCTCTCAGTGCTTTAGAGTCTTATCTATAAAATGGAGAAAATAATACCTATATCCCAGGATTGGTAGGATAATTAAATGAATATATAAGTATACATAATAGAAATGATATTGTTAAAGCAGTGTGTAGTTCATAGCAAGTACTGAATAGGTGATTGTTATTTTACCAACCATATTATTGTCCCCAAAGGTAAGTAAAAGCTTAATCTTGAGAACATTGCAATAGCTGTGTTTAGGAACTTATGACGATGCTTTGGGATGCTCAGGAATAAGATGTGGTCATGAGACGGCTGGAGATAACCTGTAACAGCAGAAAACAGGTCATGTGGAAAACAGGATGGATTTCAAGGACTTGTCGGGAGTGATCTCAGAAATCCTTGGGAAGAGACCTAGACTTCCAGCAATTATCCAGTATGGGGGCTTAGATTATTGGAGTGTGTACATTAAAAGTACAGATTGAGTATCCCTTATGTGAAATGCTCAGAACCACAAGTGTTTTTGAGTTTTGATTTTTTGGGATTTTAAAATATTTATATATACATAATGAGAGATCTTGGAAATGAAACCCAAATCTAAACATCAAAATTCATTTATGTTTTATATAGTCATCTATATATCTTTATCTATATATCTATCTACATATATCTATATGTTTTTACACGTAGACTGAAGGTAATTTTATATGTTTTATTTTTGAGCATGAAACAAAGTTTGTGTATATTGAGCCATTAGAAATTGTCACTGCTTATTAGAATACCCCCTGGAAATTCTTTCCTCATTGGCTTCCAGGATGCTACATTCTCCTAGTGTGACTCCTGTTTTTCTGGATGATTCTCAGTCCCTTAATGGCTTCTCGTCTCAAAGCTGCTGGTTGGCATATACTGGCCTTCATCTCTACTCTACCTATACTTTCTAGATGATTTTCTCTAGTCTCATGGCTTTAAATATCATCTATATTATAAAGTCTCTCAAATGTATATCTTCATCGTGTACATCTACATTAAACTTCAGATCCACATATACAGCTATCTGGTGGCACCACAGATGTCTAAGAGCTATCTGAGAGTTAACATGTTGAAAACATAGCTCCTGTTCATTTCTCACCACCTCGCCCCGCCAGAGAAACAACCTCACTCTTTTAGTAGCAGCTTCATTAGTTCAATTGTACAACAAAACCTTGAGGTCATTTTGACTCATTTCCTCTTCTTTCATCCTAGATCCAATTTATTTCCTGGTTGATTCCAACATCAAAATATGATAGAACTACTTAGTGTTATTTCCACTGCTAATACCCCAGGAAAACCATCATATCTGGCTTGGATGAATGCAATTGGCTCTTAACTGGTATCTCCATTTTTACTTTTATTTCCCTAAATGTATTCTACATATAGCAGCCACTAGTGCTACTTCAAAAAAATTAAACCTATCATCTTCCAGCCTCCGGAACTGCGAGAAAACTTATCATCACACTTCTCTTTAAACTGCTCAATGTCTTCTCTTTGCAGTTGCAATGAAAGACAAATCTTTCTCTGTAATTTATTGGGCCCTGCTACCTTTTTGACATTATTTTCAAATACTTGCTTCTCATTCACTTTGCATCAACCACATTGCCCCCTTAGTTGTTTCTCAAATAGTGCTCTGTGCTCATTCTTCCTATTTCCTGGACAATTCTTCATCTAGACATTCACAAGGCTAGTTCACTAGTGCCCAACAGGCTATCAGCCAGGACACAGAAACTACATTAGGTATTTCAGGGGAGAAGATTGGATGTGGAATTGGTTAAGCAGGTACTGAAGGACAGGAACGCCAAAGTCAACATTAAGGCTAACACGACATAGTAAATGCAGGCGGCAGCTACCACTGCTCCAACTGGGACAAAAAAAGGGGAGGGTTTTAGATTATTAGAGCCTTGTCACTCAGAGGGGTGTCCATGGAGTTGTTACTCAGATATCTGATAGTGGGCTGGCCATCTGGCATTGGGAGCTTGGAAAATCAAAGGAGGAGTTCTATGAGGTTTGGTCTCATACCTCAGAGGAAAAAAACTGAATGGTGTCCCTCCTCCCACCCCAAATCTATGTATTGCAGCCTTAATTCTCAGTATGACTGTATGTGGAGGTAGGAAATTTAAAGAGGCAGTTAAGGCTAAATATGATTATAAGAGTTAGGGGCCCTAATGCAATATGGCTGATGTCCTTACAAGAAGAGGAAAAGGCACCAGGGATGCATGCACACAGAGAAAAGCCATGTAAAGACACACAGTCAGAAGGCAGCTGTCTGCAAGCCAAGGAGAGAGTCCTCAGGAGAAACTTTGATCTTAGAATTTCTGCCTCAAGAACTGAGAAAAAAAAAATACTACAGACCCAGCCTGTGGTATTTTATTATGGCAGCCAGAGCAGACTGACACAGACCACTACCTGTGTGTACTGATGCTCAGGGATTCGAATGGAGAGTGAAGATTCTGAGTCGGGAACTCTAAGGAGTCAGAATGTGACTGGTTCAGAAAGTGCCTGAAAACTAAGATCATTTATTTCTTCCAGAGTGAAAGGATCATTTCTAGAGTGATGCTGTCAGGAACAGAATAGGAAGGAACAAATCATTTCTTCCTTCTGCACTCCAGTCTCCCTCTAGTGAATTCTACTGGAAGAACTTACGAAATCTTCTGACAATGGAGAAACAATTTGCAGAGTCCCAATTGCCAACAAGCAGAATACAGCATCAGAATCACGTGATCCCTGGCTCTATTCATAGAGAGAAAATACGATCCCATAAGTCTTAAGTGAGCACTGAAAATCTGTGTTTTTAAGGTGTCCAGTTGATTTTGAAGTTCAGCTTCATTTGAAAGCTCCTGACCTAAAACAAACTTCTTATTTTGTGGTGAGGAAACTGAACAAAGGGCAGTGAAGTGTCTTATGGTCTGTAACTCTGAGGTTCTGGCTACATGTAAGGAAAAAATTAGCACTGAACATCCTAAGCATTTGCCATTAACAACCACTGCCTGCTTAGCTTGGTTGATTTGTTTTTCCGTAATTGGGTTTATTCATACACTGGGTATAAATGGTGTGTTTCGCATTAGCTTGAATTAAAAGAGAATCCCATATATTAGATCATAAAAATATATTGTATTTTTTCTAAATAGGGGATGGCCAATAGAGTACCATAAAACACAACACTTAGCCCAGTGATGTCTAACAAATTGTTAGATATTTAGAAAAGAAGTATAATAGAAAATCAGTAAAACGTATGGGATGGTGGATAAGAGAATAAATTACATAGCTGACAATAAAGAGGAAAGTGGAGTTGATAAATCTGCAGGGATTTTTGTTTATATAGAATGAACAAAGTGGAAATTCATATGACAAAATTCTCTTGTCAAAGTAGTATGAAAAAAAGTATTCTAGTAATGTATGAGCAGTGTTAGACTAGGGTGTAGCTATCATTTTTGTGTAAGTGGGGAAACAACTCTTTTTGTCTTTAATAAGCAGATTTGGTGGTGAATAGCATTACCTCAGTCTAGGGCACTGAATCATAAATATTTACAATTTAGTTTTTCCTTTAAAAAAAAAATCCAGATCTTTTGTCAAAGGAAAAAAATCAACGTCAATGGAAGGCACTCTAAATGTATCCTGTCCTCCATACATTTTAAAACAGCACTATTATTAGACAGTACACTGCAAGAATCAAATGAAGACTAATTATAGGATTTTATGTTTAAGATTAAAATACAAATCTGGCAATATCTGATTACTTGGCTTGTCTTTTCCCAATTGTATGAAAATATAAAATGATTTGTATTAAACTTGCTACTTCTCAAAGACAAAGGAGATAGTTCTTGGTGTTAGAATCCTGTGAGAAATTTTTCCCTGAATTTCATACACTGTTCTTCCACTGACAACAATAAGCAGAGAAACACAAGCATAGGACTTTGCATGACATCTACTGGTTAAGTGTGTACATGATACAAAAGCTCATTTTTCTTTGTTCCAAATATATCAGTGAATAACCTCCCCAAGGCTCCCTGTGGAATGACAATGCCCACAGGGCTGAAAGACTTCCTTTCTCCCAAAGGGTTCCATAGATCCATTCTGTAACCCATGGGATTTCATTTTACACAAATAAAAACTAATAAATTAGACAATAAAAGATAGTCTAGTTGCCACATCTGGGCTTCCTCATCTCCTACATCTGATTATTTCCTTAAACTCTAGAGTTTTCCCCCTGAAATATATTAACTTGATAAATTAGCAAATGGAACTGGCTTAGAAGTTTGTGAATGACTGAAAGCAGCAGCATGTTCTAGTAACACAGGAAGCGTGCGGTAGGGTTGGTACCTTGTCACACATTGGTAGTGATCTGAGGGTCAGGTGGAAGTCTTCAGCATCCAAAAATACTTTTTAACATTACCTTAAATTTCACTATTAGAAGGTTATATATTTAAACCCCTGCAAACAGGTATATCCCTTTCTTAACATGAAAATAATGCAGTGTGTCTATTTTTGCGCTGACAGCTCTCCACTGTATTTGCCTCCTATCCAGATCCTTCCTTTGACCTTCTCTATGCCCCAGGTGTTGACCACCACAGACTGAATCGCCCAGGTTCCCTTCTTGGCTGGCTTCTAGTTGAGATGGCTAGTGAAAAGCACTAGCAGGAGATTGATCAAAAGGCAGAAGGAGTGAGATATTTTGTCGTGGTGTTTTTTTCTCACTTCCTCATTGCTTTGGTGCTGTGTCTCTTGCAAGAGCTGTGACTGTCCATGAACACAGTTCCTGTATATGGCCCTTCCTTCAGAGTACAAGAACTCAGTATTGTCAATCTCTAAGTGCCCCACCACCTCCCTATATCCTTTGTTTGTTTTGTAGCTCTGCCTATGTCTCTTTAAGTAGTGACTTCAATAGAGACTCTATTTGAACCTTCGACTTATGTGCCAAAAACTTTAACAATACCTTTCTAGATGAGACTCAGTTTACATAAAAGGGTATATAAAAGGGAAGAAACAGAAGAAGGGGAGGGGTAGCATGTGAAGAAAGAAGAGCAGTGAAAGGCCAGGAAGCTGAAAAAAGGGACCTCAAACTCTCTTATTTGGCTAAGGACTTTTCCAAAATGGTACATGTATTTATATGAAAGTGTTTACCTCCTCATCTGCAAATTAACATTCTGTGCCTAGGGGTAATTTTGTGCTTTGTTGCATTAGAACTTAAGCTCTATGAGAGAATGGTAGTTTTGGGGTTTTGTTGTTGCTTTCTGCTTGCATCTACTGATAACCAAATATCTAGAATTGATTAGACTTCCTTGTTATTGCAAATATTAAAAACATGTTTATATATTAATTACAACAAATAGTTTTTGTAAAGACAATTGAATCTCTATTCTGTCCTTTGGAGAAGTTATTTAACCTTTTCATGCTTGCACTTTCTCATCTATTTAATAGGATACAGCGTAATATAATGGTTAAGAACAGCGATGTACGGTCAGTGTTTATCAACTGTCTCTCCAGGAAAAAAAAAAAAAAATTATAACATTTGCTGATCTCTTTAGAGTAAATAGTCCCACTAAACTCCTTAGTTTTCTATTGCTGCCATAACTATTTCCTTCTTATGCTGCATCTCTCTGACCCTATTTCTGTTTTCACTTCGTTTTCTCTGACCACAGGTGGGACAGGAGCTTTACTTCTAAGGAATCACGTAATTATATTGAGTTCACCTGGGTAATCCAGGCTACTCTCCCATCTTAAGGTCCTTAACCTTAATCACATCTACAAAGTCCCTTCCGCCATGTAAAGTAATACCTTCACAAGTTACAGGGATTCAGACATGCATAACTTTGTTCATGGGGACCATCATTCTGGCTACCACACCCACAATGGACAATTTCAAGCAACCAACGTAACATCAACTGGCTCACAACATCCCTGATAATTCATCAGTTCTGTGAGCCAGAGGAAATCACTCCTGCTACCAGAACTCAGAGTGTAAGTTTCAAAATTAAAAAGTCTGGGTTTGAATTTTGACTTGGCAATATGACTTTGACCCAGTTGCTTCTTTCCTATATCTCAATCCTTATCTGTTTAATGGTGATAAAAATACTCCAATTTCACTGGGTTTTTAATGAGAATTGACAACAGAGATAATGCATGTAATTAGAAAATATGAGTATTCAATGATGTTAAGAATTATTTTTATGTTTCTATCATCTTTTCAAACATTTTTATGTTTGATAGTAGGAGTACAAATGTTTCTTATCCCAGTAAGCTAAAAATTACATACCAATGTATACAGTGATTAAGTAATTAGAAAGCTCAGAGCACTTCTTTTCTTCCCAAGGCACGTGTAATTTATGTTCATAATGATTATTCTAAAATGTATCAAGAGGCTCAAAGACCTTCTGAAACATCAAAGAAAGACACACCCAATTTGGCAGTGTTAGTGTTACTTCAATTTTGAACTAGCCAAATTCTTAGTTGCTGCTATTAAAATTTTCTAGTAACTACAATATCAATGCTTAAGAACAAAGCATCTTAAGCTAGGTAGGAGTAAAGCTGGAGTAAAATGGTCTTACAGTATAGTCTTAGAAGAAAAAACATTGTTGTGAATATATTCCTCTCAGTAAAGGTATGGATGAAACAGGAGTGAGGGGCTGGAGAAGTCGGGAAGACTGACAAGACGTTATCTTGAGCAAAGTCTAGGTTACAATATCTCATGTATTTGATACATGGGATTGGAGATGTCAACATCCCTCTTAAGACTTCTGACCAATTAAATGGTCTTCAAAGATTTTTCTCATCTCAAGTATTTAAGATATTTTATAACTTTGGAGCCACAACAAGACTGCCACATGGTACACAATTGTTCATTTATTTAATAATTAAATATTTATTGTGAATATTCAGAAATTATTCATAAAAGAAAACAAAATTGAACAAAAGATATGTGAGGTTCAGATGTGATCTGCAAGTTTGCTTATGGCTCCAGTCACTTGTTCAAATTATAGAGAGTAGTTTCTTAGTTACCTAAGGTCATGAAGTATTTCAGGTATTGATTCTCTGTCTAGTTCATTTAAATAATATAGAAATATGTGAGGGAAATATCCCTGATCTCAAAAACTTTATGACTGAAGTAAGGAAAAAATGAGATAATGTGTACCAGCAAGAGCTAAGTAATAACAAATGAATAGTCAAAACAAACAAACAAACAAACAAACAAAAACTACAAGAAGCATATGGCTAAACAGAAAAGGGTAATGGGGTGAGGTGTACAATGAGTTCAGAGATCACTGTGAGTTGGAAAAGCCATGAAGAAGAGAAGACTTGAGAACCATATCAACTGATTAGAGGCTTGAAGGGAAGAGTATATTACAGGTAGAAATAATTAGCATATGCAACAGGCCAGTTCTGTATGTGACATGTTGTGGGACAGTGAGGAGAGTGACTGCACTGACCTCTCTTTTTATTTGGGAATTTTCTCCTTTAAATCCCAAATAATGAATTTTTATTTCAGCCATCTCACACCAAGCTTTCTAGCTTTTCTTATGAATAACAAACAGGAAAAGCTATAAAAAACTCACTTCGGTTTTGTGTAATTTTTTTTCTTCTTTTTTTCTCATGCAACTTTTTTGGCATGGCCTCTACTTAAAGCTATTCATCTGTTTATTTTTTAAAATCTCTAGCCTCTATTAGCAGGTGTAAGATCAAAGAAACCTAAATTGTAACCACCTAGCCAGGTTTTTAGGGACATCAAATGTCAGAGGACAAGATAGCCTGATGGAGAGAAGGCTGCATATCAAAAACCACAGTCGTGACACTCTCCTATTCTCTTTCAGGCTCTTCTTGTTCTCTTTCGTGTCATTTCCATGTGAAAATAAAAGTATCCTGAAAACCATATTCTGATAAAAAGAATACTAAATAAAATCAAGGAAGAATAATTGTTACTGTTTCTCTACGTTTTTAAATCAGTTTTGTATCTATAATCATACTTCCCAAAATTTATTTTGCATTGACCCTCATCCATGTTTCAGCACAATACACTGATACGAAAAATATGTATCAGATTAAACAGTTTATTTCACAACTTTTATTTCCAAGGCAAAGATTAACTGTGACTACTCCCCCATGAGGTAAATAGAAGAATCTCCCTTCCCTTTCTTTCCCTGATTCTATAGCTAGAAGAGGGTACTCTACTGGAACTACTTAGTCTGCTCCCCCAACCTCAAGTTACAGAGAACCTAATACATTTTATTAGAATTCTGTGAAGAATTGAAATGAAAACTCAAAAAGAAAGAGAGCAGAGACTTAGCCATGCCTGGTTTTGTTTACTGTTAGGTCCTCAGAAACTAGCAGAGTATATGATATGGCACATGGACATTCAGATAGCGTATGCTGAATGAAAGAATTGGTGAATGAAAACTTCTTAAGGAAAGAAACTTTTACAAGTCCTTGAAGTCACAATTCTAGCATTGTATCTGACCCTAAGTTTGATGGTGTTCAATAATTTGTTTAATGAAAAAACTGTTATAAATAATTAAATAAAAGAATAAAATCATCTCCACTGAAAAAAATGCACATCTCTTCAAACAGGATGGCCTCTACATCACATTTTCTTCTTCTTCAGAATTAAAAAGTCTGGGTTTGAATTTTGTCTTGGCAATATGACTTTGACCAACTTGCTTCTTTCACTGAGTTTTTAATCATGGTTTCTTTAATCATGAAGATACACAAAATTTTAACTTATCCGCTGACTCTACCATCTTGTCATCTTAAATAACAAATAGAGAGAGACTCTTTAATGGAAAAAATATATTTGTAAATAGAGCACTGAAATGGGAATAAGCATGTGTAAACTGTATGCGTATTCCTATTGCAAAGCTCAGTTCCCAAATAAGCATCTTTTCCATTAGAGAGCTTCTCTCTGTTTGTTATTTAGATTTACACATATGGTGACAGAACTGGGATCTGAAAAGTATCACTTGCAAAGAATCAGTGATGCTTGGAACCTGTGTGCAGTACCCATTTGAGCCCTTTGAGCTCTCCACTTTAATGGCCAGGCTTTTCCACCCTGTCAAATCTTCTCTCAGGTTGAGCCTCCCTCCTTTTGTCAGTGGCTTTAAATGGATCTGGTTTGGAAAAAGCCACCTTAATAGAGGACCATACCTTCCTCTTGAGATAATATATTTTTTTTTTGTCTTTTCTCGTAAGTCCTTTCTGATATAAACACAAGTATCTTTTTTGACTGAGTGCTTATGATTGCTACAGAATGCACATTCTGTCTATGAAGCATATCTTATCTGATTTGATCACCAAGTTTAATATTTTATCTGATCTGTATGCCTATGTTAATATCTTGTGAACATTTTTATCTTGGCTTCTTTTGATTTAGTTTGATATCCTTGCTTGTTTATGAAAACCTGAGTGTGGTGGCTCATGCCTGTAATCCCAGCACTTTCGGAGGCCAAGGTGGGCGGATCGAGAGGTCAGGAGATGAGACCATCTGGCCAATATGGTGAAACCCCGTCTCTACTAAAAATACAAAAAATTAGCCGGGCACGGTGGCAGGCGCCTGTAGTCCCAGCTACTCGGCAGGCTGAGGCAGGAGAATGGTGTGAACCCGGGAGGCGGAGCTCACAGTGAGCAGACATCTTGCCACTGCACTCCAGCCTGGGCGACAGAGGGAGATTCTGTCTCAAAAACAAACAAACAAACAAACAAACATTCAAGGTGATAGGTGTAAGATGGCTAACTAAAAGCCACTATGGTGGTTGCAGCCATCTAAAACACGAGTTTAAACTCCTGACATTTCCTGATTGCATTTATAGGATTTTCTTTGCTCCTGGGAGATCGTTAAGAAATGGAATGAGATTCTCAAATACTGACATGCCAGGTTTTCTGGGAGTCTAGCCAGCTACATATTAAGGTCTGTTCTTGTGCACATGTTAAACTGATAGACAAATTACATCAGGAAAATTCAGAACTCAAATCGTCATTACTGGAGAAATCTACAGCTACAGATTTAATATGCAGAGTCTTCTAATTTTTCTCTATGCTTTTTTTTTTCTGCTTTTTTTCGATCTGTTGACTTTTCTACTGGTGTTAAGATAAAAGTAACTGCTTATAGCGTTCCAGCTAAAACATGAATATAAATAGATATTCCAGATAGATAGATGATAGAGATGTCTTAAAGGCCTTTCAAATTAATGACTTTGCGAACTAAAATAGCTCCCTGGTTTCCAAAAACCTAGACACCTTTTAGAAATATAAATTTAGGTGTGCTTGACTAGCAATTGTCTATGGTGGTAGAAAATTCATTGAAAATTTAATAAGCCAAAAACAGAATTAGATAAATGTTTATAAGTTAGGCTCTCAGATCAAACAGGTCAAAATCTTGAGCTCAAGGTAATATATGGTATATGTCCAGCATAAAAATTGTGATTTTCCTTTCACACAGAGGACAAAAAGAAAAAACCAGAAATCAAAAATTTGACACTTAGTAAAATTCTTTCCCATCTGCATTTTGCTAATTAAACGCATCTTACTAAAAAACAAAAGACAGATTTTTTATGAGTTCAAGGCTATTTGAAGACTTTGTTTTTCTTCTGTAATTCATCCAGTCCTAGCGAAAATGTAAACATTGAAAATTTAACCCTAAAGTTTATTTGAAAAGAAAAACAAAATGGTAAAAGGGGCTTTAAAAATCATATTGCCATACAAACTGCTTTACCGAAATTTTGATCCGCAGTATTTATTAGATTATCTATCAGGGCAAAGGAAGTTTAGCCATATGAGCAGATTCCAATTTTGTTAGAAATATTGTCTTATACAAACTGGTTAGTTGGTATTACTACTTCAGTACTAAAATTTTAAAATGAAAGTTGTAAGATCGTGTGTGTGTGTGTACATGTGTTTAGATTTGTTTTCCTATATGTACATCTATTATGTGTTTTATCTACATGGTATGATCTAGCATAGTTGACCAGAAACCCCTTCAAGTTAAATGAGTCCTCACATAAAATATAAAATTATTGATTAAGCCAAATGCCTCCTAGTTCACATGAGTTAAGTAAATCTTTAATAAATATGGTGGTTTTAAAATTATAAGTAAAACATAAATTGAGAAGTCTTAAAATAGTCAGCATATATTCTTGCCTGGGTTTACTGGTCAGATAGTTTTTATACTTGCCTTTACCAAATATTTTAAAGTATCAGGTTTTGACAGGAAGGTTATAAAACTATAAACCCAGCCTAAAACGGGGAGATCTTTGTGTGATTTTTAATAAGTAAGACTAATTTAATATTAAATCATTAATGTAATGAAACAGCTGTGTATTTTGAGTTATCAGAAAAATATCCATATATTTAAATTTTAGGTTCTTTCTTGGGTGATTATATAATATTCACAGCTATAAATATAGTTAACAAAGAAATAACTTGAAATGATGACTAGCTTTGTCTGATATCTCAGTTCTCATAAATAATGTAGGTGAACTGTTAAAAAATTAAGTAAGTCTTTTCATGTAATTTAAAAACTTAAAATCATGTTAAGTTAAATAATAGATACTTATTCAATGTCAGAGTCATTTCCAAGTAGGATTAAAAAATTATAGGAAAACATGTTTCTAAAAATTATAAGATAATTATTAATAAAACACTGATACGTTACAGTTAATTCAAAATTTTGCCTTCTAGTTTAGTTTTCACTAAAATTTAAGGCTACAAAGAGTTAAAATTTTTAATTAATAAAGTTCTGTCTACAAAGTGTGCCTTAAAATATATAAGATGTGCTTTTAATTAAAAAATAGTATAACAATTATTAAAATATTGTTTATTGAGAAAAATAACAATTTTGTTTAATTTGGAGGTTATTTCAAAGTTGCTTCAAAATGTGAATTAAAAATAGAAACAAGATAGAAAGAAACCAGTAAGTAGAAGAGAGATGTGAAGAAAGTTATGAATATGAAGAGGTATTTTAGGTAAGGAAAGTTAAAAAGAAAAGAAAGTAATTTTGTATGAGAAAGCATCTCACATGGTGAATTTTTTCCTAAAGTAAAATGACTGATTATTTAAGAAATACAGAACAAAGCAGAAAATACAAGCTTGTCATCAACTACCTGAGTAAAGCTGTGATAAGATTCATGAAAAGAGAATTTATGAAAGGAATTTTGTGTGTGATTGACTATAATTAAAAGGGAATTATTTGTGATAGTCTTTCTAAAGATTGAAATTTGATATTAAAAATACACCAATACAACACTAAAAAATTGTGGTCTTCTATTTTAGAAGAAGATTTCTCTTACAATACGGATTTACTCAGTATACTTGTAAGAGGTTTTGATTTTTGATTCCGAAACCTGCTTGTCTTTGAAACATTCAGATTTAGATCTCAGGAGCTGAAGTTTTGCTTACCTCACTGCCTGTGATTTGCAGGTCATCCATCATTGCCTTCTGGTTTTTCTCCCCTTGAAAAAGCATATATTTTTGCTTGGGTGGGGTGACAACTCTTTCCTTCAACCTTTTTGTCAAATTCTATACGTTTATTTTTTAAAATTCCATATGTTACAATGGCCTGGCACTGAAATGTTTATATGAATATCTAGGAAAAGTATATTTTCCTTCAATATGACTTGATTCTATACTCCTGGCTTCTGTTGATATGTCTGAGTTGTTCCACATAACGAGGTAACTTCTCATACCGTTAGTAAGAGCCATGTATTCCCCTGCTGAAGGTACTAGTTTACTTGTTTATGTTTCTCTATAATGTAGTGTACCCTTATGATCCCAGATACACTCTTCCTATCTCTGATTAAATTCAAGCACTTTTATCAGGTTTGACCTCCAGTTTATCAAAATGGGCTTCCCATGAATAGGATCAGTCACACTACAGGACGTTTTTCTTTACCTTTTAGGTAACTAGCCATAGGAAATGGTTTTGTTTTCTCAAAATAATTTCTGGGTTGGCTTTATTAGATTTTTTATTACTTTGGAAAACTGAGCTTTCAAAGGGTTAAAGTTTTTACATTCATATATATTTCTGTATCATTTTTGAAGTATTTTCATTATTACTCTTGTTAAATAAATAATTATTATTTAGCAATGACCTGTAATTCTGTTTTGATCCAGTGTTTTGAACCTTTTGAAATTTTTGGCAGATTTCTCCAAGATCAAAATACCAAATTAAGTCTTTCTGACCTAAAATTAACTCTGAGGTTTTGCAGTTGGACTCCTGGAAAGATATATATATAGTAATTATTTAATATTTATATAGATATTAAATAATTAGACCTATTTAGCAAATTGTATGAAAGGCATTTGGAAATAATAAATGATACTAGATCTTTTTTCAGTTATATCTATGGGTATGTTATTGATATAAATTTCTAAAATGAATATAAATTTATAAAAATCTAATGTTATCAATCATAATTTTGATTATATTATATCTTTTCTATGGTTATACTTTTATGTCACTAATGTGAGTACTCTAAAGATTATATGAAATTTATAAAGCTTGATGGTATTAATGCAACACTGTCAGTAATGATTCTGGTTGTTACATGCTGCATGTAATAGAAATAATTAAATTTCCTTGTCATTTGGGAATGTTCATCAGATTTTAACCATGGCTATCTTAAGTTTTTGTCATCCACAGTTATTAAGTTCTTCTTTAAAAGTATTTATAATCAGCTATAGTCCAAAATTGCTTTTAGTGGGAAAACTCTAACAAACACTTTTAAACACAAATTTCTTATAAGATTAAGATGAATAAGCTAAATATAAATTTCTAAAACTCTAAGAAAGAAACAAATGGGTTTATAAAACTGCTAATTAAGATAAAGCAAGCAAATATTAATTACATAAAATTAAATAATTAATAAAGATTATTTTTATTACTTTTATTTAAAATAGCGTTAGTCCTTCACTTAAATGTTTTGTTTTCTAGATTTAAGAAAGTTTTCTCTCAGGAGCTATCTACAGTTTTACAACAATTTGGTAAAGTATACTTTCATGAGTGAGGTGTGGATTGGTTGCCCTCTCTGCTTAGGCTGGGAACTCTCCAGGGCAAAGCCCAGAGACTCCAAGGATCATCAGTTCTCACTCTACCCTGAAAGTGATCCTTAGTGGGTCAGAAGCCAAAGTCAGTCCCTTTTTCTGTGTGCTTTGGGAATACTGAACCTAGGGAAGAAGAGAAATTAATCATCCCTGAATTTTCGCTCAATCCTCCTTTCAGTCCTTCAAGGTGCTTACTATTTTCTCCTTTGGTCGACTGAAAAAGCCACATGAAGGGCCAGGAATCCACTGTGCAAGGATCTTTTTAAAAAACCTGTGTCCATTATTTCTACATTGAGATACCTCCTTCCAAGGCTTATAGAGGAAGCTTCAGGGAAGGAAACAGTCTACCAAGGCTCCCCACTCCTATGTCTGTTCTCATCATTACCAACATTCTACTCCACTCAAAGTAGTTGGCTCTTAAACCCAGTCCTACAAGTCACCCCCTCGATTTCATTTATTCTCTCAGCAAAGATTGAACAGGCTTTCTGCTTAGTGCTGAAAATATAGCAATGAACAAGACATACAGGGCCCTGCTGTCTTGGACTTTACAATCTGGTAGGAAAAAGAACAAAGTAAATAGGCCCTTGTCATTTTGCTTTTACCCTATAGCTTAATGATAGACTTTTAATTCGCCACTCAATTCTCAGCTCTGCCTCTTCAACTGCCAACTAATCTTTTAAAAATACCATATGGGCTAAAAATACCGTATGGGTAAAAATACCATGTGGGCTATTCTTGCTTAAATCATTTGCTGATCACTCAGACCTAGAAGACTCTATGGTAAGTTCCTTGAGTGTGACAGTCAAGGTACTCCAGAAGCTGCCCTTACCCTTCAGCTGTTACCTGCTATTTCTCCCCCATCATAAACACCACAGTTCAACTGAGTAACTTCTTATCCTCCCAATATGCCATCTCAAATATTTCCAAACAGTTTGACTTAGTTGCCAACCTTTTTTTTTGAAATGAGAGATCTCAATGTGAACAGAAATCTGTATCTCTACCTCATCTGTCAGCACTGTCCACATTTCAATGTGGCAACAATTGGCTGAAGCCAAGGAGGGATTGCCTACTTTAGATTGGGCATGGATTTTCTGAAGTGCCAGGTGCCCTCCTGATCTGAGTGTGCTTTCCTCATTTATGTTGTCTGCCGCATAGGCGTTTGTGCCGGTCATCCCCGTACTGCACTACCTTTTTAAGTAGAACAAGAATGAGACAGCGTGTATTGTATAATGTTAACAACACAGATATGAGTCAAAACCACCAGATTTTGAATCATGGAGAGGTTTCCTGGGGCAAAAACTTTCCCATGAGGATTATCTTTGGCAGACCAAAGACCAATAACCCAGAGACTACTGAGTTTGAAGTAAGCTTTAATATGACATGACTGTGCTTTATACACCCAGCCAGAAAATAGCATAATAGGTCAAAGGGCTCGTTAAAAAGAGACAAGTTTTTAAATAATACTTTTATGAACAAAAGTAGAGACATTTTCTTTTTATCCCTACCTGATTCCTTCAAAATTCAGAAAGTACTTATGAGTATTCTTATTTTTCTTTATATAAGCTCAGTAAAAATCTGCTTTGTAAGCAGGATACAATTGGAAATATTGTTTATATGACCAAGGCTTTGACTAAAAGTCAAAGAATGCACATTCTTAACTACAGTTAACTAAGTTAACTAAGTTAAGTTAACTGTAGTTAAGAATGTGCATAAAATCCCTGGCTTCAAAAGATCCCAGACATACAATGAATGAATAAAAATTGTCACTTCCTAACAGGTGTCAGAACTTAAGACAATTGAACTGGATCTTGAATTCTCTTGATTTCCTCTAACATTTCGCTGTAGCTCTCCAACTCAAAACAAAATCTGCCCTGTTTCTAAAGCCCCGTGAGCTGAAACTAATAGATTGTAAAGAACAAACCTCATGCATGATATATGGACCATGTAAAAAGTTTATAAAGCTGCCTGAGGTCATGACCCAAGACATTAAAATTAAAACCAGCAGTTAATGTTTTCACGCTGTAGACAGCTTCCCCAAAATGATGGAACAAGGCATTATATTATAATGAGACTTTTACCACCCTTAATGCTACCTTTTTACTTGCAGAATAATGGTGTAATTGAAATTTCATGGTCAATAGCTTCTTCTGGTAAATTAAACTTAAAAAAAAATCCTTTAGTATCCATTAGTTATATAAGAAAATGGTCATGCTATTGATAATACCACATGCTATACTTGAATAATTTCCTTGGGAACGTTGAGACCCAGAAACACAAAATAAGTGAACTGGCCACATGGTTACAATAGATCTCACCTAATTCCTTTTGGTCATAGGAATAATTCAATTGTTTGTCTTTAAGCCCAGGTTCATGGCTCAAAGCCATTATGTAAACTGGAATTGTCATATTACTGTTAATTTTACTTTATATTTTTCCTTTTAAAACTTTGTGTCTATCACTTGTTAAGGTTTTGCAGATGCACAAGTCCTAAAAAAATAATGCTGGGCCAGCATTTTAAGATGATCACTAAAGACACTGAAACAGAAAAAATTGAACTTAATATGGACTCCAGTCACTTCCTTCAAACTTCCCTTGTCACTCAAATGTGACTGAAAGGGTTTTAACACTGATTTCTAATCATCAATCACTCCCTGTAGTATGGGACAAGACCAGCAACTAAGATAGAACCATCCCAACATGAGGTCACATCTAAACCTATCTACAGGATTATTGATCAGTGATACTTTTGGAGAAAGATCTTGATCAAAAGGGGCAACTGTGAAAGTTGGTGAAATCAAGATGGTATCACTAATATTAAGAAAACCCTGGGCTGGGTGCGGTGACTCATGCCTGTAATCCCAGCACTTTGGGAGGCCGAGGTGGCAGAATCACAAGGTCAAGAGATGGAGACCGTCCTGGCTAACGTGATGAAACCCCATCTCTACTAAAAATACAAAAAAAAAAAAAAAAACTAGCCCAGTGTGGTGGTGGATGTCTGTAGTCCTAGCTACTCGGGAGGCTGAGGCAGGAAAATGGCATTAACCCAGGAGGCAGAGCTTGCAGTGAGCTATCGCGCCACTGCACTCCAGCCTGGGCAACAGAGCAAGACTCTGTCTCAAAAAACAAACAAACAAAAAAGCCTGAAAAATAGAGTTAAGGGAGGCCATGAAGATAGGGTACTTACATTAGTATGCCTGATAATGAAAAATACTCCACAAAACCACAACCTTGCACAAAGGCCATCTCAACCTTACACAAAGAAAATACTTCCGCAAGTATATCTGTTCAGTAACTGCATATCTAACCTTGAACTGGCATCACTCACCCTTGTTATTGATTTTTGCAGCCAAAGATAATTATTTAAAAACAATTATCTAATTCTCCTCATTATTTTCTTTTAAAACCTTTTGTCTTCCTTTACCTCTTTGGATATGCACACAGTGTACTACAGCCTGCATATCCCTATTCTAATACCCTATTCCCAAATGAACATCTTTTCTCTCAGAAAACCTCTCTGTTATTTAGGTTGACAGCCCTAATGTAGCCAAATAAATACATTCCCAGTTTGCCTGGCAAACAGAACACCATGGAAGCCCCAGGCTTCAAACTAATGAATAGAGACTTTTCCATTGATGGTTGCAAATGGTGCCTGGAAGGTTTAAATTTTCATCTGTTACTGTCACTCATTATGCAAATGTCACTGCAGGTAGGCTTCTGACTTTTCACCTGCCAAGGAAAGTATCTTTGCAGAGTCCAGGAAGAGATGGATGTGTTTTCAAGCAAGTTTCCTGTGTACAATTGTCAGATTAATGAACAAAGCAGATATTTCAACTAACGAAAGAGTGGGCGTCCTTCTCTAACGCAAGGACCACAATCCATCAGTCCAATGCTTCTGCCAGGGCTCAGGGAGAGGCTTCCTCCTGTTCTTATTTACTTGACCTCAGCATCAATCCAGGTGCTTTCTATTGGATAGAAATCATTCAATTGTAATGCCCTTTAGAGTCAGCCTTCAGTTTCCTGTACTTTAACTCCCAATTTGTATGAAAAGCTTATCCGGAGATGACATTTCTTATAAAAGCATTGACATTTAGTTTTTCTGCTCTTCAAAATTTTTTCTTGAAACCTTGGCAGACACTAATTGCACTTCTGATCTATTTTCAGAAAACTGAACTAGAGAGAGGGCTATGCTCTTATTTGATGCCCAGGCTTTTGTACAGGCCCTTCTCTACCTTTTCTGCCTGGTGGATTTATGGTGCTTTACTCACATTCATTCCATGTACATGATCTACTTGATGCAAAAAGCAACACTACCTTCATTTTTACCCATAGCACCCCTTGTACCTATCTCTATCCTAGCACTCGAGTCCTGGAGCATATAATTCTCCCACACAAGTATCATCTTCTTGAGAACAAAAACTGACTTATTTATCTCTGTATGCTTGATAATAGTAAATGCTCAATAAAATGTTTGTTGATTGGTGTGATGAATGGATAAAGAGATAAATGGGCAGAAGGAAGGAAACTGTGTGTATCAGAGTCAGATCACTCTCAATATGAAGACAGAGGAGGAGAAATCTGATTTATTTGCCCCAGGCCCCAGAGATGTAAAGATTAATGAAACATTTATCTAATTCTCAATGTAGCCGATTAGTGATGCAATGTAGGGGTTGCCTACTAATTAGTCTTCTAGAAACACTCCTTATAAGTAGAAATTCTGAAAACCTTTTTAGTAGTTGTAACTGGTTGATAATCACAGTATCATCTTTCTCAGCCAGGAATAATCAGGGTAGCAGATAAGGTGAGATGGGGAGATGATTGATTGACTTTCTTCCCACTCAGTCTGAGTTGGAAAAAAATTAAGTTGAGGAGACTTACATTGGCATATATGATAAGCCAGAAGTGATTCAGAGATTTCCCAGAAATCAGGATAACTAGGAAGCCTTTTTAAAAATTTGAGTGATTGTCTTTTGGCCTCTTTGCTTCCAATAAATAAAATCCTATACTATAAAATGAAACTTTTTACTTCCCTATGTTCATCTGAATTTATTTTCTTTTTCCATTACAAATGATAATAATGATTTTTTACTCATAATTTTTACCTAAAAACTGAGTTTCAGCTAGTCTCAAAAAGGCTTTTGCTGAAAATATGTGAAAAACTACCCAAAAGAGCAACCTCACAAATAGGAAGATTGACTAACCTTCTTATGGTTGGAACTGAGAGAGGCCAGGAAGGTCCCATGCCCACCTCACCACCTATCACATGTCACAATGTTTAAATTTGCACATGGAAATGTATACATTTCCGTATTACATTTTTCAAGCTTTTGGAGGCCATTCACGGGAGTGGTAACACTTACTAGTGTCAAATAGTCTTCACCTTGAGTTTGCCAGATATGTGACCCATGGGCTGTCATGCCATCTCCATTCTCCCTCCTTCTCCTACAGGCTGGTCTTGGCACTCATAGCCTCAGGTTCCTCAAGACAGAGTTCCAGGCAGCTGTCACAAAGGGATTGAAATTGACCTGCAAAATGATACCTCTTTGTTAAATGTTAGCTGAACTCTTCCTAAAACTTGCTTGGAAGCCCCGTCTTTCATCTGTGATCTTTCAGGTGAGTCAGAATATGTGGCTTATATATGCCTCCGTAAAAGTACCTGTTTGCAAAATGATACCTGTTCGTTCTCCCAGTTCTAAGGAGACTTACTGACAGCTGGCGAATATAAAGAAATTCACCTATCTTGATGTCAATATAAGCTGATGTAAGTGATCATGGAAAAATTCCCTGTGATAATTCTGTGATTATCGGTAATCAAAATGGTAGAATGACTCTAAACGAAAAGAGAATAATCTGGATGGCTCAACACTTGAGGGAAATGAGTGACATTTTTTTTTGTTTTTTATTTTTTTATTATTATTATTATTTTTATGTACAAGGAAGACTCCATCTTCATCCTAATTGACTTTGTGTATAATTACCCCATATCCATGTTGAATATTGTCATGCAGGACCCCAAGAGAAATAAAGAAAGGCATTTGGTTTTCCCTCAGGAAGTGTCCAGTCTGAGGGAGAGTTATGTTGCTGAGCTAAGAAAGCATAGAGAATCATTAAGGAATTGAATGAGAGTATAAACCCAGGACAGAGAAATCACAATTTTGTCTGTCAGTAAAGCTGGCAAATAGCATGGTATAGTCACTTAACTGTTTTAATTTGATGTTTCTCAAATCTCAATTCTTCTCAAACCATCTTTACAATTTTGTAGCCATTTCCACATACGACTGATATAATTATTTAAATGATATTTAAAAATCAACTTGTTGACTTTTAAATAATCTTTTTATTTTAGAGTATTTTTAGTCTTAAAAAAAATGTGAAGGTAGTGCAGAGAGTTCCCACATACCTCACACTCAATTTTTCTTACTATTAACATCTGGTGTCAGGAGAGTGCCTTTACCATGATTAATGACTCAAGACTGATACATTATTATTAGCTAAAGGCCATAGTTTACTTATAATTCCTTAGTTTTTTTATTAAACTAATAAAAACATTACTTTTGCCATTACTTTTAATGACAAAAACCACAATTACTTTTGCACCAACTGGTATTTTATATCCTTTTCATCTTCTAGGATGCCATCCAGAATACACATTACATTTAGTCATCATATCTGCCTAGGATCCTCTTACCTGTGACTAAGACTTGTTTTTTATTTTTGATGACCTTGACAGTTTGGGAGAGTATGAGTCAGGTATTTTGTAGAGTGTTTCTTAACTTGAATTTGTTTAATGTTTTTTGCATGATTAGATGGTGTTATAGGTTTTGTGAGGAAGACTACCGAGGTAAAGTTCCCTTCTCATCACATCCTATCAGGATTGCACACTGTCCAGATGAGTTATCCCTGTTGATGTTAGCTTATTTATTTTTCACATCAGCCTCACTTCACAAGTCAAGATCAGATCACAGTTTTGATGTGCTGTTTGTATCTTCTAACACATTTTTCACAGTCTTTTATCTTTGTGTTTCAGTTTAGGCAATTTCTGTCAACCAATTTTTAAGTTCACTGATTCTTTCCTCAGCTGTGTCAAGTCTACTGATGAGTTCACAGAAGGCATCAGCTCTGTTCTCTACTTTTATTTCCAGTATTTTCATTTGACATCTTCCTGTAGTTTGCATCTCTCCACTGAATTATATATCTGTTCATCCGTATTGTCCAACTTTTCCACTAGAGCCTTTAACATATCAATCGTGGTCATGTGAAATTGTGGTCAGATAGCTCCAATATCTGGGTCATATCTGAGTATATCTGTATGTATCGCTTTGCCCATTGAGAGTGTAACATGTTGCTTACTTCTGTGTGTGTTTTGTAATTGTACTGAAAGTTTAACATTGTGTGTACGACAGCAGAGACTGAAGTAAATAGCATTCCCGCCTGGAAATGGGTATAGCTCTTCTGCTAGGCTTTTAGTTTATGGGAATGCAGGTAAGTAAGAGTTGAGCTGGATTTGAGTTTAGCTTTTGGGGTGATACCTTCAGTGCCTCACTGGCTTCTATTTTCTCTACTGTCACCTCGTGCTTAGGGGTTGGTTTTCTGGAAGGCTTTTCACCATGTTCCTGCTCTACTCTCAGCTGTAGGTTTTGCCTGTGCTCTTGCCCTTCAGAGAGGCCTTCTCTGCAAGGTTTTGGCCCTCCCCAGTCAAAGACAGCCATTGCTTGTTAGGTAGTGCTTGCTAGCTTGCTGATGGTGGGCACCAGGATTTTCTATTGCCCCGATTCAGCCTCGTATCATTGCATCTCAGGGCTCTCACAATGATCCTTCTCCCTCAGTGGTAGAAAATCTCTTGTGGTTTGGCCCAGTAGGTTCTGTGCCCCTACCGAGATGTACATTTTCCTTTCATGAGCTACAGTGGGTCCTGACCTGCGACCTGTGTGTGGTAGGGTTTGCTGTTCTTCTCCTCAGTGACATAGGCATTTTCTCCCAGAGGGAGCATTCCAATGGAATGTTCTGTCTTTCTCCCAGGTTGTGATTTCTCCCTTTCTCCAGGCCTGAACCACAAGGGAAGCTTTCTGTCTTTTCCCACCTGCCCCCAGTCTTTCTTGTGAACACCCAGTGGAGAGCTGTGAATAGTCTGCATGCAGATACAAATTCCCCTTCTGTTATCAGTTCCCGGGGCTTCTATATTCTCACACTTTTCCACACTCCATTTTTAGCAACTCTTCTTTAAATGTTAGCTGAACTCTTCCTAAAACTTGCTTGGAAGCCCCGCCTTTCATCTGTGATCTTCCAGGTGAGTTGGAATATGTGGCTTGTATTTCCCTCCCTAGAAGTACCTGTTTTCCTTCAACTTGGGGTTAGTTGGTAGACCTGTGACCTCAACTCTCTGATGCATTCAGGAAACTGTATCATTTTGCAGAATACCTTGCTATTTCTGACTGTTAGGGTGTAAGCAATGCTTTTCTCAGTTTTTATAACCTATGCAAAAGCCAGAAGTCCCTGGTACATTTTCAAATAAACATATAATAACTTGTTAATGTTCATCCTCATCTACCTGGAATTATCTAGTTTACTACCATATTATACATATCAGACTTTGGGAGATTTTCCTGTACTAGAAGAAAAATGGACTGGATATCAAGAACCCTGGATTGTACCCATGCTGTACCACTAACTAGGTGTGTAGCCTATGGAAAGTCATTTATACATTTTGGATTTCAGTTTTCTCACCTGCAAAATGAAGGTGTCACATCTCGTTGATCCTGAAGAGTCCTTTCTAGCTCTAACTTTGATTACATTTCATATTTTTAGAAGGAAAACATATTTTCACATGCTTTTAATTGTGTGTACATTCTTTACTGAATAGAGAGTTGAAATTACAACTTAGACAAATATTCCCTCTAATTTAAGTACTTCCTAGCAGCAAGTTACATGCTTGATAAATTGCACTGAATGGTAAGTGTTACTTTAGGAAGTGAGAATAGTAAACAGCCCACAAAGAAGGCCTGTGCTTTGCTGGCTGAGTAGTTCATTAATTTCAATAATTGATTTAATTATTGGCAAAATATAAATCCAGAGCAGCTGTGACTCTACACATAGAAAAAAAAATGAGATTTGCTGTAAATAGTAGCCATAGAATTGCACCTCAAATTTCCAAAAGGAAGTTCAGTGTACAACTCACATGAAAATCAAATTTTACAGGATCTACATAATTTATAAAATATGTGTGTTCACTTTATTATTTGCTTTTTACACTAAATAGAGTATCCAAATAAATACTACATATATTTAAGTGTTAATGTTAATGTTTATCTGTTTTTAAGATTTCAATTTGTCTTGATTTAAAACATAAATAAAAATTACTTGTTGAATTGTTTTACAGTAGAAAAGCACAGGATTTAATATAACTTTTAATAGTGAAAAATACATGCAAGCATATTTATTTTTGGCTTGTCATCTCTCTGCTTGTCCCCAGAAAAGATATTGATTTTTTAATGTATTTGTTTATTCTTGTTCTCTAACTTTATTTGATAAATTTGACATGGAATTTGTGAAAATGTCAAGTATTACTTTAGATATATTGCATTTAATGATAAATTATTTAAACTGACCATAGCATTGCCCTGTCATACCGCCATTCCCTGAATCTTGTGAAAGAGCAGTGCTTCTGATTGATCAGCAGGGTTGTTCTAGGTGAAGTATGGGGTTCAGAGTCTTTGGTTCCCAAAAGCAGTGTTTGACTCAAGGTGGCCTTTCAGATATATTGTGCCCAAAACTCTACACCTCTTCTCTGCAGTGTTGGGTCAAACTCAAGAAATTTCTGCTGTAATTTATCTTTTTGTCCTTTGAATTAACTTATTACCATTAAATTTGTTGACTGCATATTATGCACAAATGTCACGTGTGATGATGTAGCAAGGCATATACAAACATAAGTAAGGCAATTTTTGCTTTTAATATGCTTACAATTTTAGGAAAAACATAGACAAGTAAATATTCAACATTGTGAGGATGAGCATCAAATCTGATAATCAAACAAGCTCTATAGTTTCCAACATGGTACCATACATTTTTGCAGTGCTTTATAGCAATGTTTGTGAAACCTGATTGTCAGGATTATCTGAGGAACCTACTAAATTAGAATCTCCAGTTTGGGGCCGAGGATTTGAATATTTGGAAAACTCAACAATGATTCTGATAACCATCCAGGTTTGGCAGCCACATCTTTTGGGTTTAACAAAGTGAAGAACAGTTTCTTTAATCTATTTTTTTTTTCTGGTAAGATACCCATAATTTTATGGAGGGATGTACTTTAATGCATAGATACAGAAGGAAGGTGAACCATGATGGTACCAGAGCTTTAAGGAAGAAGAAACTGCTCGGCATTAACATGAATAAATGTGTTAACTGCATTATTCCTTGTCACTATGAGTGTACCAAGTAACCCTGGCATTCTCCTGGTCATCAAGATGTATTTAGGATGGTCCAAATACTGTGAGGTGAAGGTTCTTGGTAATGGGTTTTGCTGTAATCTTTTCTCCTCATAGCCATGCGAAAGAAACTACTGTGCTATAATCATGGGTGAAGGCAGCCTATGGACAGTCAAATGATTGATAATATTGAGTTTGAGAAAATCACTAAGAATTAGTAATAGCGATGAAGGGCTTCCTGTATATCAGAGAATGCTCTAAATCTCTCCCTACCTGTGCTCTTATCAGTTATGTGAACTAAAAGTTCACTCTGTTATCTAATCGTTTGAATTAAATTTTGTCCTAATTTCAACCTATATTACCTAATGAATATGTTCATGAAACATTTATTGAGTACCAATTATGTGTTATGCACTTTCTCAGCACTTGGGGCAAATAAACAAACATAACTGAGAATCTCTTTGCATTTTGTTGACTAGATGCTCACAGCTGTATCACAAGTTACTAATAACTGGATATAGTTGCTTCTTTCGGGATGGGGCTGCTACAGTGTTTGTACCTGGCCAGCAAGTCTAGTCATCTGATTAATGTGATCATTTATTCAGTAAGATTTATGAGAGCTTTGTGAGCTAATCATCTGAGTTAATCCACATTAATGTATCTTTTAGGTAATATGCTTCTTTTCCCAGATTATAAATGATTGCAACATCATTCAAGTGCCTCTGCTTCCAAGAGGAATTTAGAACCAGGGTGGAGTTTTCCATATTTTAGTTTCCATCAGAAGACTGCCTGCCATATGCGTAAAAGGACAGACCTTGTTTTTCACCCTTAATCACGATTTCGACTTACCAAGCTTGCCTAAAACTTTAGTTTGAAGTGGATGAACATTGTGCTGAACTCTGATTTTTTTTCTCATAGTCTACTATAACCTTTGGACCCCATTTGCTCATCTTCTACTCCACTCTCTATTAGAACATCCTCTAAGGAAAGGATTGTACATACATGTTGCCCGATGGAAAGACTTCAGCCAGGATCTCTCTTGCTTGGTCAGCATTCGAATGAAGTCCAATCCAGCTCACAATCCTGCACTCCCCAGCTGTGAGGGCTTCGCACTTTCACATTTCCTGCTTGTCTCCTCAGGTGTTTGGCTTCTCCTGCCCCAACCTGATGTTCTGATAGCAGTTACTCATACTTTCGGTAGAATTTTGCTCCGTGTGTTTACTCTCTGAAATATTCGTACTATCTTATTTCTTCTTGGAATAGCAATGGCAAGCAGGTAAAGGAGACTTGGAAGGGAAAAAAAAGCATCTGACTCAACCTGTGTGTTCCAACACGGCTTCCATTTAACTCTGTCATCCCCTAAAGCGATTCAATTTTTTTAAATTAACTTCTTTAAATCACTTGTGTTTCCTGTTTTATCTATTTTCTGTTTATGGTATTAGTTTCTGTCAATGTGGATTACTTAGTAAATTCTCAAGAGACAGATGGTGTTATGTACTTGGTTCGAGACTTGGCAAGAATACACAGTCACTAATGGACTTTTTGATGTTAAATATTTTAACAATTATGTTCCTTGGACTAGTAATACTAAAGAAAAATATTTTTAATTCAAAACCCCTTGTAAAGAGGGTAACTCTTGAAAACTAAAGACCTGGAAGTGCTCCTGTTCATGTTGGTTATATTTAACTATACTTTCCATGTTACTAATTAAAACAGATTTTTTTTTGTTTGTATTTTTTTTTTGGTTTTTTGAGACGGAGTCTTACTGTGTCACCTAGGCTGGAGTGCCATGGTGCGATCTCAATTCACTGCAACCTCCGCCTCCCAGGTTCAAGCAATTCTCCTGCTTCAGCCTCCTGAGTAGCTGGGATTACAGGTGCCCACTACCTTACCTGGCTAATTTTTGTATTTTTAGTAGAGACACAGTTTCACCATGTTGGCCAGGCTGGTCATGAACTTCTGACCTCAAGTGATCTGCCTTCCTCAGTCTCCCAATGTGCTGGGATTACAGGTATGAGCCACAATGTGTGGCCAAAACAGAAACTCTTGATATTTTTATTGATTAATTCATTTATAAATAACAACTATATTAAACCCATTATATGTTAACATAAATAACATTTTCACTAAAATAACTATATTTTCCAAAACAAATAATAATGAAGAGTGATATCGTTGAAGTTTTTGCAAATTTCTTTAACATCTAGTCTAATACAACTCAGCTGAATTTTCATATCTTCTTTTTCATTCAGTCATCACACATCACGTAGCCTCTGCAAAATTCCACTGTCTACTAATAAAAATGTAAAAGAAAAGGGCAGATAACATATTGGTAACACTATGAAGTGCCTTTACCTTGTCTTTTGAGATTCCCTGAAAAGGTTCCAGAGACCTCACCACTGCCACCATGTTTTGAGAGCTGCTACTCTGAGTGATAATCAAACTTAAAGAAACATCAGAGGCATCTTACTGTAAGTGCGATCTGGAATAGCAAAAATGGCATATAGAGTTTTATCATGAAAAAGGTAAAAAAAAAAAAAAAGTCATATAATTTTATTTGTCCAACCATGCAGCTTGATATTTACCTGCTCAGATGGGAAGGCGACAAGAGAGAGACATCACCCATCACCTCCAGTTCTGTGGCTGCCAGATTTTCTGATGGTATGGGTATAGCCACGAAGGTCCTGCCGTATGGCACATGACTTGACCTTAACATCTTTATTATTCTCTTCATTTAAAAAGAGAGTTTATGTCTCCCACCATGAACCCTTCTAACAAATTGACGAAGCCTATAAATTCTATCCAGAATAATATTTTCAGTGTTAAAAATGAAATGCATAAAATTAAAAAGAAAAATTTATATGAAAATAAGTTACCAACATATTTTATTGAAACATAATAAGAAATGACCTTTTTAATAACCCATAACATAATCAAATCTAATGACAGATAAATAACCAATATTATATCAAAGTGGTGATGTACATAAACCATATTTCAAGATATCTGAAACCATTGTAAGGTGATATGAAAATATGTCTTATTTATATTGGGACAAAGTCAGATACAACTAATATTTCTGTGGTTTGTTGCCTACATTCATAGTAGGTTAGTAAAATACAAATATAATTGTTTAAACCATCTTTTTCTTTTTTATACTCTCGCTGAAATCTATCCATAGATGGTTGGAGATCTACTAACTCTAGCTTCAGTCATGTTTTAGAGAGAAATGTTTCTGATAATGTTATCCTTGGAGTAGCAGCATCACAATCACCTAGAAACTTGTTGGAATCGCAAATTCAAGGGTCTCGCTCCAGACCCCCTGGATCAACAACTGAAGTGGGGCCCAGATATCTGTGTTTCTCCAGATGCTGATGTACACGAATGTGTGGGCACTAATGTTCTAATAGTTCATTTACTGTACTCATGAGCAAAGTGTGTCCTGCATTAAGGAAAAAGCAGTCAACCAAGGCACATAGTCGAGAACTGGAACAAAAGGGATCCCTTTTAAAGGTTATGTGAGATTTCTTTCACAGAATGATCCTTGCGACATCACAGAATACTAGGAAAATAGAAGAGGACTTGGAGACCATCTGCTCCAGGAGTAATATTCATGTTAAATGACAATTCGATTATGTTTATACGTGTGTTGAAAACTACAAAGTTTAAGAATGAGGATTTTGGTCAAATTTTAATAAATGAATGAATGACTAGGGTCAGGTTTAACTATCTGTATAGATGAATGTGGAGATGGTGGAAAGTAACAACCCTCAAGTAGTATATTTGCTCTCTTAAATATTTCCAACTCTCTTGTCTGTAACTAGAAAAAGATTTTGAGGAAAATACGTAGGAACTTGCCAAAAGACAACAGAAAATTAGTTCCAGAGCCTGAACTAGGAACTCGGGACCTCTAACCCATAATTTAATACTGATGCTCTCTTATATATCATAGGGTAGTAACTTCACAGCCCGTACAATTTTATATGCTTGGACCTCAGAGTCACCTCCAGAAGATAGATTGTTTCTTTCCAAGATTTTATAAACTAGGTAAATAACTTATTTAGATAATATCATATTCTGGCCAGGCATGGTGGCTCACGCCTGTAGTCCCAGCACTTCAGGGAGGCCAAGGTGGGTAGATCAAGACCAGCCTGGCCAACACAGCAAAACCCCATCTCTACTAAAAGCACACACACACACATACACATGCACACACAAAACAGCTGAGTGTGGTAATGGGCGCCTTGTAACCCCAGCTACTCAACCAGGAAGGCAGAGGTTGCAGTGAGCCAAGATCACGCTACTGCACTCCAGCCTGGTCGACAGAGTGAGACCCTGTCTCAAAAAAAAAAAAAAAAAAAGAAAGAAAAAGAAAAAGAAAGAAGAAAAGAGAGAGAGAGAGAGAGAGATCACATTCCATTAAATGATTAGGATTGCCGTGGCTGTTTAAGTTGTTTACATGCTATTTAAAACATTGGAAACCCCAAGCCAAGCCAAACCAGGTCATCCCTTCTAGAAAGACAATTTAAGACATCGATTTTATAAAGACACATGCACACGTATATTTATTGCGGCACTATTCACAATAGCAAAGACTTGGAATCAACCCAAATGTCCATCAGTGACAGACTGGATTAAGAAAATGTGGCACATATACACCATGGAATACTATGCAGCCATAAAAAAGGATGAGTTTGTGTCCTTTGTAGGGACGTGGATGCAGCTGGGAACCATCATTCTCAGCAAACTATTGCAAGAACAGAAAACCACATACCTCATGTTCTCACTCATAGGTGGGAATTGAACAATGAGATCACTTGGACACAGGAAGGGGAGCATCACACACTGGGTCCTATTGTGGGGAGGGAGTAGTGGGGAAGGATAGCATTAGGAGATATACTTAATGTAAATGGAGAGTTAATGGGTGCAGTACACCAACATGGCACATGTATACATATGTAGCAAACCTACATGTTGTGCACATGTACCCTAGAACTTAAAGTATAATAATAAAAAAAAAATTCAAAAAAAAAAGACATCAATTGAAACAATATTACTGAACAAAGAGAAAGTAGGATTGTTTTCTTGAATGAAGACATATAATTCAATGTACCAAGTTAAAATGGAAAAAAAAAAAAAATTAGACCTGGAGAGAGGGCATTCTAATTGTAAATACCAACGAATAATGGAGCACACTTCAAGGGAAACACTAGAAGATTCATTGCTGAGGAATGGATCCGAGAATAATTTCTCATTTCAAGATTTCATTCCATAGAGTTTTAGGTTAGATGAACAATTTGCTGCAGCTGTGCCTTATTTTTCTATTTGTAAACTCAGTAAACTTTCAAGACCATGTTGTTTACACTCTCTTACAGAATGTTGTCCGAACACCTCTAATATTACCAAGGAATATTTACCATAGACCTTGAAATTGGAAAGGAATTCCCTAAAAACTAAAGTCATTTATATTCCAAGTAGTTTAGCTAAGTGGCATTTTATTATAGATACATTTTATGTATAGGAAAAATTAAAACTATTCATGAAGTTTTTGATACAGAAGAATACTAAGGTTAAATAAAAAATAATCTTACACAAAAATCATGGAACTTGCCTCCCAAAATTCAATGGTCAACGAATATTTAAGCTATGCTACATAAATAACAACAGAGAAAAAATAACTGGGGACAGTTCAAGGTTATTGTAGGAAATATGTGCATATAAATAAAAGACTATAGCAATGAAAGTGCCCTTATACTTGTTCATACTGTCACCATGGGGAAATCTTTTGAATAGGCTTCTGAGTCCACATAAAGAAAAGAATTAGGAACGCTAGTCTAACTGCTACAGAGAATTGTGCAGTCATGCCAAAGTTTCAAACAGGGTAACATTTAAATTAAATGACTCATGGCTCTGGAAAGTATTTCTTGTTCAAAGTAGTATAATATGGGTTGACCACAACAATTCAGAAAGCCTTCACCCAGATTCAACAAAAAAATCTCAATTAGTGTATATGATGAAATAATAAAATTCATAGGATTACTTTAAAAAGGGACTTGAGAGGTCATAAAATCAGAAAATAAAATCACAAGCTCTACAATTTAGAGGGCAACTTAGCAATCTTATAGTATAATTATTTCTCATCACTTTTTTTGCCTTACTCTACTGATCAAGCATATTTCTGAACTCTACTTTCCTACCTTCTATGCAGATAGTTCTAAATATAATTAATATTTGTATTAATGACTTGAAGTTATCAGTCTAAGACGACATTAGTTTTCTATTGTTTTGTAGCTAGTTATCACATACTCAGTGACTTGAAATAGCACCTATTTATATGCTTACTCTTTCTGTAGTTGGAATCTAGCACATTCTAGCTAGTCGTTTGATCAGGGTCCATCTCAGAAGGCCGAACTCAAGGTGCAGCTGGCTGTGTCCACATCTGGAGCTGTGGCTAGGGAAAAATACACATCCAAGCTCCATCAGGTGGTTGTCAAAATTCATTTCCTTGTGATTGTAGAACTGATGTTCTTATTGTATTGGTATCTGTCAGTGAGGATTTTTCTCTTCTTCTTGAGGCTATCTTTGGACCAGGTGCAGTGGCTGACACCTGTAATCCCAACACTTTGGGAGGTCAAGGTGGGAGTGTTACTTGAAGCCAGGAGTTCAAGACCAGACTGAGCAAGAGCAACATAGAAAGAGTCCATCACTACAAAAAAAATTTTTTTTGAATTAAGAAAAAAATTGAGGCTACACTTGGAGTTTCACCAGGTGGTTCCTTCTACTTCAGGAATGGAGAACCTTCTTCAACTGGAATTTCATTCATGCTTCTTTTGACTTCCCCTGCTGAGACCAGACGCAAAAGGGCTCAGGTGACTAGGTCAGGCCCAGTTGAATACTTTCCTAATTCCTTTTAACATTACCAAATCCCATGCATTAAATCAATTTATATTCATAATTTGGGGAATTATTGAGTGTATATGACAAGAGGATGGGAAATCTGGGGGAGTCATCCTACAATTCTGTATACTATAGAATTCCGTGGAATGGAGAAGACATGGACTTTGAAATCAGAAAGGGAGGGGTTAAAAACCTAACCTTGCCACCTGATTTATTTATAATAGGTGCTTAAGAAATATTTGTTGATTGAATTATGAGTGAAAAAGTGAACAAGGGAATATGTAAATGAATGAGCTTAACATTTCAAAGCCTATTTCATCATTGAGAAAGAAAAATAACATCATTGAATTGAAGGATGCTTATGAGAATAAAGTGAGATTGTACACAAAGAGATCTTGGCACATAGTTAATATTCAATAAATTGGTACCTAGTACTAATCTTTCTACAGAGGCATAGTATCTGGGCTTACCACTTTTAGAAGGACTTCTAATGTCTCTGGTTTGCTGCAACAGTCTGCTGCTAACACCAGCAATAATTCCAATCTTTGCATTTTTCTTCTCTTTCTCTTGCTTGTAGAGCCCCTGGTTCTGCTACTTCTTTGATCAGCATTAAAGTCAGATATCTTTAATAGCCATATAGTGTTTTCTTCCTTATGCTTAGTAAATTAGTTGTATCGGTCGGGATAATAGGGGTTTACAACAAACAAAAAATGCATTTTTACATATTTACATACTACTTGTCACAAGTAGGCTATGGATCTCTCCCACGTCAGAACCCAGGCCAATGAAATACCCCTCCCTAAACCATTGCTAGTCTCAAGGCAGAGAGGAAGGGAACATGGCGGAACCACGCCATGGCTTATTGAGTACTCTGAATCATATGACCGAGCATAACATCCATGGGGCAGAATGCATCATTCCCCCACAGCAGAGCAGCAAATATTTTAATACAATCAGCCTCATTTTAGTGGTCATCCTTATGTAGTTAGTGGTTTTCAATTTTGCTGCTCCTTTTTGCTTTATATTCAGGGACTGTTTTATTGACACCACATTGTTGGTTTATGTGCTTAGAGATGTATTGTGGAAGAAGTCATAATATTCAGCTTTGTTTAGAATTTATCTCACAGAATACATTAGTTTAAAATTATAACTAAAAGTATTCTGGAAAATATCACCTACTTATTTGTTTTAAAATCATCCTCATTTAGATATTCTTTTTTTATATTCATTTTTAATGTATGCTAGCCACTTTTTGTAAACCAGCAAACCACAGAAATACCCTTGTTCAGAACATTTCAAAATTGAGAAGGTAATTCTTTAGAATGTCAGTCAGCAGCATTTATTGGAGAGTGAATTGAATTAAAGGTACATTTATTTCATAGTACTATCCATAGTTTATACTTTCAGTTTTCATTTCCTGGTAATTCAGAGAAATTACAGTCATCACTTCTAATGATCAATAATATATGTCATCTTTACAGTTGCTTTGATTAAGGAAACAAGATACAGGGTAATGTAAAGACCTCCATAATGCACCAATTCTTGTAGATAGTACTTTGTTTCTTCATAGCGAATGGAAATTATACATTTCAGAACATTAGAACACTACTTTAGCCACAAAATAATGTACTATTGCATTGACAGTATATTGACCATAGGTCAAATTATTCCCTCTAACTCTACAATAACTTCATAATTTAAAAAAAAAAAAGTATCCTGCAAAACAGATCTTTCACTACATAGAAGAATTTTTGAGATCTTGAACATTTCCTTAATTTTATCTGTGACACAGAGGCCCCCTCGTGGTGGCATCTAGGTATTTGCAGTGACTATTTCTAAAGAAGAGTTTCAGGCTGTCTGGCATAAACAGAGCCTTTCTGGTGGAGTGAGGCTTGAATCAGTTCAAATTTTTGAGGCTCTTGGCATATGTAAAAATTACCAAAAATAAGTCTAATAAAGACAGAATATATTGTGGTGTATTTTAATTTTTTTAGTATACATAAATGCAATGGAATATAATCTTATCCTTTAAACAGAGAGAAAAGATCAAAAATATTAATTCAAAGTTTTCTAGATGGAGGTGACATGTATTCATAGAAACAAGTTTAAAGGTGCACACTTAGCAGATTCCAGGGAATTCAGTTAATCTTTGTGATATTGGTGGGCTTTTCTCGTTAACTACAATTTTAAATTTGAGTTCTTCTGTTGATGGGGGATTAAGCCAAGTGTTCCTCCTTCCCAACCAGTCCAGTTCCGCGCCTCAACTCCTCGGCTCCCCACCCTGCCCTGCTTATTCTTGTGAACAGATAAATCATCTCAAATGAGGACTCTAAACTAAGGAAAAAATGGGTATTCAGCATAGGACAACGCTTGCTCGGTTTCCTTTTTTCCCTCCTATGTTACACTTGGTTCAGTAATAATCATGAAAAGTAAAAATAAAAATTGAGACAGTGTTTTGGACAGGAAGTGGAATATGATAGGCAATGTCATTAAACTTCCATGGTAAGAGTGTGACTTGAGGTCTTCATTAACCTTACAGAATACTCAGGTACATAGCCAAAGATTCTGAGTTCGAAGGCTGTTTTGGTCCTGTGAAACTGAATTTGAACATCCACTCCAGGGTATCCTGGGTCAGTTTAGCGTGTGTGTGTGTGTGTGTGTGGGAGGGTGTGTGTGTGTGTATGTATGTGTATATATATGTGTGTGTGTGTGTGTGTATATGTGTGTGTGTGTGTGTGTGTATATATATATATATATAAACTTGGCTACAAATTAGAATCAACAGGGGAACTTGGTAATTCTGATTCCCAGAACACATCTCTGACTAATTCAATCAGAATTTCTCAGAAAGGGTCCAGGAATCTCCTCAAATTCTAATATGCTGCTAATTTGAGAAACACTGGGCTGGAAAACAAAAAGGTCACAGGAGTGTCCCCATCAGGCTAAGACAACCAGGGACACACCTGAAATTCCACAAAGTTAGATTTCTTAATTCATTGCAATGAAAGACTTGCACACGGAGGCACTGTGAGTGCCTCAGTAAACAAAAGCAAAGATGGAGTTATATGAGTACACAGGAGGAGAGTGGATGCTAGTGTTTCGATAGGCTGAAAGCAAAGCAGAGCTGTGTATAAAGGGGTCAACATCAGGTCTGCAATGCAAAGTGGACCCAGAGTTTTCCTTCCTTGGCAGCAGGAATGTTGAGATAGAAACGCAATTTGGTACCCAGAAACCCTTTATCTGAAGCTCTGCAGCTGGGTAGAAATCAAGAATGCTTTTCTGTGTCAAAATGACTTAGATCTTCCAGGCAGGAAAGGAATACGTCTCTCTCATAGATATGATTTCAGGCAGTAAGGTTTCTGATAATCCATAATTTGGGAGAACAAAAATCTCAGTGTATAAGAAAGCAACAGTCACTCAAAGAAGCGGACACATTACAGCTGCAATATGTGCTTGGAGGAAACACTGATTCCTGTTAACTTCGCAGGTGACTTAATCGGTGTCTGTTATTCCAACTTGATGAATGGTGGGACAGATTTTTACAGTCTGAGCTAATTGTTTTACCTTCTCAGACATGGCAGCTATCCCCACAAAGTTGCTTCCAATAAGAAACATAGGGCGTAAAAAGAGGATCCCGATAACATGTCAGTGTGTAGATGTTATTCATGAATTAATTCAGCAAAGAAGTATTGCGTGCCTACTATGTGCTGGGCTCTGTGCAGGGAACTGAAAATTCACTGATGAACACTACTCAATCCTCAGTTCTCAAGAAACTTACAAACTGGTTGGAGAAAAGCACAGATAAATAGGCAATTACAACAGTGTATAGAAATGTTATAGCTAGATTTAAAATGGAATTCCACGGACAATTAATCCAGTCTGGGGTATTCAGAAACTCAAAAAATATTATCAGATGTTATGGAAGAGAGAGGAGTGGTGGGGAGTTGGGTGTAGGGAAAGGGGCAGAAAGGTGGAAGTAAAAGAAAAATGACTTTGAAAATAGAATCATCTGACTTCTAACCCAGATTCTACTGCAGTAACTCAGAGTTTTCTCACTTGTAAAGTTAGGAAAACAAATCAGAGAAATATTCATTGAGTACCAGACAGAGTTCTAAGTAACAGGAATACGTCAGTGAAAAAAAGAGACAAGCACCTTGACCCTTGTGTAACATCAATTAAAGCAGGTGTTTATTTGCAGAAAGTAAATAAAAACCATAACTAGTAAGTAAATTATTTGCTATGTTAGGTAATCAATGTCGAGAGGTGGTGGGGAGAGAATTGCTAGCGGAGGAGTCCTGGGAGAGGCGGCGGGGAATTGAAGATTCGTTGTGACGTCTTTCAAAATGTGTGGGCAGCACGGGGCATATCTGGTGAGGTTAGATCACAGAAGTCATGCTTAGCTAAGCTAAAAGGGAATCCCCTGGCCTGTGTCAGCCACAATTTTGACCTCACTCAATATTCCCCTGTTCTTCTGACTTCAGAAAGCCTGACTTTGTACCTTAGATAAACTTCTTATTCTATAGCACAGTTCTGGATTTCTCATTGAGATCATTTCTGAAAAAGCAATCAGACAGCAGTTGACATTTCTTGCAAACACTGGTAGCAGTTGAAAAGTTTAAGGCAGAGCCCTGGTTTGCGTATAATGTTCTAAATTTCCCTTAGCTGTTCTTTCCCTTTCTTTCATTCCCTACTTCAACCAAAAGCTGATTAAACCATGATTCTCAACACCCATGCTTTCGCCCACCACCCTCAAAACCAGAACGATGTGTAAGAAATTTGGCTTGTCACATTCACCAGGATGAAGAGGTGTTTTGTTAATTTGGTGGAGACGGTCAGGGATGCTGAATGGTCTGCAATTTATGAGCCAGTGCATGTTAATTTTTTGAAAATTGATTTCATTCACAATGCCAATAACTTCTCTTTAAGAAACACTGGGTTAGGAAAACAAAACTTTGCCCAAAAGATTTAGCTCTTTCGAAAATTAGATTATAATGTGCTCAAAGCCTACCTACCTCATTTGTTAAGGTGTTTCTATTTTAGTTTAAAATATTTCAGAAGGGTGAGGTGTAGTAATGCCTGTAATTCCAGAACTCTGAGAGGTCAAGGCAGGTGGATTGCTTGAGCCCACGAGTTCGAGACTAGCCTGGGCAACATGGTGAAACTCCATCTCTACAAAAAAATACAAAACTTAGCCAGGTGTGATGGTTTGCACTTGTAGTCCCAGCTGCTTCGAAGGCTGAGGTGGGAGGATCACTTGAACCTGGGAGGTCGAGGCTGCAGTGAGCCGTGACATCATGCCACTGAGCTCCAGCCTGTGCAACAGAGTGAAACCCTGTGTGAAGAAAATTAATTAATTAATTAATTAATAATAATAGTAAAATGCTTCAGAATATACAAGGAAATATATATGTGTTCATTTAATCTACGTTTTAGCGATAGTCAATTGCTGTAATCAAGAATTTACACTCCAGATATAGTAAGTATCTAATCAAGATGACTATGGACATATGTTTTGGTAATTCAAATAATAAATGTTACAAGATTTTATTTATAAAATTCGATGCTTAATAATTAGCAAAATCGTGACTGTAATGGTTTTTTCAATAGTGAAACTGGTGTTATTAAAAATACATAGATTCTAAATGGTAGAGCATTCTTGCACCTCCGTGGTGTGAAATAAACCCATGAATAATCATGTTCAAAGCTTAATTGCTAAATGGTCCTGAGTATAGAACACAGTTAAATGAACTATGGTAAACTATCATTTTGCTCTTAGGTATATACTTGGACTACAGTCTAATCGATGTGAAAATTTTAGTATATGCATATAATAGAATAGTATACATTAATGAGAATAAACCATTGCCACACACAGCAACATGGATGAATTTCAGCAACATAAAGTTGAATTAAAAAAATCAAACATAAAAGAATATATACTGTAAAATTTCATTTTAACTATTTTCAGAAATTGATTATACTAAAATTAATTGTGCTATGGTTATGAAATAGGATATTATACAGTTATTAAAACATTCAAAGACATTAAAAACTCATAATTTAATAAGACAGTAATTTTAAAAACTATATGTATTATATATGACTCCCATTCTGGGAATAAAATATATGTATAAGTTGCTAGGAGCATAACAGATGTGTGCAGAGAGATATCAATCAGGGTCTCAATAAGAAATATAGTGATATACTCAAATTAGAATAATAAAAGAAGGCTTTATTTTAAAAACGGGAGAGCAGGACATAGGGGAACTACAAGGAATAAACAACACAGTTACTCCAAACAACAAGAGAGCTATTACCACCCCTAAAGTTGAAGAGATAAGAAGAAGACCAGTTACCAAAGCACAAGAGAGAGTTGCCTAGAGGTGGCCTTCTTGAGAGGAGCAGTGGTTGCAGGCAAAGGAGACAGCCAGGCCAAGATGAGCACAGGGAGGAAAGGGGGAATAGTATAATCCACTCTCCTTCCTCCTCTCTGTCTTCTGCTGGGGCTTTCCATTCGCAAAAGCCAACAAGACATCTCTGATGTGGTCTATACAGGTTGGCTCACCAGACAGAGAAATGGGTACACAAGGGTATGGATGTGGTTATCAATACTGAGGATGTTCAGGGGCAGGTCTCAACCCAAGCGGCACGGATTACACATAGGATTGATTTCCTGGATTATCTTAGGAGATTCTGCAGGTATGGTCAATTGTTTTCTTTATATACCTTTATATTGCTTTACTGTAACAACAATATGTGCAGTATTTTTTTTTTTAATTCTAGCGGTAAAATGTATCTGTGTGTGAAGAGATGTGTATATGTGCCTGTGAATGAATGTATGTGAGTGTATGTATGAAAGAGAGAAAAAGAGGCAGGAGGGGTGTGAGAGGGAGTGGTTTAATGAGATTGTATGTGTGCAGGTGAAGTGGTATAGGTAAAGTGAGATGTCGTGTCTGTGTGTGCATGTGTCTGTGGGGGAGGCATATTAATGATTGTATGCGTATATGAAATGTGGAGGTGGGGTATATGTGAATGAGGACAGTTGTGAGAGTGTACGAGTGGATCTGCAACTATATGTGTATGAGGTGTGTGTGTGTGCACACGTATTTATGTATGTGAATAGGTGTGTTTCTGTGAGATAGTTGGGAGTGGGGTGTGCAGGAGGGGTGTGTTTTGACAGCATATGTGAGGTGCACAGGTGGATGCAAAACCATGCAGACAAAGGGTAGGCCGGTGTGTTTGAGGGTGCATTTGTGAGACATGTGTGGCAGGGGTGTTTGTGAGGGGACATACATATTAGCATGTGTGCATGCAGGTAAACACATATGTGAGTGTCCTTAGATACATCTATACACATAGAAATAGAAATATTTTCTTCAAGTAAAAAGAAAACCAGAAGAAATTATGCCAAAATGTTAATAACAGTAATCTCTAGTGGCAGGATAAGAAGCAAATTTCATTTTCTTTACTTTTTTGTTCGATTGCAATCAGGAAAACAAGGAACATTTTGGTCTGTTTTATTTGCTCCAAGAATACATGAAAATATTATTGTATCTTTTTGGCAGTATGTAAAAAAATCTTGACTAATAAAATATTCCTTTATGGGACTATGTTTGAAAATTGGAACCGCCTTTTTCAATATATAACTGAACACATACCTAAATCCCTGGTTAATTTGTAGAAGGAAATCTTCCATTTAAATTTGAGAACGATTAAAACATTTAATTTGGTAATATAACGTAATTAATTCCTAGGTATTCAATAACTGAAACTAATTGCTACTGATGTTTTCAAGCCAATGACCTAATGGTTTTTGCATTAATGAGTCAGTGAAACTAGTTCAATGTCCCATTTATATCAAACTGCTTCAGAGAGCTAAAGGGCTTTAGGTTTTCCAAAATCTCAAAGCTTATACTAGACATTAATAGTGATTATCAATAGAAAGAGGGGTTTAGATAAGTTTTAAGTTTTCTTTCATTTTAGTGTTCTATTTACAGATGTTTTGTTCGTTTTTAATGATGTATATCTAGGGCTTATATAAAAAGGCTTCTGTTAACTAATTTTAAAGCAGGTTTTCTTCCTAAGTAGAAGAAATAGGCCTTGAATTCTTTCACTGAAAACTTATTTTCTCTGCACTGCCTCATTTCACTAGTAACAAAATATGGAATTTTCCCTCTTCCAAGTTATGTTTTTATAAAGGAAAAGTTCGTGGCAGTAAATGGCTGAAGTGTTATTCTATTTTTAATTTATTTCGAGTTTAGACAAGTTTTTTAAAGTGAATTACTACCACCGACATCAAGTCTTTCAGCCCAGTTTATTTTGTATTGTTTACTGTAGGCTCCATGGTATCTATGTAACTTGAATTGGTTGCCTGAGTCGACCAAAAATAAAATTCTAAGCCCCCCAAGATCTGAACAAGCCCCTCCTCTCAGCCAAGGGCATTCCAAAGTTATCCTGAAAAACTAGTTCAGGCCATGATGGGAAGGGGAGGTTGGACAGGCCTCATAATGCCCTCCTCTCTTTTGGAATTCAGGAAAAGCTGACCAGCATAAACATCAACAGACCTTAGGTCTGATAAGAAATATTTACAATCTATTCTCCCTAAAGCCTGCTACCTGGAGGCTTCATAAGCATTATAAAACTTTGGTCTGCATAACTCCTTATCATAACCCAGGCATTTCCTTCCTGTTGATTCCAGGTCTTTAGATAATAATTGTTTCAATCAATGCCAATCAAGAATCTTTAAATCTACCTATGACCTGGAAGCCTTCGCTTTGAGTTGTCCTATCTTTCCAGATTGAGCCAATGTACATCATACATGTATTGATTGATGTGTTATAACTCCTTAAAATGCATAAAAGCAAGCTCTACCCCGACCACCTTGGGCATATGTCATCAGGATCTTCTGAGGCTGTATTATGGGCCTGTCCCTAACCTTGGCAAAATAATCTTTCTAAATTGAGAACTGTCTCAGATATTTTTGAGTTCACACTTGAAATCATGGAAAACCAGTTTAATTTTATGTAGATAGCAAATTAATAAGTAATTATATATATCAGATCTTTTCTTCACACTCAGCTTTTAAAATGTGAACAAGTCAAACTCAATTGCAAATGCTATTAAGTGAGGCCAAACTGAAGACACTCGTGATTGCAAAACATAATCACTCAACCAGAGAGGAGCGCTCACACCCAGGAATGCTTTCTATTGTCTGATCTGTGCTTCTCCCTTTGTCTCATCTGATTTCTCAATCGCACATCATTAAATAGACTGACTTCAAATAATGTCATTTGGAAACTGCTAGGAAAATGTTAACAGAAACAGTCTTAAAAACCCACCATGTGCCTTTTCCTAGGGGTAAAGGAAGAGTGATCAGGCTTTTACTCGGCTGCTACATCAAACCACTGCTGTGGTTCAGTGAACACCTTATTTTCCCACTTGAATTTGAGCTCTTCTGCAAGATCGCTCCTGCCAATCTTGCGGAGATGTCGAGCCAGGAGGCGAAGTTTGTCGGTGAAAGTTGGAAGTGATTTTTTCCAGAAGCAAAGAAACTCGTGGATCTGTTCTGTGAGATCATCAGGGTTCTTGAGTTTGATGAGCTGAATGGTGCTACGGTGCAGAGGGAGAGTTGATGAAAGAGACTCAGCATTTTCTTCTGAGAGCTCCTCAGCCAACCAATGGAGCAAGTTATCCCAAAGGGCTTCTGTCAGACACAGGAGGAACACTCAGAGTTAGGACTCTTTCCTGAAGGATGCATGGGTCTAACCCTCCACACCTGTTTATAGGAAGTCTCCCTGCTCTTTGGTTTGGCCTTGGAGCATGGTGCACAGATATGAGACTACCTAGAGCAACAGTCAAAAGCTTCTGAATCCCTGGCATTCTGGGATCATCTCCTGGGGGCACTAACTATTGCAGAGAGTTTTAAATGCTTATGAAATTTTAATGTACCTGAGAACCAAGAGGGTGTGTTAAAATGATTTTTACACTCTGCTCTATATAATCTAATTGAGAAAAACTAGAGTAGGGGCAAACTTGACATTTTTAACAAGCTCCCAGAAGATGCTGGTGCTGAGGTCCCCAACCATGCTTTGAGTAGCACTGTTTATTTGTTTTTTGTTGTTGTTGTTGAGATGGAGTCTCACTCTGTCTCCAGGCTGGAGTGCAGTGGTGCGATCTCAGCTCACTGCAACCTCTGCCTCCTGGGTTCAAGTGATTCTTGTGCCTCAGACATCCAAGTAGCTGGGATTACAGGCATGCGCCACCACACGCAGCCATTTTTTTTTTTCTGTATTTTTAGTAGAGACGGGGTTTCACATGTTAGCCAGGATGGTCTCGATCTTCTGACCTCGTGATCTGCCCACCTTGGCCTCCCAAAGTGCTGGGATTACAGGTGTGAGCCACTGCGCCCGGCCAAGTAGCACTGTTTTTGAAGGGTCATTTTAGGTTCAAAACGTATTTCTCCTTATTAGTGCTAATCTGATGCATAAATTGTACCAGTAGCTAGCCAATCCTCACACTCATCCCTAACTATACACACAGTCACACACACACACACACACAAACACACACACGACACGATCTACCACCCAAAAACAATTCTGTGGAAGATCCTTTGTACCAACACTTTCCACTGGGCCATCCTCTGTTGACTCCTGTTCACCTGTTGTTATGGTTGTTACTGATATGTAACTTAGATCCATAACTCTAAATAAAACCTTTTTCTCCGCTATCTGTCTCCTTTCACATTCCAGCCCTCCCCTGCATCATAGCCACTTTCTTCCACTCTCATGCTCCACCCCTGCACCAGTTTCCCTGGTCTGGTGTTAAGCAAGCATTCTATCTGCCTTCCATTCATTACTCGACTATTCCTTCCTCCTACACACTCCTGTAAATTGCACTCTGATTTTACAATATAAAGCCACCTTTCTGTGAAAACAAGGAAAAGGGGCCAGCACTTCCTTCTTCTCCATCATCACTTTCAACCCAGTGTTCTGCTACCTCCATGCAATGCATTCAATTTGATGTCCATGCTATCTGGGCAGGCTTTTCTTGTCCCATCCACGTCATCAGCAACACTCTGTAGGCAACTTCATCAGCAGCCCTGCGGATCATCATTCACACCTCTGACCCCAGATTATGTGGTTCCTTAATTTTGTCAACTCCAATGACATGTCTCGTGATGCCAAACTGGAAACTGACTTTCAAGGCCAATCTTCATGTTTCATGCTCAGCCAGAATTATTCTACCTCCATGGTTTCAGCCTCTTAATATTACTGTTGACCTCCACCTCCTAAACTTTTTCCATGGCCTCTATTCCTTTGCTTCTGCTCAATATACTCTTTGCTGCCATCAGTACTATAGTGATCCCTTGGTGTCCCCCAGTCATTCAGTCACCTCTGCAGAGTCTCACATATCTCTGTACCTGCACTGCTCCTAGTGATCAACTATGCACATCAACGATAGTCTTGCATCCACCTTAAAATATGTTGTCTTTTTTAGTTTTCATTTTTCTCGGTTTGTCAATCTGAATCTTGAGTTATTCAGATTGCATTCACTTACCTGGGCTGTCTGAGGTTAGGAAAATATGTTGAATGCGATCAACAAACTGTAAGCTATGTAATACCATTTGAGCCCTTAGTCACTTGAAAATCCATTAAGAATAATTTTTCTAAACAATATAAATTTGTTTGTAACAATGACATTAATCTTTTCTCTTTAGCCCCAATCTCAATCTTATTCTGTTTCTCTCAGCCCATGTCTGCTTCTACTTCACCCAAAGTCATTTGACTTGATTTCTCTTAACTTTGTTTTCATTTCAAAATTACTTTCTTACAAAATCTCACCCCTCTGTGTTTGCTGGATTCCATCCCTTACACTATTTTTCATCAAGTATTTTCCCTTCACACCTGTCCTTTAATCTCCCCTTCACCAAGGCTCCTTCCTTGCTTCCTACAAACACTCTCAGGCCTCCTCTTCCCTTGCTTCTGCTACTGTGTCACGCTATTGTGCTATTTCTCTCCTTCTCTTTATCACATATTCTTTTAATGTCTAATGTAAACTTGAGGCCTCAAGTTCCTCACTATTGACTCACTGCTTAAACCTCTGCTTAGGGGTTCTATTCCCTTCTTCAAAACTCTATTGAAGCTTTCCTTTCCAGTCTTCTGAGAGGCCTCCTAATTATTACGCACTGCACTGATTCCTGGCCTGCATCTTCTCTGATTTCCATAGAGCATTTTACCCTCTTCTTGGAGTCCCTGGCCTCCCCTGCTTCTCCTCTTTCCTCTCTTGCCCTTTGTCAGCTGTCCTTTCCCCCTGCTAACTCTCTTCCTCCTATATTCTTTTCCCTCTGCTCACTCTTTTCCTCCTAATACTGCTGCATTACTGCTCCTATCTCAGACCTCTTCTATTTCTGTCCCATCCCCTCAATGAATGAATGCATCAACTCTTACTGATGTTACCTTATGGGAAATATCCTAGATCTACCCAATCTTTATCTTTTGGCATTGTTTTCCTAAATCCTGGTATAGCACTCCAATATTCATCTCCTAATTATCTGTCAGTGGATACTACAGCCAAAACAAATGTCATATTTCTAAAATCAAAATAATCAATGACGGCCTTTCCTTCTCACTACTTGATCTTCCTTCACGCTATTCACTTTCTTAGTAAATGCGACCACTCAGCTGAGCAAGCTGAGACATGTGATGTTATTCACATTTTTCAAAGCCTATTTCTTATCCCCTGCACCCAAGTCCTGATGTTCCTAACTCTGATAATCTCAAATATTTGCTCTACTTTCCTGCCTTGCTGACTCAATCTTAACCGTCTTCTACCTAGCTTCTTCCTTGCCTGTTGCAGGAACCAGGGTTCTCACCTGTATTCCTGCTGTCAGTTTTGGTTCACCTGAAAGTCTAATCTGATCTTGCCAGTCCCCTGTTAACGAATTTCTTGCAGGGTCTTCCTACTGTCTAAACATCTTTACTTGGCATTTAAAACTTTTCATGTTTCCTCCCACTCAAAATGTCTAAGCTCGTCTACCGTCACCCTTCCTACAGAAGTTCTGATGGCATTGGTCATGTGGGAGGACTCGTGTGAGGACAAATATCTCCTAACCTGTGTAAGAAACTAGAACTTCCTAGTACCCATAAGAAGGATCCTTCTATCTTTGTACTCTCCAGTGACTGTTGATGATGGCAGTGATTATGCTTTTATCTGGACATCAAATTCTTCAAAGATTAACAGCATTATTAAACTTGCAAAGCTTTCATCTATTGCTGTTGTTGTTTTCTATATCATCTGCTCTCTTTTTAGACACAGTTTATTTATACCTGAAAGGGTTTATAATATGGTGTTTATTATATCCTATTCCTAATGGAGTTTAGTAAGACCTGAACATTTTCTGTACCAATCTGTAAGGGCAACCCCTGATTGAAAGTCTCTCATTCATAGTGGGCCTGATGCACTAGTAAGAAAATCCTCGCTGATGTTTTTTCAAGACCAATAAGTTATCACATTAGCAGCTACTGACATCACAAAATAAAATGTTTCAAGAGCTAAAATAGAATAAAAGTTTCCAGTTGCATCCTGAAATCTATAGCATTATTATGTAATTGAATTATGCATAATGACAACCAAATATTAAATGTTTCTTGTGGTTTCATATCAACATATATCTCAATTTCAAATAGATTGACTTCAAATGTTGATTTCAGTTGACCATACTTTAAGATTTACAACTTAGGAGTCAACATTTCAGCTCAAAGTATAGTCATCTATTTAGTAAACTAAGCAACTGCTAGTCATACAAGTAAAATAAAACTCAGTAACATTTGTATTTCTTGCAGATTTCAACTCAACTTTAATTACATGCAGATTTAAGAATGCTAGCTTGGTTTATTTGTGTATGACTTCACAGGAAATAAGTATTTATTAGACCAATAAAGTTAATGATTGTTTAATTGGAAAGTCACTTTCTCCATTCCTTTTTATGAAATGATTCACATATATATAACATATAAGAGGTGTGGGGAAGCACCACAATGATGACAAAGCGAATATTCCTCACCTACAGGATCCTTAGAAACTCTTTGGGTACTCTGTGGACGGTTGATTAATTTCTTATGCTATTGTGGGAAAGGAACACAAAATAAACAGAAGAATTAATTAATTTGTGAATAAGTTACAACAAAAATTCATCCAAAGCTCATCTCTATTTGGAAGAAGTACTGAATTGCATACCTCACAAAATTAAATACTCTATTTGTGCATGCATGCTCAGCACTTGTTTTCCTAAGTAAAGTAAAGTAAAGTATACTAACCCAAATATTTCAGCACATTTAAATTTAAGAATACACATTTAAATATTATTAAAGCACTCACATTAACTCTAAATGAATATTTTCCAACCAAAATTTAAAACTGTTAAACCAGCTAGCATAGAGCAAGCTACCAGCATGCTATAAAGATGATATTTTGTATTTTGTAAAATCCCCTGTGGGGCAGGCCCTTTGCCTCAACACTCAGCACAAACCTGGCACCTAACAGGTTAAAAGCAATCAAATCAGTGAGCAGATATTACTCGAAAATCAACATTTTATCAAGAAGTAAATATATTTATTTTGCCAGCTTTCTACAGAGTCTGGAGAACAGTTTTTTCTCAGGTACTATGAAATAGTGGAGACAGCATATGAGATAAAATAAAATTATCTGGGTTCAGATACCTAGCCAGTGGTTGAGCAGCATTGCACTTTGGGGAATTTATTTAAGTGCTCAGCCTCAGCCCTGAAATGCCTTTATGGATGCCCACATCCCAAAGCCTTGCACACAAATGTTCACATCATCTTTATTTGAATTAACCAAAAACTTGAAACAACTAAAATGTTCTTTAGTAGATACATAGTTGAACAAACTATAGAACATCCACACTACAGGATACTAAAGTAATAAAACAAAACAAAACATAGATACATGGGACAATTTGCAAGGGCCTCAGGGCATGATGCTAAGAGAAATATTCTAGTCTCAAAAGGTTATGTATTCTGATTATATCACATTGTTGAAATTACAAGATTATAAAGATGTAGAACAGATTAGTGATTGCCAAGGGTTACTGATGGAGGGAGAAGGGGTGAGGGAGCACAAAAGAGATCTTTGTGGTAATGTAATAGTTCTATATCTTGAATGTGGTAGTTACATAAATCTATACATGATAAAATGCCAGAGAACTATACATACACATTGTATCAATGTCAACTTCCTGGTTTTGATATCTTGCCATAGTTATCTAAAATGCAACCACTGAGGAAATCTGGGTTGTAAAGAATACATTGAACTTCTCTGTACTATATTTTGCAACTTCTTGTGAATCTATAATTACTGTATGTCAAAACGTTTTTTAAAGCTTATTTCACAGCAATGATACGAGGATGATGTAAGTGTTACATGTTAATGAGTAGCATACTGCTTCCCACTGAGCCCCCTAATACAAGTTAGTTGAATCTGAATATCACATTTTATAGGCATTCTTGTCACAAATATTACATAAACATGGAAACATATAAAACTTCCATTAAGAAGTTTTCATGGGAAAAAAATTAAGAAACATAGCATGAGTTGAAGTATGTTATTATACTATAGCACTGCAAAATAGCGCATATAATTTTCAAGGCATCAGCTATGTGTTTGAACCCCTCAAAATATTGAGAGAGAAACACCAGTTTAAATAATGCAGCAGATTGTATCATTCCCATCAAAGGGCCCATGGCCTTGGACAAGAGATACATATTGAGACTTTTCTTTGTATCAGCAGTTCCCCGCCCCCCTTAACTCTTTGTTCACAGATGTCTCATCGCATTTTGATGCACACAGAATGCTTCCAGTGTTTAAATTTTTTTTCATGTACATGACAATGCAATTCAAGTACTTCATCTGATGCACAACCATGGAAGCAGTGAATTGGGGTAGCTCAGGCTCTTTTTAGACTTCCAGGCACTGTGCTGGTTGCCCATGTGGTCCCTTCATGAAGGATTTTCATAAAGGATTTTCAGTGTTGCCTTCTCTTCCCTTCCCTTTCATTTTCCTCCTCTCCGTGCCCCCAAGCCTTTTTTGCACGATTTTGGTCTGTGCACTCTTTTCGCTTGCACACTACCTTTTGAACCTCCTTGGTGCTCAGGCTCAGCTACAAGCAGAACAGTCAGCCAACATTTGGCCTCCTGCAGTCTCCCCTCTCACAGGTTCCCAGCATCCCTACGTGGCTCACTGGATGCCTTCCTTAGCAGAAACAGCTCTCAGTCCCGCCGCCCCCTCCCCACTTTCCTCTCTTGCCTCCTTGCAATCAAAGATGCCTTTAAAGGCACTTCTCTGCTTTTTATTTGGTTTTTATTTGCAGGTTCTATTCCACAGTTTTCCAAGTCTAACTCTGTCACTGAGTATCCCAACCTCCAATCTCAAAATTCATTTTTAAACTTTTTTTTTTTCCTTTCTTGATTTTAGCCTTGAAATATACTTTGAAACTGTTTGTTTCTCCCTCTGCCACCAGGCACTTCTGTGAACCATGCTTGCTTATCTAATTATGTGCTGGCTTAGAAATTCCAGGGGCCAATCTTGAAACAAACCAGGCAGAGAGACCAAGCTCTGAAATCCTCCCTCTTAGCGGGAGTTACAAACGGCCCACCGCTGCTAGGCTGAAGTCAGGATCACACAAACTGGACCTCCAGATGGGCGATTACGCAAGATAGCCCTTACAACAAGACACACAGACCTGCACCTTCCTGCACGATTCCTGCATGCTTTCCACACCTTTTCCTTTTAAACTCCTTCACTCCGCCCAAAATGTTGAAATAGTCATTTGAAGGCATTAACTTGGCCTTTCCGCCACATGCTAGCATTTAGTTAGCAAAACTGCTTTCCCTTCAAAACAGTAACAATAACAACCACCACCACAACAACGACGACAAAAGGTGCCGTTTGATTACATCTTCTCAGATTCTATTTGTGAAAGTAATATTTCTTATTCCTCTCAAGTAATCTGTTTTATGTTAATGTTGCATATTTTAATTTGCCACCTACGATATCTTAAATGCCACTTGCAACATGTCAGTGCGCTGGAGAAATGCTGGACAAATTTAAACGTGACTCTCCAGCTCTCTGTAAACTGTTTCCTTGCTGCACAATCCACATTTAAATGGGTATAGTGGGGCTTATGTGGCAGTTTTCCCTGAATTATAAGCCTCTTGAGGGCATCAGTATAAAAATATAAGCAATTCAGATATGTACGGATGTGTCACATTTTATGCTGTTAAGCACGATGCAAGTCTTATCTATTTAGAAGTCATTTTAAATATTGAAATCAAAGACAGGCACCTACACCAGAAAGAGGTATGAGTGTCTTGAGCTTTATAGCCACTACCATTAGGATTCTTTTGATTACTGACTACTCTTTCCATGCTCCCTAATTATAGCCCTGTATTGAATTCTTAAAGCAAAGTAAACCATTTTTTACTTGAACTCATATGTGTGAAAATTTGATCTTTTGTGTGAAACTCAACAAACTGGAGTTGGTTACATCCACTCAGTTACCCAGTGTTATCTCCCAAGGAACTTCCACAAGTTTACCGTCCTTGGGGCTTTTCAGTGCTCCAAGATCCAGCCATTATCAGTCTTCCCTTTACTCAATAGACTTAATGTTTTTGAGGGCCAGGAAAGTATATCTCATTCCTGTGTATGTCAGACATCATCGTAGATAAGGTGTTGTACACACAAAGCGGTAAATAATATTTTATTGGCTGGGTGCAGTATCATGCTTATTATCCCAGCACCTTGGGAGGCTGAGGCAGGAGGATAGCTTTAGCCCAGGAGTTTGAGTCCAGCCTGGGCAACATAGCAAGACCTCATCTCTACAAAAAAATACAAAAAAAAAAAAAAAAAAAAAAAAAAAAAAGCCAGGCATAGTGGCTCACTCCTGTGGTCTCAGCTACTTGGGAGGCTGAGGTAGGAGGATCACCTGAGCCTGGGAGGCAGAGGTTGCACTGAGCTGAAAGCATGCCACTGCACTCCAGCCTTTGTGACAGAGTGAGACCCCCCTACTCAAAAAACTTAAAAAAAAAATGTGTTCACATGATGATACCGTCTCTCGATTTAAATGATACGCCCCTTCAAATTCTGCCATATTTTCAAGGAACTGGTCAAATTCGACCTCTTTTATCAATTGGTTTCTTATTTGGGAATTTATACACTATGCTATCACACAATTTAGCTAATAACTTAATATTATATTGTTGTTAATGCCCTTCATATGTGTTGTTTTCCCTCCCGAATTAGACACTCAGTGATTTATTATGTCCTCTTCTGCATCTTCTTTTATATCAATACTTACATTTGCCACATGTTAAGCACATCATACCTTTAATAAATACTTAATAGCCAGAGGGGCCCTCCATGGACAGTCACAAGGATTGTTATCATCATACATGTAAGGTCAGCAGTTTCAGCTGTTCACACAATCTGCACAGCAAGGTTTTTATGTATCCATGAAGATTTCTTCTACTATTTCCTACAGAACGCATTTCAGATCTCCGCTGCTTTTTGAAAAACACATGCCTTACACCTTGTCTACCATTGTCTCACAAGGTGTTTAGTTTTCTATTCGCTGAGAAAATTAAGCAGTGGGCTGGGCATGGTGGCTTATGCCTGTAATCCTAGCACTTTGGGAGGCCGAGGTGGGTGGATCACCTGAGGTCAAGAGTTCGAGACCAGCCTGGCCAACATGGTGAAACCCTGTCTCTACTAAAAATGCAAAAATTAGCCAGGTGTGGTGGTGCACGCCTGTAGTCCCAACTACTCAGGAGGCTGAGGCAAGAGAATCGCTTGATTCCAGGAGGCCAAGGTTGTAGTGAGCTGAGATTATGCCACTGCACTCCAGCCTGGGTGACAGAGTGAGACTCTGTCAAAAAAATAAATAAATAAATAAAAATAAAAGAAACTATAGTAGGCAGTGGTTCTCAAACCTCGGTGTTCCTGCCAATGAACCTTGAGAAACGGGCAAAAAAGGGAAGCTCACACTTTGATTCAACTGGTCTCAGATAAGGCCAAATTTGGAATAAGCAACTGGGTGATTCTGATGCTGAGGCTGAGTGACTGCACATAGAAAAAGCCAATCAAGTATCAAACCCTACATGAATTATCAACTAGCAACCCTATAAATGTATCCCAATGAATGCCTGGAAGAATGAAAGAAATATCTTTATCCAAAAAGTGATGAAAATTTCTAATGTCACATCAGGACAAAAGTAAACCAGATTGCTTCACCTTACCTAAATCTATAGGGATATAGTAATAAAAACATTAATTTCTATTAAGTAATTTCATAAATTACTTTACAGGAGTCACACAGATGACCTAGCTGTGGGGCCCATCTCCTCATGCAGAAATTCCAGCTTCTGGAAAATTTTTCTCAAGTATTTCTGGCAGTTCCATGGGCTTTACTCTCTTGGTATCCACATTGTTCCACTAGGTGCCCCCAGTGCTCAGCTGGACCATGCAGCCCTCCACACTCCTTCTGTGGGCACAGCAGCTTCTCCCCATGCATCTATCATCATGTAGCATGCCATGATGGTTTCTACCTGTCCTTCAGTTTTGCTTTCATGGTGCCACATAGCTTCAGCTGACATCTGTGGTTTCCACAGGTTTGCACAGCTGCTATCCTACTGCTGCTCTGCTGGGTCCCACCAGCACTGATACCGCTGCACCTGCTCAATACTGAGCTCTTCGTCCCTCTTGCTTCTCTCCCAAGGAAAAAATTCTCATTAGTGGCCAACCTAAGCTCTCTCTCCCGGTATATGAGCTGTGTGGCAAAACATGATAGGATGAAGAAAGTGGCTTCCTACCCCTCATGGCATATGACATTAAAGTAATATTCACTGTGCCCTGATATGCCACAGAACTAAATAAAATAGGCTTTCTGTTTTTTTAATTAAAACTTTTTTCCATCAGACATAATCATACATCTAAGGAGTGGAAATGGAAGATAGATTTTACCAATAGCTGCAGGGCTCAACCCTAAACACTGACTGGCCACTGCTGACTAGAGCTTTCAGTGTATAATTTATATTTATATATTTCACATATTTTAACATATATTATACATAATTATGGTATATAATAATGTATATTATATTTATATTATGTATCACATACTTAACATGCAATATTTAATACATTCATATGTATTTAATAAATTTATATGCTAAATTTAGAAAATATGTTCACGCGTTTTCAGGTAAAACCATCCTAACTTTCCTGCATACAGAATTCTGTCAAGTCATACCTCATATACCCAGTTATTTCTGAAACTCAGGTTCATTTCTTACCCCAGAAACACCTCAGCTTTCATGCAAATAACTTTCTAGGCTGTTTACTTCTCTGCACACTCATAAGGCATGTCTGGAACTCTCAGATTGAGCCTGAGCTCAAATCTGAGTTGTATAAAAATTGCTTTCTACTTGGTTACCTCATTTGCCTTTCACTAAAAAAAAAAAAAAAAAAAAGAAAAGAAAAGAAATGTGTGGAAGATGGAGAGCTCTTACTGTTTTCCTCTGTGATACATGCAACATTAAGGATCAAGAGTGATCAGGTCTCCTGGTTGACAGCTAACCACACTAGTCTCTGACAGTTCTTGGGACTGGAAAGAAGCTCAATACTTCAGCCTTGGCAGGGACTCACCCTCATTGTAATGTGCTTTCAGGGAGCTTTGGGGTGGTACTGGCACTGACTAAGCTGATGTCACTGTAGAAACATGTGCATGAAAACAAGAGTGAAAGACAATGCAGTGGAAAGACAATTGCCATTGTGGACCAGCTTTAGGGCTGATTTGTTTGGTGATATCACGTCATCATTTTGCCTTCCCAGCCGCACAGAATGAACACAGGTCATTATAGGGAGCAAAGCAAAGATAATGGGGCTCCTCACAATACCCAGTAAAACCTAAGGTGAAAGTTAGAAAGGGGACAGTCAGGAAAATCATAAATCCTTCCCACCATTTTACACATATTTTGAAGGGCTAAGTAGAAAAAACAAAACATTATCTTTGAATACTAGAGCAATATTTTTATTATTTTATTTTATTTTATTTTATTTTATTTTTTAAGATAGAGTCTCGCTCTTGTAGCCAAGGCTGGAGTGCAATGACGCGATCTCGGCTCACTGCAACCTCTGCCTCCAGGGTTCAAGTGATTCTCTGGCCTCAGCCTTGAACTCCTGACCTTGGGTGATCAGCCCACCTTGGCCTCCCAAAGTGCTTGGGTTACAGGCATGAGCCACTGTGCCTGCCCAGAATGCCCTATTTTTAACTGTACCTTGTGCAGTCACTAATTTCAAGGGCAACCGAAACAATATTATTGCCATTTGGCATAAGAAGTTGTAAACTTTGTCCTCTGTAATTTCTACTGCTTCCCAGTTCTTGCAGACTCTAGTGCAGAGCAAATTTTTGTGTAAAGTAACACCGTAAGAATTTTCTGATACTTTTAGCACCATTTAGCATGGATGCCACATCGCCTTATAGCTAAGCATCAAATTTATACAATCAATGAAAGAAAATGACACGCTGTTTTTATTAATTTTATTATTTACCCTAGAGCACTTATGCATGAAGACATTCTAATAGGTTATTATTGTGATACCTGTGGCAATAGCTCTTTCATCCAGCTGCCCTAACCTCACACTCCTCCCATTCCCACGTACTTACTGTAGGGCTTGCTTTTAAATAAGTCTTTTGTTATTAAAAGACATACAGGTAAAAGTGATAGGATTAACAATAGACTAAGAAAGTACATATAATTAGTATTTTTCTGTGTATCTTTAGCATGGATTTTCACCAGAAGCATTTAGGGTATTATAAGTCCTGATTTTTCCTGCTTACTGTTCTTTGTATTTATTTTGCATATAGACCTCTTCTACTACATAAGTGTCGCCATAAGCAAATGGCAATGCTTAGTTTATAATGTAAAATCATAACTTGTTTATCATGTAAAATCATTATGAATTGTATGAGTCATACATTATAAAATTCAGCATACCCTTTACTATTATGCAATAATGAGCTCCAGTTTTGCTTAACTTGAGCTCATTTATTGCATAATAGTAAAGGGTTATTTACTTTATTATAATCTTATCACTTTTACCTGTATGTATTTTAGTAACAAAATAAAAGACTTATTTACCAGAAAAATCCTACACAGATGTCACAATAATCACCTATTAGAATGTCTTCATGCACAAGTGCTCTAGGGTAAATAATAATAATAGTAAAGAGTACGCTGAATTTTATGATGTATGACCTCAAGTTTTGCTTAACTGGAGCTCATTTATTTCATAACAGTAAAGGGTATGCTGAATTTTATAATGTATGACTCATACAATTCTTAATGATTTTACATTATAAACAAGCTAGACATTATATTGATCAAGAAAGTAATCTAGTACAAAAATTAATGCTAGCATAAAAACTTTGTGCTGTAGTTATGTGTTCAACATAATCACAAATCTAATAAAAGCTTATGTAAGTATCAAGTGAGGATGTACATGTAACTATATCATTGCAAACCCATAACAATGGTTTGAAGTGTTATTATCCCCATTTCACAGATGTAACTTTTCCAAGGTAATATGGCTAGGAATATGGCAAAACTAGTCATGAAACTGAGGTCTGTCTGAAGCTCTAACAATAAATAATACTTCCTCCAGATAATAATACCAGCTACTATAATTGCCATGTACCAGGAATTACTCTAAAAACTTAAAGTATGTTATAGAACCTTGACAGTATAATATGGCATATAGTCCATCATAAACATACACACACATCCTTGTGAGGTTCTTATGCCTATTTTATGAATGAGGAAACAAGTTTCGAAAGATAAAGTTATTTGACTAAAACATACATGCTAAATGACAAATACAACGTTTAAACTGACATCAGTAAGAATCCAGGTCCTGTATTTGTAACTTTAAGTTAACATTTGTATGTAACATGAAGGTTGTAATGTGGAACTTTCCACTCAGTTACTTCAGTAGCTCCAGCACTACGCTTACTATTTACATATATCAATTTTATTGACTTGGCGGTAGTATTAGATGGAAGTAAAGAGCTCAACTCCTAACATACTATTCATTAAACTTGTAACCTTAAGCAAAGTAGTCCCTTTGTGCCTCAGTCTCCTCCTTTTAAAAGTAAAGATATACAATGTCATTAGAAAGAGGCATTGAGTTACATCATGTATCTGAAATTAGGGTATCATATGTAATAAGTGCTCAAAATAGTACCGGTTATTACTTAAAGTATTTTAAAAAAATATTTGTTGCCTACATAAATACATTTTAAAAGAAACTCTTCTATTTAAACCATAAGTGAGAAAACAATTTCATCTGTATAAACACAAGAAAACCTTAAAAAATACAATTAAAACATAACAATATTATTAAATTCTGTTGCCAGCCAAGATCTCTGAACCCGAGAGTTATTCTCTGTTAAAAAGAAAGCTTTGCAATTGTTAAGGAGATAGGAAAACAAGTTAACAACAACCTGAGTTCCACTCAGATTAAAGTGTAAAAAGAGAACATTGATTCACTGTTTTGATTCCTTTTTATTGAAAGCTGGTGTGTATATTGTACTAAACAGCACCTGCAATTCCAAACTTTGGGAAACAGCAGTATAACCAAGCAACCCTTTTATTTGCTGTGAGTCATATCATTCAGTGTAAACTTATATGAGAAGCATTTTTGTCTTTCAAAACTGTACAGATCACATTTTAAGGGGTATGAATGATAAGTCATAAAAAAGTGCACGGAGCATGAACTCATAACTTAAGATGGAAAAAACTGGAGCTGTCTTGCTCAAGGAACGGCTGTCATCTCTGCTCTGACAATGAGCTAAGAGCTGATGTCACCATATGGATAGAACAGAAAAACACTAAACTGTTCAGAAGTGGCAAAGCATTCAAAATCAAGATGGCTGAAGAAGCCTGCTTCTGACTCCGGAGCTGCAAAAATTTAGGTAAAGAGAAAAACCACTATCCAAGGCTACAGAAGTTCTATTCCAAAGCTTAGTTTCAGCAAAAGGTACGACCTTCCCTCCTAACTGGCTCTTTTGAAAGATCTAGATTTGCCAAACATTTTAAAGGTACAAAGGAAATGACAGGCGATATGACATAGTGGTAAAGGTGGTGGACATAAGGAAAACAAGGATCTGGCTTGCCCAAGGAATAGAAGGAAGCTAGTAAAGCATAAAAGAAAAACGACCTTGTAGTCTGAGTCCTCATACGGTCTCTGCTCCTGTGTAGTTCTACAGGCTGAGCCAATCAATTAAACTCTCTTACTGAAGTCTCTAACTGATTGAGATCATGTCTACAAATGACAGGGCCTACATCAGTAATTCAACAAAGGAACCCACATGCAGTGTGTAGGTCCTGATTGGATGCTGTTTGTGAACACATCAACTGCAAAAAGAAAAAAATATAGAGTCACTAGGAAAATAGGGTAGGGCTGGGCAGTAGCTTATATCGTGTAATAATTACTAATATTATTGGGTGTACCAGTAGTAATGTAGTCTTGTGTCTTTTTTAAAAGTTTTTACCCCTTAGAGAAACATTCTAAAGTATTTACACGTAAAATGATATTGTACCTGTGATTTGCTTTAAAATACTCCAACAAAACAAACCCACAAACCAGGGTACTATACAAAATAAGTATGGCAGAAAATGATGGGAGGGGGGTCCATGTAGGTTCATTGTATATTTTCTCTGTTTTTGTGTGTATTTAAATATTGGTGCGTGCTTACATGCATGCCCACGTGCACGCACCCACAGACACACACACACACACAGTTTTTTTTTTTAATAAGTAAATTAAAAGATACAAGTACCAGCACTCACCAATAATCTGTTGTTGTCTTCATGAACTTTCTTATAATTGCACAGTGTAGAACTTCCTGAAAACCTAGGCAGAAATGTTTGGCCTTCAACAGAAAAGGAAGTACCTCCACATAGAGAGGTCTGGAAATCAGCACAAATACACAGAGAAGTAAGATTGCAGTGGAACAAAATAAGAACAGAGTTTAGAGCAAGAAATGCTGACCAATAGTGGTCCCACTTGGAGGTAAATATAGAAATTAGATATGGAAACAAAATCAGGCTACTAGCCATCATGGAAGTAGTGTAGATCTGCAACTTTCTTTAGCTCAGATCTTTGCTTCAAACCCATGCACATTTTTTTATCCAGCCAGCTTTATATTTTGCTTCCTCATTATTTTTTCAGTTGCTTACTTCTTAGAAAACCACTCTTTTATAACATCAATCTCATATGGTTTTTTCAAGCAGAAGGAGAATTGATACATTTCTCAGTCCTTGATTGGACAAAAGAAGACAGCTTTAGGCCCCTGGTAACCAGGTGGATGAATTCAAACAATTCCAAAGAACCTAAGGAGTGGAGACAGATAGAAGGAAGGGGCATCCAGGAATGTCTACAGATATAAAGTGGGCAAAGATCTAGATATTTCAGAAAATATAAATGGAATATATATATGGAAGCAGTGAGGAAAAATTATCAAAAGCAGTCTGGAATAGATAAATCTGATTTCTAAATGCATGTCTCTATTTTCATTTTTTACCTATTAATGGGCAAAGTAGGTGCACCGCATGAAGTTGCCATGAGGGTTAAATGACGTAATGCACATAAAGTACTTCAAACATGCAAGCGCTCCATAATTCTAAATAACTGTTACAATGCATAAGATTTTGCTCAGTATTCCAAGTAATTTTGGCAAGAGCAGATGTCCTTGAGCCATAAATGCAGCTATGTGGAAGACGCTATTACTTCTTAAAGCAGTTCAACAAATCAAAGAAAGATATACAGCATTGCCAGAACTTGCATTAATATTAACCTCCTGTCTTTATTGTTCCACTTTTAGATTATAATCCCAACAGGTTTTGTCAATCCACTTTAATCCTGTCCCTATTTGTTCCTGTGCCTATTTAACTCTTAGCATAATTCTTTCTAGGTTATTCTAGGAGATTTAAAAAAATCCTGGGCTGGGCACAGTGGCTGACGCCTGTGATCCCAGCACTTTGGGAGGCCAAGGCGGGTGGATCACCTGAGGTCAGGAGTTCGAGACCAGTCTGATCAATATGGTGAAACCATGTCTCTACTAAAAATACAAAAATTACCTGGGCGAGATGTTAGGCGCCTGTAATTCCAGCTACTCGGGAGGCTGAGACAGGACAATCGCTTGAACCCAGTAGGCAGAGGTTGCAGTGAGCCGAGATCGTGCCACTGCACTCACTCCAGTCTGGGCGACAGAGCAAGACTCTGTCTGAAGAAGAAAAAAAAAAAGGAAAGAAAATTCCTGATATTTTGTTTTGGTTTGGCTTTTCAGATCATAGCTAGAAATAGTTTTTCCAACAGAAAGAGTAATCTGAATGTTTCTGGGAAAGGCCTGGGCAGCCACAAACCAAATGTCTCCCTCCCAGGTCTTGCCACAGTGTATGAAATCCTATTAGTCATTCCTTTAAAGTCATGAAGGGCTTCTGCTAGATGGAACTGCTAGCTGGAAAGAAAACAGGTAAGGCTTCTGTCAGCTATTAAAACTCCACCTTCAATTGCTTTTTCAATTTCCCCAGCATGTTTTCATTTATTCATTAAAGAGTTCAGCAAAACATTATTGAATGCATCCTCGGGGAAGGGATTACAAAATTGAATGAGCAGTGCTCTCAGTCCTGAGAAACTCAGTCTCAAAAGCAGACAGTAATATAATGTTAGGAGTGTTGCCATTGAAATCAGACAAACTTGGCTTCAAACAGTAGCTTTGCCATTTTCCCTTGGGGAAAACCTCTCTATGCTTCAGTTTCTTAAATGAAGAAACCTTTTTTTTTTAAGATTTTTCTTTTTTTTTTTTCAATAAATAAGTTAACGTGTAAATGCTTTGTCAAGTTACAAGCAGGAAATAATTTAGTAGGTATTCGTTATTATTATCATTACCATGATTTTTATATAAATAAAAAATTATAATGACAATAGCTTTACATATATATATATAAAATTATATATATAATATATGTAATATATATTTTATATATATAATATATGTAATATATATTTTACATACGTTTTATATATATTCAAAGTGCTTTAGTTACAGATACAGTGTATCTAGTTACAGATACAGATACAGTGCAGTGTCTAATACTGCCTGGAAAATTTAAAGTCTTCTTCTAAAGAGGGCATAATAGGGTTAAGTGTGGAGTCATTGCTGTCACAATGGCAGCCCATGGGAAGAGTCTTGGAAAGAAATGAGGCTTTAAGTAGAACTGGAGCAAAATACGTTAGTTGGGGAAATGTAATATAAAAAGGTTATGACGATGAGCTGTGGGAGTTTGTAATGGGCCCTATATGCCATGCTAATTGGCTTGGACTTTTGATCAATAGACATCCAGTGAGGAGTTTTGGAAGAGTGATAAAATCATATTTGTTTTAGAGAAAAACCAAACTGTCAATTGTGAGGAAGGCAGCCTAAAGCAGATAAGGGAACTGGTGACAGGCCTCCAAGGAAAATGTTGCTATCATCTATGTGTTAGGCAATATTAGAGGGACTGAAGATGAAATGCAAGTTTAAACAACACTTCCAAAGTAAAATCAACAAACACTGTATTATATCACAGGACAGTAGCTCAAAACAGTGTACTGAGAGCAACCTTGGAAATCCCCTTCACGACTTCCTCTATCTGCCAATATTCTCCTGCCACCCAGTCCCACGCACATTCACTCTATTACCAAGACCTGTTGATCTCAAATTCTGAATCTCTCTCCAACTCTGTTCTTTTCTTGCTATCCTTACTGTCATGATCTTACATAGGCTCTCTCCCTCTCTTCTATGGACTATTTCATTAGCTCTTTATTTTACTATTGCTAAGCTCATTCATTTCTAGTTTATCCTTATAGGCTGTTGTAGTAAAGTTGCTGACAAAACTTGATCATATCACTCTCCTAGTTAAAATTTTCCAATGGCTTTCCAATGGCTTGAGCCATTACTCAAAAGATAAAAGATCAACTTAATTATAAACAAACCAGATACCTATGTCTCCATCCTTAATTATGGCCATACCAGTTTCAAGAATACCAGTAGATGAGAGATTTTGTTGTTTACTCAAAAACTGAGGGTCTTCGGTTTGCATGTGCTCTCTATGTCATGAAATCAATCACAGTTTTTTGGTGAATTTTGACAGAAAACTTGTTTACCACAATTACAGTATCATTTAGTTAACCTAAGTAAGGAATTAAAGGCCCTCCATAATCTTTCCCCAACTTATTTCCAACATGACGTTTCCAAATCTTCCCCTGAAGACACACAGTTGCATTCATCATCCTTTCTCAGAACACATCTTGTGCTTGACCACTTCAAAGTTTCTACTCATGCCATCTCTCTTGTGTGAAACTCCTTGCCCCTTTCTCTCTTCCTCTCCAGATCCTAAATATGCTCTGCAATCATTTTGCTCTCTGAAGCACCCTCTGATCACCTCAGTCCACAGAGATCACCCCCTTCTCTGAAATGCCCTAGCATTTAACATCTTACTATTCATTTGCAATTAACAATCAGTTCCTGTCTTTTGTTATTGCTGTATTGTTGTATTCAATTATTATTTATCTCTTGCTTTGTTTTATAACTTTTAAAGTGTTTATACTTTATTTCCTAAACTGGACTGTAATTTCCTTGAAAACTAGAACTTTGGCTTCTATTATTATTATTATTATTATTATTATTATTATTAGGCCTTACACAATATCTTGTAGGTATTAGGCACTTTGTGGTTGCTAATTAACATGTTGACTAATACAATACATATACAGAAGAAAAAATAAAAACAAAACAGTTGAAGTTAATGAACTAAAATCTGTTTGAGTTAATAAGCATAACTTTTTACTTACTAAATGTTATAATTTTAAGAGAATAAATGCATACACATCAATGACTTATTAATTATTAAATTTATTTAAATAGGCAGGAATATGTGTGCTTCCTTTGTAAAAGAAATAGCAAAAGCTCTATGACAATATAGTGACCAATTCCTGTTTAGCTATACTGCCCTCCAAGCAGAGGAAACCTTATCTTTTAAAGTCAAGGGTTGAAGGAGGAAGAAGGAGGGAGGGGTTAAGAGGGACCAGAGAAGGAGAAAGGGGAGAAGGGAGGGAAAAAAGAAGGTGCAGAGGAAGAGATAAAGGGGAGGAGAGTGGAGGGGAAAGGAAAAAAAAAATGGAAGGGGAACAATAGAAAGGGATGGGGGGAGGAGAAGGGAAAGAATCTCTTCTCATTAAACTGGTGGTCAGAGTACTTTCCAAAAAAGAACACAGGATCCTGTTTCTGACTAAACCAGCTTTGTTCATGTTCCTCTTAGTGACATGGTCAAAACTGTGGCTTTGAAGGTCATTCTGGTTGCCTGTAGGAAAGTGGGACTGCAGACATGAGGATAACATGTAAGGGAGATGCATGGAGTGCCAGAGTTCTCCCTTCTCCATCCATCTTTCTCACTGGAAAGAGTGAGAAGATTTTGGAAACTTTCAGGGGTTAAAAAATTAACATAATATTTCTACTTACCAAGATCCTAGTGGCTTTCTTCTATAATTGATAGGGGAAGGGACATGAAGCACCAAATATGGTATTGGCATTAACTCTAGTATAGAAAGCATGACACTAGGTTATGGAAAACTTAAGAAACACCTTGTGGCCACTATTCCCTCAAAAACCACAGCAAGAAAAAAACAAAACAAAACAAAACAAAATCCTGGTTTTTCTTATAAGACTTTCTTCTAATGTGCTCTTTCAGTCTCCTTTTTAAAATGCCTAGCAATAACAGAATAAGTTTCATTTTCTCCTTGAACCCTAATATAATTTTGTAAAATTACTGCAACTGAGAAGTCTGAGTAGAATTAAAATGCTTGTGGATGTAAATATTTTTAATGGTTCAGAATCATCTCATTTATCTAGTCAAAATTGCTTTGGTATTTCGTATTGTTGGAAAAAATAATATAGGAACAACATTACCCCTAGCAGAGCAGAGAGATGGTAACGGAATCCAGTGGTGAAAGTGGCGATTCCGACCAACTGATTCCTGCACTGCTATCTGCCTGCTTCCTGCCTTTGACACAGCAAGTTATTTAATGTGGTGAGAAAGAAAGTGTTGAAGCTGTATCATTATTTACTAGAAATCACATGTCAGGAGTTCAGTTTTAAAAAAACAATAATCCAGGAAGTTCAGGCTAAGCAAAACTTGGGTCAACAGGTCGCTTACATAAATACGTGGGTTAGATTTTACTGGGAAACTCCAGCCTCGAACAGGTGACAGCAATCAGATCTGCAGCCCTTCTTTCCTTCAAAGCAAAACCTCCAAGTAGGAGGAAGGAGTCAAAAGCAGTCACAACCCAAGCTAGCACAAATAAGCAAACGGCCTGCAGTCACCTATCTGGTGTGACTTCAGACGCATACACACATGCACACACGCACAAAATATTCTCTCCACTCCCTTCCACCTAAAAAACCTTTGAGAGTTTTTTTGAAACTTGCCTTGTTTTTGCCAAAGTACAATTATGTACAGTGTGAACTGAATTTACTTGAACATTTTGTGAAAGGAGAAAGGCTGAGGCACAACTTAAGAAAGATATAGGGGTGAATCATTATTCTTTTCAGCCACATATTTTCAAATATATTGTTTATGGGATCATTTTCAGAAGATTATATGCAATATGAAGTGTCACCAGGACGCTTCCTATCTTACAAACCTCATCATCTTTCTGTAGCCCTCACATGTGCGCTGACCATCACAGCCTTCCTTTGAGACCTTGACTTGAAACGCGTGCCCATCTCGGAGTCTTGGAACTTGCTGCATCTCCCACTTGGATGCTCTCCTGGCCATATAGGAAGGTTCTGGCCTCCTGTTGCTCCTCAGCCCAGTAGTTCCCTCCACAGTGAGGTCTTCCCAAACTATCCCACCTGCCAATTCACACCACGAATTCTGTGTCCATCTTCTAATGCTAATTTATTTTCTTCTTTGGCACTTCTAACTTTCCTCCTTACATTTTTGGTCCATAAAATGCAAGTTATATTGATATATACACATTCACTCATGTTTATCGAGCATCTCACTTACGCCTGACACCATTCTAGGTACTTGTGATTTGGCAGTGAACAAAAAATGTTCCCCATCTTCACAGAGCTTACTTTCTAGTTATGGAATAGAGGGTTTTTCTGCAAGAAATGTTCAAATGAAGAAATACATGTAAAAATGGAGAAATGATTTCGAGGAAAAGAAATAAGGCAGATGAAAGAGGATTAGGAATGTCAGGTTGTAGGGGTAAGAGTAGATTGCAACATTAGAGTCAGGATAAACCACAGAGAGAAGGTGAAGTTTCAGCAAAGAAGTGAAGGACGTAAGGGTGACAGGTATGCAGGTATCTGATGGAAGAACATTCCAGCAAGGGGAATCACTAGCACAAAGACCTAAAGCAGAAGCAGGTGTGGCATATTCCAAAAACTCAAGAAGGTCACTATGATTGAATAAGTGAGGAGGAGAGTAGAGCAGAGAAGGCCCTGGAGTCAGTGAGGGCCAAGTTCACACAGAGCCTTTATTCTGAAGGAAGCTGGGAGCCACTGAAGGGTTTGGAGCAGAGGCATGAGATGATTTGACTGATACTTTAAGGCAGTAGTCTCCAACTATTTTGGCACCAGGAACCAGTTTCATAGAAGACCATTTTTCCACGTTGCAGGGATGGTTTCGGGATGATTCAGGCAACTGACATTTATTGTGCACTTTATTTCTATTATTATTATATTTTAATATATAATCAGATAATTATATACCATAAAGTAGAATCAGTGGGAGTCTTGAGCTTGTTTTCCTGCAACTAGAAGATCCCATCTGGGGTGATGCGAGACAATGACAGATCATCAGGCATTAGATTCTTGTAAGAAGCACACAACCTAGATCCCTTGCAGGTACATTTCACAATAGGGTTTGCACTCCTACAAGAATCAAATGCTGCTACTGATCTGATAGGAAGCAGAGCTCAGGCAGTAAAGCAAGCAATGCAGAGTGGCTGTAAATACAGATGAAGCATTGCTCACTTGCCCACCATTCACCTCCTGGTTCCTAACCAGCCACGGACTGCTACCATTTCATGGCCCAGGGATTGGGGACCTCTGCTTTAAGGGATAACTCTGCCTCTTAGTTGAAAACAGGCTATAGGCTGGGCGCGGTGGCTCAAACCTGTAATCCCCGCACTTTGGGAGGCCGAGACGGGCGGATCACGAGGTCAGGAGATGGAGACCATCCTGGCTAACACGATGAAACCCCGTCTCTACTAAAAAATACAAAAAACTAGCCGGGCGTGGTGGCGGGCGCCTGTAGCCCCAGCTACTGGGGAGGCTGAGGCAGGAGAATGGCGTGAACCCAGGAGGCGGAGCTTGCAGTGAGCTGAGATCCGGCCGCTGCACTCCAGCCTGGGTGACAGAGTGAGACTCCGTCTCAAAAAAAAAAAAAAAAAAAAAGAAAGAAAGAAAAGAAAACAGGCTATAAAGAAGAAAGGGAAGAATGAGACCCTACAAACCAGAACATCACTATACATTGAGGCTTTGGGATACACTGTTTGTTGAATTAATTAATATATGAATGAATGAACTACAGAGGCTGTAGAATAAGAGACACAGAGATCCTCACAAGTGTGAAGTAAAAGTGATATGTCTTCTCATCTTTATGAATCAGATACAGTATATTTACATCACACTTTATAATTTTGTGTGTGGTTCTATGCCTATATACATATATGTAAATATTTGCTGTGGGTTCTCCGTGAAACACTTTTAATTTGGACAAATACCTTCACCTGTTTTATGCTACATGTATAAATACCCACATAGTGTCATGTTCATTAATGCCAAGCTGTTGCTATATTAGGCTACTTCCATTTCCTGAAAAATAGCACATTCTAATACTGCTTAGTTGAGGTGAATTTTTTAAATTCTGAACTTTATGAAATAAGTCTCATCTTGCAAAAATAAAGGTCATGGTTTCAATTCCCATTTAGTTACACTAGTTTGAACAGAAAAAAGTTCCCACAGCCACAGATTCTTTTTCAACCCGACAAACTTATTTCTGAAGACTTTGGGCACAAGAAAGGGCCCAGGGAGTGAATTTGGAAAGCCCTATACAAACCCATCTGGGATAAAAAGAAAGCACAGATGGCCTATTGGCAGTAGATTCATCTATGAAAGGCAGCAGACATTTAAATGTACTATTTTTAAACATGCCAATATAGTTTCAGGATTATCAATTTCAAGGCTGAGTAATTGTAAGGTTTGCAGAAATTATCTTGTTCATCTAGTTAGTCACAAATATTTATCAAGCATGTACTATCTCTCCGCACTGGCAATAGAGAGTTGAGTGGGACAGAGTCTGTGCCTGCGCAGTTTATTGAACGCATTCTCAATTTTGATAATGTCACCCTTGGGGAGAGAAAATTCGTCCCTGGGTGAGACACAAAAAGGCTTATTCTTTTAGATGTATAAAACACAGATAAATATGTAGTATATAAACAGACACACAATATATCTGTGGTAATAAAATTTCACAAGGAGGGTGATTAGAAAAAAAATATTTCAGGGCAGGCAGTGGCTCAAGCCTATGAAATGGCACTTTGGGAGGCCCGAGGCAGGTAGGATCCACGCGAGATCAGGAGAGATGGGAGGTGTCCTGGCTAGCTGCAGTGAAACCCGTCTCTACTAAAAAATTACAAAACTAGCAGGAGGCGAGGTGGGGTGCCTGGAGTCCCAGCTTCCGGGAGGCTGAGGCAGGAGAATAGAAGTGAACCGGAGGTGGAGCTGAGCGAGATCACGGCCACTGCACTCAGCCTGGAGTGACAGAGCAAGACTCCGTCTCAAAAAAAAAAGAAAGAAAAAAATATTTCAGGAAAAAGACTCCCTGAAAAGCCATTACATCAACAAGGGAAGGAAACAAGCAAGTGGTTGTCATGAAATATGGTAACTACAGTGATAAGGAGAGTACAAAACGCTGTAGGTCCATATACCAGGAACACTTAACCTGCTACAAAGGAGGAGTGAGGGAAGGCTTCCTTGGAGAGGTTGCACTTAAGCACCAATGTGAAAGAGGTTCAGTAAGAATTATTCAGGCACATAGGTAAGGAATGGTGTGTTAGAAGCAAAGCAGAGAAGAAGCTGATTCAAAAGTACTGGACAATCGTAAACACAGACTTTTACTGAGGAAAATCTACACAAACCCCTAAATTATCTATGTTGGCTAATTCGGCTTGACTAATTTGGCTACTTTTATAAAGTCAGGTAACAGAGAAAACACTAATAAGTGAAAGCTGAATTCCTGTCACATTTTTGGACTTCACGTCTGTCCTCTCTGACATAAGGGCCCTTCTTTCCATGGTCTGCCATCATCTCAGTAAGGCCCTTACCCCCTCTTGCCAGAGGATTCCAACCACCCCTGGCTTGTCTCCCTTTCATCCTCTCATGGAAGCACAGCAACATGGGACTCTCTGGAAGTAATGTGCCGGCTGAGCTGCCTGGAGAGCAGCCCTTATGTACCCCTCTCCACTCCAGATCTTCATGTTGATCCACATCGATGCCTTAGGGTGCCAGTTAAGAGTTTGTAGAATCAAGCTCTAAACTATGGAACAGAGAGGATTTGAGTATTCCTTCAAGTCAATAGTTCTTAAACTTTTAGAATCTGGAGAGAAAACTATAGACCTCCCCTTATTCATCAAGTCATAGATATTTAGGGTGCCTGCTATGTGCCAGGCACTTTTCTAATCACAGAAGAAGGAACCTGGATAGAATAGACAGGATCCTTCATTCACAGAGTTTGCTTTTTAAAGAAGCAAAGAAAAATAGAAAATATATGAACAAATAAATCTAAAAAAATCAATGATGGGTGTTAGGAAGTAAATCGAGAAAGGGTGACAAGTTAAAAAAGCGACTTCAGATTGGGAGATAAGGGAATAAGAATAACAAGTGACATCTGAGCTGAGGCCTGAATGATAAAGAAGCAGCTATGGGACTATCTCAGGGAAAAGTGCCGCATGCATAGGTAACGGCCGTATGGTGCAAAGTCTTACAGTGGAAATGAAAACGCACAGAAGCAAAACTGATAGTAGATGTACACCAGTTTGGCTATACTGTCATGAAAGTATCATTTTCAGTATCAATGGCTTAATCAATTCCTCTACTTATGCATACTTACCAGGGACCCCGGGATCTCCTCAAAAACAGCAAGTAAAGTTAATGTCACCAGGAACCTACTGAGGGCTGCTTTCAAGTTCACTGGTTGGTGTTCAGGTCATATCATTTGTTAAATATTTCTAATATTATCTCTATACTAAAGCATAGTACAGACATCATACATCAAATGGGAACCTAGATGCCCTAAAATCCATCTTGTATCTTTGACTAGTAATCCTAGCTTTATGTGCTAACAAAGTGACAGCATCATAGCCATTCAACACACAGGAAGCAGATTTCTTGGGTCTGAATTTTAGCTCTGCCATTTACTTAGCCATGAGAACCTGGGCAAGTTGCCTAAAATGTCTGTGCGTCAGTTTCCCACAAAGTAAGAACAATTATGTATCATAGCACTTTTGTGAGAGTTTAGTGATACAATGCATAGAAAGTATTTGAAAGGCCTTTGGCATATTAGACATTATTACAATGGTTATTACACAACTTGTGAATTCCTGCTAAGCTATGCTTACCACCCCAGTCAAATGCACTGTATTTTCTCCCCCTAACTTGCCTTTTTTCTTCATTTCCAGTGGCTGAATTTCCACCAACTTACAAAGTTAAGATAAAATGCCACAAATACCACAAACTTCTACTGGTTACAGATTGTGGAAAAGCCATTTCCCTTCTCTGAACAACTATTAATACCATCTAGTACCAACTGTTAGTACCACTGCTTATATCATCTAAATATAACTTCAACCAGTTACTATCTTACAACATAATTTTGTGTATATGTTTTGTGTACTTGTTCACTGGATTATAAATTCATTTACAGAAGCACTATTCCATAGAAATATAATTTGAGATACATATATAATTTAAAATATTCTATTAATAGTAACTAAAATGTTTAAAAAAATAAAAGAGGAAGTTAATTTTTATATATTTTATATAACCTAGTATAACCAAAATATAAATTTACCATGTAGTCAATATAAACAAATTATTAATGAGATAGTTTATATATTATTTGTACTGAGTCTTTGAAATGCGGTGCATATCTTAAACTTACTGCCCATCTCAGTTTAGACTAGCCATATTTCAAGTGCTCCATAGCCACATATGGACAGTAGTGACCATTCAGAACAACACAGCTTTAGGGCATGTATTATCCTTTACAGCTCTGTATTTATCACAAAGCCTAGCGCAGCACATCCCCTATTTCAGAAGTTCCATATTAATATTTGCTAAATTACTTTAATGATTTATTTTAAATCAGAACAAAATCTAACCACATGGTAAACACATTTCTGCTAGTCATACACACAAAAAATATAAACATGGGAAAGTGATTTTAGCTTTCTTTAAAGAATAAGAAGTTTGTTTTTACCTCAAGATTAATGAAGTAAATTTTTCAGTTATATTTCTTATTAAAAATGTAGTTTAGATTCACCAAGTCCTGTTTCACTGAAAGAAATTGTAATATACAGCAATAAAATGTATTTATTTGTGTGTTAGACATATTCAAAGAATAATTTAATCCTACTTTCTGACATGAGTAAGAATTTTAGGCAAGTATAACTCATGAAACAAACACACAGAATGTGGTAAGTTTCAATGTAAGTATTTTGAGGTCATTTTGCTCTTCACCATGACTTTTCCTTAAAATGATGTGCTCTGAAATGCATTTTTTTTTCATAAATGATTTTCCAGTGACTCAGAGGCAGTTACAGAAAATGAATGACATTATTTTCATAGTTAGCAACAACATGCTGTGAGGACCAGACCAATCTGAAGCATTCTTGTTAGAAAGGCTGATACGAACAAAAGGAGAAATCCTAACACGTTTTCTGATACTCTAAAATTGGACCTACCTACTCCTTCTTTATTAACTCTATTCTTACCTTTTCTTTTAACTGTGTGTGTCTCTATGCCTGCAAAACTGATTGTGTTACAGAATTTTAAATAAGTAACAAAATGTAATAATTAGAAAAGTAAAATAACTCACCTTTGGCAATTTCAATGGTAATTTGCAAATTGGCAACTGAGAATGGTTTTCATTAATTACGAGAGATTGATTCAAGTTGGGGACTATCTTTCCTTTAGGTACTTTATAAACGACAATGGTGCCTTTATAATGAGGGCAGCTATAGTTTCCAAATTCGTCCACTTCTTTGATTTGGAGTTCCAGCCTAGGTTTTCTTTGCAAGTGAAAAATAAGTGTGTAGTCTTTTCCATAATCTTTCCCATTACCTAAATAGAAGTAAAATGCATTTATTACCATTAAGATATCTCACTTTGGGAGGCCGAGGCGGGCGGATCACGAGGTCAGGAGATCAAGACCATCCTGGCTAACATGGTGAAACCCCGTCTCCATTAAAAATACAAAAAATTAGCCGGGCGTGGTGGCGGGCGCCTGTAGTCCCAGCTACTGGGGAGACTGAGGCAGGAGAAGGGCGTGAACCCGGGAGGCGGAGCTTGCAGTGAGCAGAGATCGCGCCACTGTACTTCAGCCCAGGCTCCAGAAGGAGATTCCGTCTCAAAAAAAATAAATCAATTAATTTAAAAACAACAACAACAACAAAAAGATGTATCACTTTGTGTTACTTAATTTTTAAAAATCCAAATAATTATTTTACTTTAAAAATATGACTAAAACTTTTGTGTATCATTATCTTTTGTCAAAACATAACTTGACAGAGGAACAATAGGCAGAGACCATGTGGATTGCTCAAAAGATTTCTCATGGGTTGTTGGGCCAGGTGCTCTCTGGCTGCTTCTAAACCAAATAATCTTTAGCTTTTCTTTCTCTATTCCATTTTGATATAACCAGAAACTACTAGAAATATTCAGCTTTTGCAACATTTAGAAAATTATTTTCACCCATTGAGAATTATCTTTCTCCTTTCCCCTAACTATTCATATTGCGACCTCACAATAGACGTTCCAGAAATGCACTCTCCTATAACATGTGGCAATTTAAGTTTAAATGAAAATTAATGAACAGTAAATATAATTAAATTTAACTCCTCAGTCTACCTACATTTAAAAGTCTCAGTGACAGCATAAGCATAAAGGCTACCATAATGAATAGCACAGATGTAAAACATTTCCACAATTGTGAAAATGGACAGTGTTGATCTAGAAATTTCAGGTGTGATAGTTATTGAATTTGTGTTACTGAAATTTCTATGAAAACCTGACGGATTCTCCTAAAGTGATAATATACAAATGTTTTATCAACTCCTTACTGAAAATTCTAGGGTTTTTGTGAACATAACATTTCACTCATTGGGGTTTTACCATGACAATCAGAATATTTTACCTTGTTATTTCAACAGCAGAATAAACACTACCATGTTTCCTAAGGCAATATATGTCTGCATCAAAATTTGTAAAACTTGTAGGAAGCTATAATGTAGCATTTAAGATAATATGCCTTGGATGTATCGATCTAGGTTCAAGTCCAGCCTCCATGATTTGTGTATTCTGTAATATTTATCTGTTAATATTTGTCCATTGTTTTTCAGATCTCTGAGCTTTTCAGAGACTTCCCTTAGCTTCCTTACCCTTCCTTAGCTTCCCTTAGCTTCCCTTAGCTTCCTTACCCTTAAAACAGGAGAAATAAAGCTTAACTCCTAGGATTGTTTAGGAAATGAAATGAGAAAATGTGGATAAAATAATTATCATCGGACCTGGCACGCAGTAAGTGCTCAATAAATGACAGCAATGATACCAAATGATAAAAGGCAGGATTCTTGCACTATTTTGAATTTGCACACAGAAAAAAACCAAAACCAAAATCAAAACCAAAAACAAAAAAAACTCAGATTTTTTTAAAGAAATGTCAAGATGAAACTTTTTTTTTTCTTTTTTTGAGACTGAGCCTCACTCTGTCACCCGGGCTGGAATGACACAGCTCCACAGTGGCACAATCTCAGCTCACTAAACCCTCCACCTCCCAAGTTCAAATTATCCTCCCACGTCAGCCTCCCAAGCAGCTGGGACTATAGATGTGTGCCACCGTGCCTGGCTATTTTTTTTTTTTTTTTTTCATACAGACGGGGTTTCACCATGATGCCCAGGCTGGTCTCGAACTCTCCTGAAGGCAAGCAATCCACCCTCCTCGGCCTCCCAAAGTGCTGGGATTACAGGCATGAACCACCACATCTGGCCAAGATTTAGCTTTCATGTCTACATGGAAACTTCCTTTGTCTACTGTAAGTCAACATACAGTTGACTGCCCAGAGTTTTCTCTCATGGAAAACGTTCCATTTTGCCCAGGGAACAAAGACTTCAGTGAGAGATGTAGATGATACCAGGACCCTTCCCCCGGTCCTGACTGCTTGAGGTCATTTTGGTGATTTTTCTAAAGCTCAGTTAAATCTAGAAATAGAATAACTCCAGATTACAGAAGGTGTAGAAGTAGATCCCTTTGCAAAACTTTATATTTGAGAGGCAACCTGGCTACTTAGAAGAAAAAAAAAAAAAAAAAAAAAAAACCCGATTCCTAGGAGCCGAATGACTAGCCAGGGATTGTCTTCTTAAGAGAGTCTCACTTTGGTTAAAAAAAAAAAAAAAGAGTGGATTATTTGGAGTAATTTAAATGTTATCTAAATAGTAAATTAGGTAAATTGGAGTTTCCAGCTCACTGGAGTGACACCTGGCTAACTTCTGCTTCCATACTACTAGAGTGCTATCAAGAAAAATTTTACTACTTTGGTCCCTGTGGAATATCAATTAGTAAATTTCCCCTTCTACCCCTTGAAAGACATTATACTCTCTGTTGGGTGCACAATTATTCATAAGAAATGATTTATACAGAGGATATAAGGATTGAGGGTGAGGCATAGCCACTCTGGTTCAATTGAGATCTAAAACTTTTACCAATTTTTAAAACTAAAGATCTCTAGGGAAACTCTCTAAAGATCACATTTATATATGAAGTAGGGATGAAATTATTGAGGATTTACTAACAGTAAATAGCAAAATCTTCATGTTGTAAACAGAAACCATTTTGTAATTTTTTAAAGTTGGAGTTTCATTGTTGTTAAGGCATAATATTATATTTTAAAGACGTCTGGTCCCTGAACAAAAAAATAGATCCAAAAAAATAGAAGTTGCATGAAGAAATTGCACTACTCTGTTTTTTTCTCCCTCACTGGCATATTTAAAGGAGAAATAAAAGAAAAACTCATTCATTCCATATCCAAAGTGTAAAATCAAGCACTAGTTGACCTCCTGAGAATCTTTTTCTTCTTCTCAATATCTTACGTATATAGTCCCCTAGAAGTGTCTTGAGATAGTAGCTATTTTACATGACAGTAAATACCTGTCATGTAAAAAGTTCGAGAATTTACTTATATTTTGTGGATTACCTGCTGTCCCTTATAGTAATATATTTTCTTCTCAATAATGGGCATTAAATATTTTTCATTGATGACATAGAAAATACAAATGCAAGAATAAATGCTTTTGCTCAGAAAAGTCAGATAAAAAAATTGAAAGGGCTAGCAGTCCGGGAAACCAGAAAAACCCTCTGAGAACCACTGGCTCAATGTATTTCTATATTCTAACCCATTCTCCACCAGCTCTACCTCTAAGCCATGCCATCTTTTACCTGGTTTACTGCAATTAGTCTCCCTGCTTCTCCTCTTGCTCTAAAGCCTATTCTCAATGCAGTTATAATCTAACTCAGATCACTCCTCTGTTGAAAAGCCTTCATGTTTCCCCAAGTCACTCAGCAGAAAAGGCCGTCTTTCCAATGGCCTACAAGGCATGATCAGTTCTCACCTCATCTTCCACAACCTGTGCTCACTCCCTCTGATCCAGCCATCTCAGGCTCCCACTGTTCCCCACACACACAAGGCAGGTTTCCACCGAGTTCACTGGCACTGGCAATCCCTCTGCCTGGGATAAACTCCCTTGAGATAGGATTATGGCTTGCTTCCTCACCCTCTTAGAAACTTCTTTTTTAAAAATGTCACCTTCCCAGAATGGTCTTCCCTAAGATAAAACTGCAAGCCTGCTACATCCCTTAAGATCCCCCATCCTTTCCCTTCTTTATTCTTCTATAATTCACTTTTCAGCCCACATTAAGCTATGCATTTTATTTACTTATTTGCTTATTCTCTGTCTTTCTTCATTAGACTTTAATATACATAAGGTCAACAAATTTTTGTTTAGCAAATTAAAGAACGGTTATTATATAGGTGTACAGATACATGTAGAGACACATCCCATAGAATATCTAGAAAAATCACTGCCCTAGGCCAAAGGGCATTCAGGGCAACTTTAAAAGACAGATCTGATAGGGCATTACTAGATGTTATGGGTGATGCTATGTTGCCATTATATAAAATCATATTAAAACACTTTCTGGCACTTTCTGGATTTTGTGTGCAGTGGGGGCTTGGTTATCTTGCAATAATCCAAGTGCTAAACTGACAACTCTCACCTAGAGAATGAAAGCTTGCTGTAGCTTGTGTCCAGAAGAATGCCAAAAACCATTATAAAAACCAAAGGACACATCTATCCATCTTCCTTCCTATTAGAGATGGAAATATAGTCCGTGTCCTGTGACCTTCACTGAAAAGCCATTCATATTCTCTATAAGTGAATAGAGAGATTTTGGCATTTTCAAAGGGCAGTAATCTAAATTTATTAATTAAAGTTTTAAATACTTTTAATTGCGCTTAATATTATAATGTTTTTTTCTAAACTTTAGTCTTCATTTCTTTCAACAAATACTGAGTTTCTTCTAACTGTCAGACTCTGTCCTAGGTGTGGGGACTGAATGCTGACCGCCAACAGGACAGTGCCTCCACGGATGGGACTGTGGTAGGAGAAACTGGAGTTGATCAAACAATTAAATGAACGAATAGAAAATTGCATGTGACAGAGGCCACAAAAGAAAAAAGGAGGATCTGCAAAAGTATAATAGAACTATAAAAAATAAAATAAGTTCTGACATAATCAGGAAGGACAGAGAAAGCTTTTCAGAACGTGATCTTTAAGGTGAGACCTGAAGATACAGCAGGAGAGAACTGGGGGTGAGGGTGGGGGTGGGGAGGGCGAGGAGAATCCTCCAGGCAGAGAATCTCTAGCTTTATCTCTTTGAGATTCACAGAGACTACTCTAGGCCCTGATAAAAGGATGGATCAATTCTTTTACCAGGATGAGGTATCAATTGTTTACTGAGGATCTTGTCCCTCTTAGGCAGAGAAAAACCCAGTGAGGCTCCAGATCTGAGCCTGTCTCCCTAGGAAAAGCAAACCTAGGATCTGGGTATCCTGCCTGACTCATTTTCCTTGAATGAAGACGAACTCTTCCCCATCCCTTCTACGGAGGAATTGCACAGGTGCTGGCTGCCTTGGATGCTCTTGGTTTAGCAGGTGCTCCCCGGTCTCCACAGCAGGCAGTGGGATATTCAGTACCACTGCTTGTGAGTAGAACAGTAATGCACTCCTGTTTAGGGTGGTTGGTAAACACAGCTGCTGTTCACAGTATTACAGGAAAATCATTTGCATCATTAGTTTGGGTGGGACACTTCTGGTTAGTACTATATCTCATTAGAGAGATTTCTCCAGGGTGGACGCTGTGGTTTCTGCTCCGGAAGCCAAGTAGGAAGGGGCCTCTTCCACCCTTCCTTCCTCTCTCTCCTCTCTCTTCCCTGCCCCCTTCTCTGCCATCTTTGTCACTTGCTCACTAAGTCCTGTCAGCTGGTTCAGATGCTGAGATCCTGTATGTGAGAGTAGAATAGACACTTAAAATTGGGACATTTTAGGTCTCACTTATTCCTGAGATATCAAAAAAGGGGGGAGGGCAGCATCAGCTTCAAGCCTTGTCCCTTCTTTGAAGCAAAAAAGAACCAATGAGGCTTGGAGCTATTTCTTGAATCAGAGAGAAAATAGGCATAATAAAATAAATGGGATCCATATTAATTTATAAACAAACAGAGTACATCCCCTCAAGTCAATGTAGAAAGCCTCCAGGGCCAGAAATCTTCATAAAATCTGTCCTGAATTTTCCCTCTCACCTCATTTTTATGCACACACCTGTTAGACTCTATTTCACCGCAGGGCAAGCAGTTAGAAAGAGGAAGGTGTTGACTTAATGAAAAAGAAATTGTTGTGATGGCAACTCTTTCAAAGAACATTTGCTTTCTATTCCCACATAGCTGTTTTCTCTTCATGTTCTTTTTCTTCCTTTTCTCTTTCTCTTCATCTCTTTCCTTTGACCGCTTTAGTCTCATCTATTCATTCACTTCTCTAATCTCTCCTGCCACCTCTCATATTCATCCTGCTTGCTTTCCTCATCACTGTTATATAATCATTCATTCACTACACACTTATCAAAAGTACTTGCATGTTCATTGCAGCACTATTTACAATAGCAAAGCCATAGAATCAAGCTAGGTGCCCATCAACAGTGGACTGGATCGAGAAAATGTGGTATATATACACCATGGAATAGCATGCAGCCACAAAAAAAGAACAAAATTATGTCCTTTGCAACAAAATGGATGCAACTAGAAGCCATCATCCTAAGCAAATTAATGCAGAAACATAAAACCTAATACTACATGTTCTTATAAGTGGGAGCTAAACTTAGATGCACATGGACATGAAGATGGCAACAATAGACACTGGAGACTACAAGGGCTGAAAAACTCATTGTTGAAATCACTCTCTAGATATAAGTCTATCAAACATTGTACAGAAGAAAATGAAAGTGATAGTTTGTTTATCAGTCAATGATATTTCTTCAGTGTATTTGATTACGGTGTACAATAACTGGTAATACATTACTTGTATCAATGTTTAGTTGGATTGATATCAAAAATAAAGCATTTTGTAAAGAAAAAAAAAAAAAGCTTTGGATATACCAGTTCCTGTGTTAGGCTCGGAGGATGTATTAACAAGAAAGACATGGTCACTGCCCTCATGAAGTTTTCATTCTGGTGAAGGGTAAAGGACATAGCATAACTATATGAACAAAAAGTAAATAAGTTAATTAAATAATTTCAAATTGTGGTAAGATTTAGAGTGAAAACAAAAATAGCACTAGAGAAATACGGGAAAAGAAATAAGCAAGGTACGTACGTCATTTAGATGATCTCAGCTCACTGCAACCTGCAACCTCTGCCTCCCAGTTTCAAGTGATTCTCCTGCCTCAGCCTCCCAGTAGCTGGGATTACAGGCACCGGCCACCACACCAGACTAATTTTTTTTTTAACTGAGTAGAGATGAGGTTTCACTATGTTGACCAGGCCAGTCTTGAACACCTGACCTCAAGTGATTTGCCTGCCTCAGCCTCCCAAAGTTCTGGGATTACAGGGGTGAGCCATGTACCCAGCCTAGATCAATTATTCTTAATTTCTTTTTTGCCATAGACTCCTTTAGAGTTTGGTGAAAACTGCCCATTGATTCTCAGAGTAGTCTTTGAAAAATATAAAATAAAATACATGGAATTAAAAATATGGCAATTATACTGAAATATAGATCTATTCACATATCTTTTGGGAGTCCACTGATGCCCAGGTTAGATTCTTTGTAAAACATCTTAAAGAGTTTGGATATTATTTTAGATAGAATAGGGGGTAAAAATAAGGTTGTAATCACTGGTATAATATAGTATGATTTATGTTTTTAAATGATCACTCTTATTACCACATGGTAATTGATTTCATACGGCCAATAATGGAAGCACTTAGAAGGCAACTTTATTGTCGTAGGAAAGATATGATCCTAGTTTGGATTCAGATAGTAACTGTGGAAAAGGCTGTTTCTAAAAAGTATCACTTAGAATCTTCCTGTAAAGGAACATGCATGCCCTAAGGAGAAAATAAAGAAATGGGAATGGAAGAAGTATAATACATAAGTCTTTTTCTCTTCCTACTTCCTAAAGTCTCTCGTCAATCCTCTGAAGGTTTCCTTAGTAACACAAGTTTAGCAAACTCTTTTGAAGAGCTTGTGGCTTATAGCCCATAAAATATATAAAAAGATTTCTTTATACGTACTTGAAGCAAATATGTTTCCAGTAAATCTTAAAAGAAGTTGTTCTCCTTCTCGAACTTGGAAATGACGAGATGGCTCTGGAGGTCCCCCAAACCCTTCCAAGCGCAGGTTCTTAAGCGCCTGGCTTAAATCTTTGGAAGGCACCACTAAAACAGCTATTCTATGTGGATTGTCCTTCTGGTGAGACAGCACTATGCAGGCAGTGGTGCTGAGCATGGCTTCCTCTAAAGATTTCACAAAAGTAACCAAATGACTATTGTCCATGGTGGAAGAGAGGTGAAGTACAATAAACCTGCATGGAAGAAAGAGGTGAGACCCGAGGGAAAAACGCAGCATCAAGAACATCACTGATACCTAATAACACCCAAGCAAAGAGCCATTATCAAACAGACGTCTTTTAAAATCAAGTATTCTCAAGGCCAACAGGTTAGATTCATTAATGATTGTAAAGAAACTCTTGGCCATCAAGAAACCGGCTCAGGCTGGGCACAGTGGCTCACGTCACTTGGGAGGCATCCCAGCACTTTGGGAGGCCATGGAGGGTGGATCTTTTGAGCCTAGAAGTTCAACACCAGCCTGAGCAACATGGCACAACTCAATCTCTATAAAAAAAAGAGAAAGAAATAAAAAAGAAACCAGCTCAAATCAAACTAAATTCTAAAACATGTTCTTAAACGAAGAAGTCATACAGTCTCAGCTCAGCTCTAAACATGGCAGCATATTTTAAGTTATATTTTAATTAGAATTACAAAAGAGCATATTTAAAGTATAGAAGAGAAAGATGAGCACAATAATTTATTGACTCTCCATAGGATGCAGAATATATACCATAATTAAATGGGGATTGAAATATGCATCTCTGTGTAGGTGTGAAGGATCGTTAGGATGGACCTTGGTAGGGACTGCATTGTGTATCACCGTCTCTGCACACATACACCTTCATGTGTTGAAGTAGTATCCCCTGGTACCTCAGAATGGGACCTTATTTAGAGATAGGGACTTTACAGAGCTAATCAGGTTAAGGTGAAGTCATTAGGGTCTTCTCTAATCCAGTATGACTGGTGTCATAAAAGAGAAATTTCAACACATAGAAATGCATAGAGAGAAAACACCCTGAGACCATGAAGACGGCCATGTACAAGCCAAGAAGAGAGGCCTGGGTAGCTCCTTCCCTCACAGCCCTTGGAAAGAACAAACCCTGCTAGCACCTTGATTTTGTACTTCTGGCCTCCAGAACTGTGAAATGGTAAGTTTCTGTTGTTTAAGCCACCAGTGTGTGGTACATTGTTACGGCAGCCTTAACAAACTAATACAGACCTTTTTCCCTGGACTGGATACCCGTTCTCAAATTCTTCTCCAGTGATTTGGCCTAAAAGAGGCCCTCACCCAGAGTAGCCCTACATCCACAGACAAGGACTAACCAATGTGGGGATGCAAAGTGAGCCACCTTGGTACTCGTACTGCAGAGCTCCCCAGAGGGTGTCAGGCTACAGAAATACTTCATCTGAAACCATCATTTTTTCCATCTTCCTCCTTTGCCCTACAGGATTTACCCAAGAGCTCTCTTTCAATGAATCACTTGCTTTTCATCTCAGACTCTATTCCTAGGAAACTGGATTCAAGAAAATCATAAATGTAAAACCTCCCATTATGAAATAAAAGCTATCTTTAGATACATGATCACCTGTCTCTATGAGTGGCTACCCTTCATGAACCTTAAATCTGTCTAAAACTCTTCTCATAATGGGCTGTCTAGAAAACATGGAAATGAGAAAGCAAAATGAGGGCACTGAAGTAACAAATTCCGCTTATCTATACATAGTTATAAGATATGCATAATATGAACAGTTAATTACTATCTCCATGGAATTTCAGAAATGAAGGTGCTATTTTAAAACTATTTTGGAGTTAGCAGAAACCTGTAGTTATGAGTGCTTTCCAAAAGCACTTGTTTAACTATCATAAATGAAATTACAGATAGCATATCCGTGTCAATTCTGGTTTGCATTTTAAGTATCCTTTAAAGAATGGTTAATATTTCCATTTGAAGGATTAAAATGTAATCTTACTATTCCATTTCTATAAACTCCATTTATGACCATCAGAAAAGAGTATCATCAACTTTGATTGTTTGTTATTGTATTACCTCTGCAAATGTTCATTCAGTTCAACTGATATCAACCCACTCTGTATGGTTTTCACAACAACATCATAAAGCTCACACCAACCACTGTCTTGGCTTCTGAATCCCAGTAATTTCAAACATTCACTGGCATTTTTCCCAGGTTTTCTTATGGAGGCACTTTTTGTCCTATATGATGGTAACAGAAGATATATTGGTACAATTTACACGGTATAAATATTATTTAATGCATTCATTCTTTCATTGTGAATGAACTAATAACAATTCATTAAGTACATACTATGTGCCAGTAATTATGCTTTGCACCACAAATACAGAGATCAAACTATATAACCCTTGTCCTACAGAAGCATGTAGTAACACAGTATTATCTAATTACAGCACAAGGTGACCTGTGTGATAATTAAAGAAACGTACATGGTGGTTTAGGAGCAGAAGCAAGAGGCTTGGGAAGCCTGCAAAGTTAAAATGCTAATATTTGAGATGAGCTTTGGAGAATGACAAGCTTTTTACAACTGGCAAAATAGATTTAAGAGAGTACCCAAAAACATTAATAAACTCACTGATGTAAACCCAGATACTCTAGAATAGCAAACAGTGGTTGTAAAGCAAAAAAGGTAAGCGCACAAACCCAGGAGCAAAACTGCCCAGTTTCAAAGCCTGGATGGCTCTGCCTCTTATGAACTGTATGACCATGAGCAAATTATTTCATTTCTCTTAATCTGTTTTCTTACCTATCATATGAAAATAATAATAGTACCGATATGGTTTGGCTGTGCCCCCATCCAAATCTCATTTTGAATTGTAGCTTCCATAATTCCCAAATGTTGTGGGAGGGACCTGGTAGGAGACAACTGAATCATGGGGGCAGTTTCCCCCCATACTGTTTTTGTGGTAGTGAATAAGTCTCATGGATCTAATGGTTTTATAAGGGGTCTCTCCTTTTGCTTGGTTCTCATTCTCTCTCGCCTTCTGCCATGTAAGACGTGTCTTTCACCTTCCACCATGATTGTGAGGCCTCCCCAGCCACATGGAACTGTGAGTCCATTAAACCTCTTTTTCTTTATAAATTATCGAGTCTTGGATATATTTTTATCAGTGGCATGAAAATGGACTAACACAAGTACCAATATCATGGGATTAAATGAATTAATATTTGTAAAGCACTTATAATTGTAGTGAGCATAAGTAGTATTAATATTCTAACTCTACTTTCTACTGTAGGCACAGCCAATTTACTTTCTTGTACAGTTTTCCTTCTTGTGTAGCCTGCCCCACCCAAAGGCCCTGAAGAAATTGGCTATATGTGCCATGTGATATTTTTCCCCAACCACAGCTCATGTGACTAACAGTATACCAATTTCCAACGGCCAGTCAATTTGATTATCTTTCTTGGAATTTGACTAAGTGGTCCAGGGACTGTAACTTGTCACAGTTCTGTTTCTGTGGTACCTTGGTCAATGAAAATTAATAAGCAGAAAGATTATTCAGAAAGGAAAAATAGATGCTAAGAGAGAAAAGGAGAAAAATCAAGAGGAGAGGATCCATATAGTCGTAGAGATGGAGAAAGCAGAGGTTCACTATTTTAGCCTCACAATAAACTCTTTTCTTGAATTTGTTTAAGTGAACATCTGTTCCGTACAATTAAAGGAAGAAAAGTCCCTGATACTGAACATCTTTGGAGAAAAATACCTAGTCTAATGATGCTACCTACACTCCACAAAGAGACAGAGCCATGGTATATGAATGGAGACCGGAATGTGAATTTCATATATTCATTTGTGAAGTGAACTAGAGTTAAAGGCTTAAAAACCAACTTACTTTCACAGGCTGACGTGTCCTATGACCCATGGATTCAGATTAGAAACTGAACTTGATTTAAAATGTCTACTCTGAAAACTTCTTACTCTGTATTGGTTACTTCAGGGGATCAGCTAGATTAAAATTAGGAGCTTAGGGGAAAAATAACATTTACTTTTATGCTACTGGGTTATAACCACAGATGTGGTGAATTCTGTAACCCTTGGAAGTTAATAATTTATTCACACAGGAAGTTACACTCTCACTGAATCCAGAATGTTGGTCATTTACTAGAAATTGACTTGAATGTAATTTTTTTTCTGATAGCATTCATTCACTTTTTTTTCTGTCGAAAACCTAAATTATCTGTGGAGACCGACAGGCTCCCAAGGGTGGTGGGGCTGTCCCTAATCCCAGGACCATTGGGTATATAACCTAAGGCAAATAGTGTATTTGTCATTCATTAATGCTCCTCACCAGAATATTCAATTTCGCCCTGATCTGAATATATGACGGGGTTACACTTCCTGGACTCTGTGGTTGAATGGGGCCAAGTGACTAGTTCCAGTAAATGATGTGAATGAAAAAAAAAAATGTGTCACTTTGAGGCCAAGCACTTAATTGCTAATATGAGTCTAGCCAAAGATCTTTCTTCTGCCACTGTCATAGCAACCGAACAGTGGCTGTTCTATCTAGAGTGAGGATGACCAAGAAGCAGCCTACCTTTGATGGCCACGACAGATGCAAAGATTGTTGTATAAGCCCTTGGGATTTGAGAGTTTTGTTACCATGCCATAACCTAGGTTAATCTGCGCTATATCTGTCTTCTGGTTCCAGTGATCCATTCAGGGATGAGTTTGTGACAGATCTGGAGTGAGAATCAGGCCCTGGGCTTTTATGCATATTCATAGGGAAAAAGCTTCCTCTTTTCCACTGAACTTGGACTTATAAAGATGTAGCTATGTTGCCAGAATGAGGAACAAGCATGTCAGAGAATGGAATTGGCACAGAGGAAAGCAGATAGAGATGAAGAAGAGAGATTAGGTTCTTCCTGGTTGAAGACATATATATATAGATAGATACATCCTCAGATTTTTAATTTACATATATCAAAAATTCTTTTTTGCTTAAATACTTCGGATTTGCTTTCCTGTCACTTAAATCAAGAGTCCTTAATGATATAAAGATTAAACTTAAACTTTAATAGGCACAGTCCACATTCAAATTAAATAATCTGATGGTATACTTGTGTCTCGCAGCTGTTAACAGCTCTGCAACTAAACTATTTCCTTCATATATGTTATTAGCAAAGTTTGACAACTAGTATTGTCTGACAGTGAATAGCACTTCATCAAACTCCATAAAAGGCAACATGCTGACATAGTGATAGTTCCAAAAATAGTAAAGATTTATTTTTTAAATGTGTTTATTTTAAAATGACCAATTTTGCTTGGGATTCACGCAGACAGTACTAATCTCTCTGAGGTTACTGATTAAAATGTCATGCTACTTTTTCTGTGGAAAAAAATAATATATGATACAGAATTTGACAAGCATTCAAACTATCAAAATTCTCATTCTATATTATATTTTACTTTCGGGATATTTTCTTTGTAATATTCATCATGCATAGATATTTAAACGTGAATGTCACCAATGTTTTGAGGTTAACTTTTTCTCAGAAAACTATAATTATTCATTAAAGTATTAATTTTAAATGGTATGCTGTATTCAAAAAACTTAAAATATTTTCCCATTTTAAGTTATTCATGTTGATTATAAAATTCCTTTAAAATGGAAAAGTAAAGGGAAGAAGAAAGTCCACATAGTCACATTGTCTGAAGTCAAATATTATAATATATTGATACATTTCTGGTAGTTTTTATTTTTACATGGATTATTTGACTTTAAAGTGGTGAAATATTTGGCGTATTTTAAAACATGTCATATTTATGTTAATATTATGTCATAAATATTGCCATATTTATGTCAATATTTGACATATTGTATGACAAATTGTGTACCTTAACTTTACCATTTGTAATCGGTGTAATGGTTGTTGGATATCAATTCAAATGACCTGAGTGCCTACCACACAGCTGAGAGAAACGTTCTCTCTTGATATAACTGTACATTCTGACTGTAGGTCCATCTACTCTTGGAGCTTTACTCAGTTCAAGGTGTCACAGTTACAATTATTGTACAGAGGAAAAAACCCTACATAATCTAAGTAGTCCTCAGTCTTCATGTATTGTCCCATTCTCCTTTGCTTTGCTGATGTTGCTGCCTCACTGCTATTGAAAACAAAAGATCCTCCATGATCTGATGCAATGCCCTCGTTTGGTGTATGTACCTACGTGTGCCACTACTCTGGCAATAGCTTTTAAGGTGAGGAAAAACAAGAAAACTCTCTTTCCACTGTTATGCTATATGTGATTCAGTTATTCCACCCTGAGCTTGAGCTCCCAATGACACTGTACCTTAGTGGACCCATGCACCCTGGCCCCCAACATGCCCACACAGTAATTTTTTTAAAGAAATTTTCACAGTGCTGGAACTGTCTTATATTTTATCCAGTTTCTGGACAATAAATGAGCACAGGTCATCCTAGGCTGAAATTTAGTCATCCATTCAAATTTCTTTCTCTATTATGCTATCTTTTCTTGCCAGCTGACAGCAGAATATCCACTTAAATCCAACAGAAACGTTTCAATAATGTTGCACCTCAGGAAAAAAAAGGGAGTGATGACTTCAATCTCTTTCATCTCAGGAGACTCTTCACTCTGTAGATTTGCCTGTCTATCCCTAGGGACAATAAGATTCATATACCAAGGAGTATACAGATAAGTAGATGTATTGGATACGACTCTTTGGGGTACAGGTAACAGAAACCCAAATTAATTTTACTTAGTTATAAATAAATTAATTATAGTAATCCTTGATTGTTAATGGGGAAAAGAGACAAATGTGGAGGGCCTCAGATATAAACTCTGTCTGGAATTGGAATATCATCTTTGTCTAATTACTTCTCTTCTCTGCATCTTTCCTTTTTTATCTAGTACTATTAATAATCATTCTTTTTCCAGCAGCAGAAATCACGGTTGTTGACAACGTCTAAGTTTTATATCCTAAGGTATGAGCTACACCCAAAATTACCCTTTTTATTAGGCATCAGGGAATTACAATCAGCCTCTTGTGGTTCAAGTGTTTAATTATATGTAGGGATATTAATGAATATAGAAGCTCCCATTGCATCTGCATGGATAGAAAGGGCAATTTGCAGAAATTGTGGTACAATTCCCAAAACATAAGGTGTCTAGCAGGGAAAACAATAGATATATCCTCCAGTCTGCATTTTCTCAAGCCTAACAGTACACAATTACATATTTCCCACTTAAACTGCCTAAATACCACACAAACGACATTCAAAAGATTTTTCACAAGATTAAAAAATCTGCTCCAATGCACCTTAATATTTTGTTTCTGTAACTAGGAAATAGACACTATCGGGAATTTTTCAAGGATAGTTTCTTTTGTATTTAAAAACTAAATTATTTCCCACTTGGCATTCCAATTCACAGGGAACCTTGTTTTCTTACAGAAAATAGTACATATGAATTAAAAATACTTCTAAATACACTACCTCCAAATTTAACACATGAAACAAATCTTACTTTCTCCGTAAGCATTTACCTCAATGTTTCATTGAAACAATTTCACTCCATTAAATGAGATTTGCCTGTGTTGACAATACGGCACTCACTGATAAGCACAAAGGAAAATGTAGTATGTGCGATTTCATTATTTATAAAATTGTCATTTCCTTCTTAGGTAGACTGTCGAAAATATTATAAATTTAATACACAAAATCCAGAATTATAAATAACAAATTTAGAATAATCTCTAGTTTAAAACAACTAGATCTTGATAAATGTGCTTTTTGATACTTTTTTTTTTTTTGGCTTGCATACTTTTGAAAGAATTTTTTGATACAAATTCTTTTGAAATTTTCCAAACTCCTCTCCAAATAAAATGTGTGAAGTCAGGGTTGCAGCTAAGGGAGAAACCAGGCAGGAATGAGGGGATTACTAAGATGGCAAGCACCTTTCCTGTAATGTAGATGCAGGAGCATGCAACCGTAAGCAATAATCAAGTGAGCAGAACATGAAGCTGTCAGTCCTTGGGGTAACAGCCATGTGGGAAAGGTGAACTTGAGATCTTCACCAAGACTCTCAAGAAGGTTAATGTAGCCCCAGGTAAGTAGCAGATGGTTCTCAGCAGAGGTGGGAACAAATGCCACCTTGAGGAAAGCAACTCCATTATGCCTGAAGAAACCCCACGTTTGCATGCTCACAAGCAAAAGTTCTCAAACAAATTAGAAGGTAAATGCCATGGATGATAGATATAAACACTCCCAAATACTTCAGATCTTAGAATTAGGAGATTTAAGATGAAAACAACTATATATGAAAAGTTTAATAAAGGACAGTATCCCACAAATAAGTAAGCAAGAAGAAACTCTAAAGATAATTAGGGAGATTTAAATAAGGGCCACGTAGAACTTTTTTTTTGTTTTTTGTTTCTGTTTTTTTTTGAGACAGAGGAGTCTGCGGCTCTGTAGCCAGGCTGGAGTGCAGTGGGAATGAAACCGCCGCAGCTCACGCCTCCCGGGTTCACGCCATTCTCCTGCCTCAGCCTCAGTGGCTGGGGCTACTGGCCCACAGCAGCGCCCGGCTAATTTTGTATTTTTTAGTGAGGCGGGGTTTCACCGTGGTCTCGATCTCCTGACAGCAGCGATCCGCCCGCCTCGGCCTCCCAAAGTGCTGGGATTACAGGCGTGAGCCACAGCGCCCGGCCCTGTTTTGTTTTTTTTTTAAACAGGGTCTCACTCCTGTCACCAAGGCTGGAGTGTAGTGGCGTGATCTCGGCTCACTGCAGCCTCGATCTCCTGTGCTCCCACCTCAGCCTTCCCAGTAGCTGGGAAAATAGAACTTTAAGAAATAAAAAATATAATTGTCTAAAACAAAACTCAAATAATAGATTAAAAGTACATTTTTAAGGTATGCGTTATTTTTGCCATTTCAAACTGGAATGTGAATAAATCGCACAGAATATGGCACATAGAGACAGGGAGATGGAAAACATAAGGGAAGTAAAACAATACGGAATTTAAAAAGAGGTGGTCATTTGTCAATTTTGACTTTTGTTGCCATTGCTTTTGTGTTTTAGATATGAAGTCCTTGCCCATGCCTATGTCCTGAATTGTATTGCCTAGATTTTCTTCTAGGGTTTTTGTGGTTTTGGGTCTAACATTTAAGTTGCTAATCTATCGTGAATTAATTTCCATATAAGGTGTAAGGAACGGATCCAGTTTCAGCTTTCTACATATGGCTTGCTAGTTTTCCCAGCACTATTTATTTATTTATTTATTTATTTATTTTTAGAAATATCTTAACAAATTTTATTTTGCTGATATCTTTCTTATATGTGTGTGCCAAAGTGATGGCCAGTACAAATCCATGTCTAATTAAGTCCAGAAGAGCTCCTTCAATAAGTGCAAAATGAAAGTTATGAGTGATAAGAAAGCATCATGTCAGTTTAATTGGCAGCATTTTCTCTTTCTTAGTGGTTCATAAAATAGCGCAGTGCTTTGCTGTCAATGGTGTCTTAAATTTGGTGAATATTCAAAGTTAAATCTAATGCTGAACAGCGGCTGTGTGCAAGCCGGGTGATGTGTGTGCTGTGTGTGTTCGCTCATCTAATGGTCATGACACCTTGTCAGCTGTGAGGGAGGAGAGGGAACTGGGGAGCCCCGGGGATGGGAGTGCAGGGTGCAGTTTAGAAAGTGGGGGGTGGTCAGGGGTGGCCCCTGGGAGAGGTTTGAGCCAAGACTGCAGGTGGCAAGGGGGTCATGTCTGAGCCTGGGAGGGGGGGATCCCAGGTCCCAGCAGTTCTGTTTATTTTTTATTTTGGAATCGTTTCCCCATTTCTTGTTTTTGTCAGGTTTGTCAAAGATCAGATGGTTATAGATGTGTGGTATTATTTCTGAGGGCTCTGTTCTGTTCCATTAGTCTATATCTCTGTTTTGGTACCAGTACCATGTTGTTTTGGTTACTGCAGCCTTGTAGTATAGTTTGAATTCAGGTAGCATGATGCCTCCAGCTTCACTCTTTTGGCTTAGGATTGTCTTGGCAATATGGGCTCTTTTTTGGTTCCATATGAACTTGAAAGTAGTTTTTTCCAATTTTGTGAAGAAAGTCATTGGTAACTTAATGGGGATGGCATTGTATTAAACTAAAGAGCTTCTACACAGCAAAATAAACTACCATCAGAGTGAACAGGCAACCTACAGAATGGGAGAAAATTTTTGCAATCTACTCATCTGACAAAGGGCTAATATCCAGAACCTACAAAGAACTCAGACAAATTTACAAGAGAAAAACAAACAACCCTATAAAAAAGTGGGCAAAGGATATGCACAGACACTTCTTAAAAGAAGACATTTATGCAGCCAACAGACACATGAAAAAATGCTCATCATCACTCACCATCAGAGAAATGCAAAGCAAAACCACAATGAAATACCATCTCACACATTTAGAATGGCAATCATTAAAAAGTCAGGAAACAACAGGTGCTGGAGAGGATGTGGAGAACTAGGAACACTTCTACACTGTTGGTGGGACCATAAATTAGTTCAACCATTGTGAAAGACAGTGTAGCGATTCCTCAAGGATCTAGAACTAGAAATACCATTTGACCCAGCCATCCCATTACTGGGTATATACCCAAAGGATTATAAATCATGCTGCTATAAAGACACATGCACACGTATGTTTATTGTGGCACTATTCACAATAGCAAAGACTTGAAATCAACCCAAATGTCCATCAGTGACAGACTGGATTAAGAAAATGTGGCACATATACACCATGGAATACTATGCAGCCATAAAAAAGGATGAGTTCGTGTCCTTTGTAGGGACATGGATGCAGCTAGAAACCATTATTCTCAGCAAACTATTGCAAGAACAGAAAACCAAACACTGCATGTTCTCACTCATAGGTGGGAACTGAATAATGAGATCACTTGGACACAGGAAGGGGAACATCACACACCGGGGTCTGTTGTGGGGTGGGGATACGGGGTAGGGATAGCATTAGGAGATATACCTAATGTAAATGATGAGTTAATGGGCACAGCACACCAACATGGCACTTGTATACATATGTAACAAACCTGTACGTTGTGCACATGTACCCTAGAACTTAAAATATAATAAAAATAAATAAATAAATAAGGTGGTCATATATACATCTATACATCTATTTGGAAACTCAGAAGGACAGAGTGCATACAATGGAGAAGTGCCATCATTTGATTAGAAAGCACATAAGAACTTTTCAGAAATGTGAAAAGGCATACATCCACTTATTCAGGAAGCACAATATATTGTATTCAGAAAAAGTTTAAAATTTGCATCTAGACACATCATAGATAAATGCAAAACACCAAGTGCAAAGAAAAGATCTTGAAAGCAGCAGAAAAAATAAACCAGATGATCCATAAAGTTACGAAAATTGTGTCCACTGCAGTCTTCACAATGGCAATAAAGAGTGACATAATATCTCCAAAGAAGTGGAAAAAAATCATTTTTATCCTAGTATGTTATAGCAAATGTGGTAGGTGGTCTCCAAAGATGACCCCTAGTGAACTATGCTCTCTCCCAAACAAACCAGAGTGACTCAACTTTAACCTATGGAGTGCTGCCGGAGAAGAAGAATAAAATGTGTCAGGACAAATATAAGTATATGTGATCAAACAGAGAAATAAATAAAAGCAAAAGAATAATTGAAAATTTCAGAATAGTGGTTAAATTTGGTGGGGATGAGTGACTGTGGTGAGGACAAAGGGGATTGAATGAGGTGGGGCAAGTAAGGAGATGCATAATTTTATCGATAACGATCAGTTTATCATTTGATATTAGCTGTACTAGTTGTCCATTTCATTATATGGTATGACTTACATATATTTTATAAATATTCTCAGGTATGAATCGCATATTACATTTGAAAAATTTAATCTTAAAAGCAATTGCATTATGTCGGAAATGTCATTTTTCATGGGCAAAAACCATTTTCCTGTCTAACTCTCTAAAATATTGATTGCATAGTAAGGAATAAACTCCTATTTAATAAAGTATTTTCCCCCTTTACTGCCACGAGAAATCTTTTTTGGCACATAATTAAATGACTCTCATCTTTTCCCTAGAAATCATTCAGACATAAAGGAACATGACACAATACAGACCTTTCATTCTTAATCTTCAGACTATGCTTTGGCCTCAAATAGTTTTTATCTTTTTCATTACATGGGGTATGGATTGCTTTTTGTGTTTCTGTTTCCATAGAAAATGTCCAACTGGCTTTCATTCTTTGATGAAAGAATGCTAAATAAACAGTTGAGATGGATTCTCATTTGCTTGTTTTATGCTCCACTAGATGGAAAAAAAATGTACCTACTATTTGAGACTAATAACAACATAGCACATTGTAATGTGTCAATTTAATATTGTCAAAAAGTGCAGATGAATTTGCAATACAATTTACATTTCCACGAGTTTACTCATTAATTTATTTAATTTACCTAATGTTTTTAGCATTTACTATGCTGCAATTGTGCTAAGTGATGACATGTAAAAGAGAATATATATTATTGCTACAGTAGAATGTAGGGTGTGTACAAAGGATGGGGTTGGCACAAAAAAAGAGCACTTGATTCCTCCTAGAGAGCTTAGGATATCTGCGCAGAAAAAGAAAAAGTTGAACTGAAACTTACAGAATAGGCAAGAGTTTATCAGTTAAATGTGGCAGAAGAAAGATTTTCTAGAAGAGAAATTATGTACAAAGGCAAAAAAAAAGTGTCAATTTCTAGCAACTTGGCCAATTTAACTGATGACAAATAGCCATTTTCCCACTCCACAAGAATTCTGGACAAAATGTCACATAAACACACACACACACACAGAAACACACACGTGCACACACACACTTATATGAACTCAAAAGCTGAAAAAGAAATCCCCTCTAGATCTGGACTCAATGATCTAAAAAGTAAGAATTCTCTTTCTTCCTTAGGGAACTCGAGGAATTGATTCTGTGGGTGCTCCTTCCTCAATCGGCCTCCTCTTCTCAACCCCAAACATGCACACATCCCAGGGACTCGAGGTACAGTTTAATATCTATTCCCAGACATAAGATACAACCTCCAGCTGTGCAGGGAGGGAACTTGAACTAAGTCTTGAAGCTGGGATCTCAGAAGGGCATCACTGGCCATGAGAGAGGCATAACCTTTTCTGGTTATTTGGTTATTGGTAGCAATAACCAAAACCCTGTTGCTTGTTGGCTCAAGAAAGTAGTCAAGAAGCACACACATACAAAATTAATTGCTTTGGATTGGGGGAAAAGGGAGAAGAAGAGTTGATATTTATATCTGATCAAAAATTAAAATCAATATTGGAAATGAATGTCTAAGGGTAAGAGCCTAGAACAGAATCAGTATGAAATTCTGCAAGATTACACTATGCTCCCAGATAGATGATACAGTGTTATACATCATGTTAATAAATAGATTATTCTAAAAGAGACCATAAAATAAATATGCTTAAATAATTAAAGGAATAAAGGAAGAAATACAGCTGAACCTTGAACAACACAGGTTTGAATTCTGTAGGTCTACGTGTACACAGATTTTCTTGCTCCTCTGCCACTCCTGAGACAGCGACACCAACCCCTCCTCTTCCTCCTCCTCCTCAGCCTACTCAAAATGAAGATGACAAGGATGAAAACCTTTATGATTATCCACTTCCACTTAATGAATATGATTTTCTTAATAACGTTTTCTTTTCTCTAGCTTACTTTAAGAAGCAGTATATAGTACATATACCTTACAAAATATGTGTTAATAGACTGTTTATATCATTGGTAAGGTTTTTCTCCTGGTCAACCATAGGCTATAAGCAGTTCAGTTTTGAGGAGTCAAAAGTTATACACACATTTGCAACTGCTTGGTAGTTGGCACCCCTAATTCCCCTGCATTGTTCAAGGATCAACTATATAAAGCGTAGTAAAACAATGAAGCAGATTGGAAAAAGCACTAAGCTTTTAGAAATGTTAATTACAGTGAATAAAATGAACAATTTAAAAAAAGATAAAAAATTAATAATGTGTATAATAAACCTAAGAAAATCACCCAAGCACATCATATAAAGTATTTAAAAATATCAAAGTAAGATTATGAAATATGGACAATAATATGAATTATGTTTAACTCATTTATATTCATTGTCATAAGATTATTTTACATATATTATCTTGCTTACACTTGCTCTTAAAAGTAGATACATATCACCATGCTGATGTTTTGTTTGTTTACTTTCCATTATCTCTTTCATATAAATTTTTACTTTTGAATTTTTCTGCTTTTATATTATTTATGCTCAATATCAAATTTTAAAAATAAGAATAATACTTGCTTGTTCTCGATATCTTGAATCTTATTAAGTCAGCCTATTAATTTTATCTACTTTAAGAGCATGTGAGTAGTCCATTCTGAGAGCCCTTGTATTTAAAAACAAAACAGAAACAAAATGGCGTCTTTGTAGGATGAAAACCCTAATTTCTCAATCTTGCCCTTTGAGAACTTGAGAACTTTGAAGATTTTGGTCCATTTTTATTTCCTGATATTAGTGCTGCAAAGAATAAAACTGACATCAGATTGATTTCATTCCTTTTTTGCATAATCTGTTTCTGGTTAACGGATGCTTACGGAATTATGTTTTTAAACCTACATTTCAGTTTGCCATGTTATGTCTAAGTTGGGTGTTTTTTCATAAATATTTTCTAGTAACCAATCAGCACTTTTAACTCAAGGCTTTAATCAACATCAAAAAATCAAATTCACCTAGGCCTTTGATTGTTGCTTTTTTTTTTTTTTTTTTTTTTTGAGACGGAGTCTCGCTGTGTCGCCCAGGCTGGAGTGCAGTGGCGCGATCTCGGCTCACTGCAAGCTCCGCCTCCCGGGTTCACGCCATTCTCCCGCCTCAGCCTCCGAGTAGCTGGGACTACAGGCGCCCGCCACCACGCCCGGCTAGTTTTTTGTATTTTTAGTAGAGACGGGGTTTCACCATGTTAGCCAGGATGGTCTCGATCTCCTGACCTCGTGATCAACCCGCCTCGGCCTCCCAAAGTGCTGGGATTACAGGCTTGAGCCACCGCGCCCGGCCGATTGTTGCTTTTTTAATGATTGCTTGGCCTCTTCTTCAATGGTACCTGTAATTATCAGTTTGCAGCACTTTGAAATGACTCCTTATCATATTTTGGTCCCTTTTCATCTCATCTTATTATCTTTATGCCACATCCCTTTGTCCTTTCATCTTTTCTTCATCTATTCTGATGATTTTCTGCTAGTGTTTCTTGGCAATTATGCTTACTGGCTACAACTAAACTTATAAAATAGGTTTCTTTAATATTCTCCAGGTAACTGTAATTCTCATTATTCAAATGACTGTGAAACATCAGGATGATGCTATCTCTCTCTTCCTTTGTATTTCTACAAGTTTGTTTTTTGTTGTTTTTGATATTCTTTAGAAATCTTGGTATTGATTTGTTTTTCTTCAAGCACCACGTAGGATTTTGGTTTTTTTTTCTTACCCTCAAATGAATGCTCATCCACCAATTATTGTTTGGTAGCTATTTGAATCTCATTCTTGAATCTAGAGATGAGATCCCTTTGCATAATACCTGAGTCAATTGTCAGCATCTAGCCATTTTTACTGAGTATAATTCCTCTGGACTAAGGTATGTCTTTCTCCTACCTATGCTGACTAAATTTCCAGTGCTTTGAATAGATTGAAGCTTTCAAAATGTGCCACCCCAGCATGCATTTCTGCTAGGGTTCTTACTGTCTCCATCTTTATCTTTATACTTGTAGGAATTTTGGGGTCCATAACAGCTAAAATTATTACCTTTTTTTGGATCCATAATATTTTCTTTCTAGATTAAAGGTATTTCATACTATTTTAATACAGAATTTAAATACAAGATATTTGACTGCAAGTTTTAATCATCTAAGCTTCTTTGTTTGACATTAAGTCAGTTCACAATATTAGAAACTTACTCACCGGCTGAAATATGAAGATGTAATCCTATTTATTGTGGCACTTGCTCGTCTTTTATGATCTATCTCAGAATCAAGATTGTTTTTATCAAGGTATGGAGAACAAGGTAAAAATACAGTCACTGGCTTCTGAAAAGGATAAGTTGATGGGTGCTGAATGTGAATCAGAGGGCTTGTAGATTGGACTGAGTAGAAAGTATCTTGCTGTGCTTTTAAATGTGCCACCAGAGCTGGGTCAACTGGTTGGATCTAAACAAAAAATATATTTTTTCTTACATTTTAATAGAAAAGATGCAAACTGTTGGTACATTTCTAATCCAGTTTTTTGAAAATTTTATGGAGCATAGTTTTATACATTTCTCTATACATTGTTAGCTGTAATCAACATTGCATTTTATAAAATATTTATAATGTATAAAAGAACACAGTATTTGGGCCCTTTTTACAAAGTCTTTCTGAAATATGGGTTCCCTGTTTTATGTTATAAATAACTAAGAAATAGACTTAATTGCAGGCAACAAAATGACCTAGAAAACAAAATAGATGTTTTATAATGATTTCTAATTAGGACTATTATTAGATCAAGTGATCTTTAGAAACTAGAAAAACATGACTTGTTTCTTTTCACATAAGAATGGTTAAAAATAAAACATAGCTAAGATGATTCCAACATTTCAAAGTTCATGGAAAATATCTATAAATAAGTTATTTATTATATGTTTTCTTCCTAATCATTCTTCTTCACTTACCACTTACATTAACAACTGGAAGAAATAGAGAGGAGAGCATGGGAGGGGAATGAGGCTAGACAAACAGGGAATATTATTTGAGGAAATAAGTCTTGAAAAATATACATTTACATGCCCTTTGCAAATAGTGTTTGCATATATTAAATCCTTACTCCCAGAAAATGGCTGTTTCATAATTAAATATAACCAAATATTTATTATAATAAATATTGTAATTGATTGTCCTCTTTTTTGCCATCCTCTCTGATCAAAATCTTTAAATTATATGAATGTTCCAAAGTCTGTCATCAATTCTTTCATAGTCATGCAACATAAATTTTCCCAATAAATATCATAAACAAAACAACACAACACAAAAGACTAACTGCAAAAATCTTTTGAATAAAGAGAAGATTTATTTTTTAATGATATTTAATATGCTCAAAATCATTACATTATTGCTAACATCACTATGTATTAGGCCATTACAACTATATAAAATAATCCATTTATTGTTATATTAAATATTGGTACCTTCTTTGTTGTTTAGAACCATGCTTGATGACCCACAAAATCTATGAGCAGGAACTCACCTATTTTTAATATGTTTACCTTTAACTGCACAAGTACTGGAGAGGTAAAAACTCCTGGAGGGTAACTTAAGGATATTCGGGAATCCATGCTTGACTTAAGAGTGAGGCCTTTCTTTGTTACTGTGAATGACTCTTTCTTTAAACAAGACACAACAGAAAAGATACCCAATTTGTAAACTTTTACTGAAGCACAAGTCCCCTGTATGGAATAAAGAACATTAAAACAAGCTATAGCACCGATTTGAAAAATATTTGCTGTATAGACTCTATGAATTGTCAAAAAAAATCTCTACACTCTTTATTTAATCACCTACGATTTAAAATGATTCCAGGAACCTAAAATGGATGGTCATTTTATGAGATTAAGTAGAAATCGATAAGAGTTTCTCAAATTTAGACTACAAAATAAAAAACAAAAATAAACATATTTCTTAAATTTAAATTAAATCTTCCCCCCAAATTGTGCGAATAATCGGCAATTATTTTCAGTGTTTTCACAAATATTATTGTTCCTAGAATTCTAGCCTCCATTAGTGAGAATTGATTTTAAATATTGACCTTTATCCAAAACATTCAACACTGTTTTAGGGAATCCTAAGGACTGGAAATCCATTATTTATGTAGTTGGCTTAAACACTATAACACCTGTGCTGTCAGCAAATTCTTTCTTCTAATAGCTCACAATAACTTAGGTTCCCCAAATAAAGTCATTTTCTCTATGTCTCTCTGTGCAGTGGGAGCAAATGACTAAGATATTTGTGTTTCTTTTTATGTAACGACATTCAAATTTATAATGCATATATACAGACACATACTGAAGGTTTTTTATTGCACAAAAGGCAACTGCGTACATAAATGAAAACAAAATGATCTTTTCCTATAATCACCAAAGCTTAAAAGAAGGAGGCAGAGTTAGAAGTAATTTGGTCTATTCATACTTCCCCAAACAGCAGCCAGGCTCTGCCCCAGCATGAGTGGATAATCATGCTCACATACACAAAAAAACATTTCAGGGACAATCACAATGGAAAATAGTCTACCATTTGAAAGCTGACTAAGGAAGAGATTTCACAATATCACTGAATGAATCTGTCTCTGGGAAAATTCAGGGCATGGTGAATATTATTAATTGGCCAGAGGGAAAATTGTGAGAAGTGAAAAAGAAAGATCTTCTAGAAACCAATGGTGGTTGCTGTGCACTTCGATCAGATTTGATAGATTCTGAAAAGCCAAAAAGGTTTTTAAATAATTAGAATTTGAAAATGTCATACAATCCACATAAAAATTTGGAAGTAATCCAGAGTTTAAATTTTTTTCTTACTATAAAGAGAAAAATTCATGCCTGTATTTGTTATGATACCCAATGATTCCCTCTCTCTCCTTCTCTCTCTCTCTTTTGTTTTAATTATCCATTTACTAAACATTTTCCAAACCCATTTTATGACAAGTGGGCTATGAGCAGTTTTCGCTTTTATTGTGATAGTTACACAGACTGGCCAAAATTTAAGAGCTCCAATCGAGGGCAATGCTGACTAGACTATCATACCTAGAAACTTCTGATACTAAATATAAAATGTATTAGTTGCAGGAATTGGAGTAAGTACATAGAATAGCCTTAGCTTTCATATTCAACTATAAAACCTTATTTGAAACCCAGAGAAAACCAAAATCACAAAATAAATATATAACAAATAATTCCATGTATATATGGATTTTTTTTACATTTATTCCCTGCCCTCCTCATCAAATGACAACTTACATAAAGCTGAAAAAGATAAATATTTTAATTGCTTAAAAAGAAGTTAAGTGGCACAAAGAAAAACTTTAAATATTAGTATCCATAAACTCCATACTAAGTTTATTATTATTATTTTTTTATTTTTTTGAGACGGAGTTTCACTCTTATTGCCCAGGTTGGAGTTCACGGGTACAATCTCAGCTCACCACACCCTCTGCTTCCCGGGTTCAAGCGATTCTCCTGCCTCAGCCTCCCGAGTAGCTGGGATTACAGACATGCACCACCAGGCCCAGCTAATTTTTCATTTTTAGTAGAGACTGGATTTATCCATGTTGGTCAGGCTGATCTCAAACTCACGACCTCAGGTGATTAGCCTACCTTGGCCTCCCAAAGTGCTGGGATTACAGGTGTGAGCCACCGAGCCCAGCCTCCACACTAAATTTAACAGTTATTATATTCTCTCTTCACAGCATATGAATTTGTGATCATACAGAGTCTCAGAGTTATTACAATTAAAATCTGACATGAAAATGATAATTTATCAACAACTAACATGTATTTATAGGCTTCCTTCTCTCTTCATAAGTGTATTATCTATTTAATTCTTACAACCATACCAGGTAGACACTATTATCATGTTTATCTCTCAGATGAAGTCACTGAGTCACAGCAAGGTTACATAATTTTCCCAAGTTCACACAGCAAGAAAGTGTAGAAACCATATGTCAAACCTAACCAATCTTCTTCCACAGGCCACATCTTAACTACCACATATACTTTCTTCTATGTATAGACCAAATTTCATTTCTAGACTTATTAACAATCTCAAGGCATACACACACATACACAAATTTTTAAATTTTTTGTATATTTTCCCAACCCATGAATAATAAAAATTAAAGCTACTATCATCTGGGGATTCTAACATTCTTAAATTTAGACAAGGGTCCATCATATTAGAAATGTTGGTCTGAAGTTAGTCAAAAGCACAAAAGTAATTAAGCCATGATTTTGATTTTGTTTCCTAGGTGAAAAAAAATAACATTTGGTAGGTGTTCAACCCAAGCTCTCCATTCCTAACTTTGGCTAATCATTTCCATCCTTTGATCTTTATTGATGGCAATAAATTGTGAATGCACTGGCACAAATCCAAAAATCCTTCCATTTATTACTAGTGGAGCAATTATATCTACACTACAATCTATTAGTCTGAGTAATATTTAGAAGAGCAGCCAAAAAGCAAATGTAGATATAGCCAAGAATTTACTAACCTTATAACCTCCCTTCATTCCTTCCAGTGAATTTGGGTTTAGGTAACTTGATTGAAGGTTTGTGTCACACACTTTCACCATGATATCTCTGTAATTTCCTCTGTAACGTGCAGTAAATGGAATTGCAATGCCTATTGGAAATGGAATTCTCTTTTCCTTATCTGAGCATTCAATAGTTACGACGTTGCTAACTAACTCTTCATTATCACCCACTATTAAAGAACTCATGTTATTTATTATCCGGCATTCCAGTTGTTGTAGAACATATGATGGTGCTGTAATATAACAAGACACTTGGGGGTCAGTATCATCACTCAGCACATCAAGATACCTGAAGGGGAAAAAAGAATGTCATTTTTCCAATTATTTTATTTACGTACTTTACAGCTAAATGCAGAAAAGCACAGACTCTGGATCTACATTGTCTTGGTGTGAATTCCAGTTCTGATCAAACCTGTGACCTTGGGCAAGATCCTCGGCCTCTCTGTGCCTCAGTTTCCTCAATGGTAAAAGGGTGATAACATAATAACTGTCTCATGGGAGTATGAATTGAATTAAATAAATCATTACATGGGAAGTAATTAGAGCTATGTCTGGTACACCATACGTGTTATATATATCAGCTATAATTAGTTTTGATACCATTGTTATTTAAGCAATTGATTCATTCCACAATATAAAGCTGAAGATTGCTGAAGTGTCTTGGTAAAATCAGTACTAATACTTGAATAATTTCCTCAACTGTGAGGAGAGGGAGTCAACATATATGAAGTATTGCAATTGTCTAAACACACTAGATCAAATAATGATGGTGATTACATATTTTTAGAAAAGCTGAGAAAGATACAAAAAAACTGTAAATTTATCATTAATCATAATAATTAGGCAAAGATTACTTATAATCTCCCAAAGAATCAATCCAAAATTTTATTTTGATCATTCATTTTACTCTTTTTAACCATCAAATTTGCCGAGGATTTGAGAGTCAGATTTGAGATCAGTCACTATTTACTTGACCTTACAAATTAATAATTTTTATTAAAATAGCTAATATTTTACTGCTTTCTATTAAGTAGTTTTTAGGCTACACACTATTCTCACAACTATTGTATCAGGCAGGTGCTACTAACATAACTATTTTACAGATAAAAACACTGAGGCTTAGAAAATTTAACTTTCTTTCAAAGATCCCACAGATGGTAAATTTCAGGATGGATAATTGGCTCCATCTAGCTTTAATGTAAAAGTCCAAACTCTTGAATGTAATATCATAATTCCTTCAATCATTCAAAAATGCTGGTTACTTTATTCATTGCAAATTGAAACTAACATCTAATTCATAATAGTGTGAAGACTGAATGCAATGAAACATTTAAACTTACAATAATGTGTTGGCCTAAGATGTGTGCTCAATAAATGTTGGTTTTCTACATTAAAATGACCAACTTGAGTTCCTCTTTTTTTACTATTCATTTATACCAGTGAAATGATTGAAATACTGGCAATGTTGAAGAGAAATAAGAAGATCTATATTAAATAAAGCATTAATGTCCAGTTCTACAATAATCAGATTTTAGACATTTTTCAATTACTGGTAAATAGAATTATAAAGTGCAATTTAACATAGAAATCCAAAAAATATGTAGAAATTGCAGAGAGGGTCATTGATTTATGTTTACAATTCTAAACTCATAGTTAGAAGGAATAGAAAATGACTCAGCACATTGTTCTGCTTGAGTATTCTTTGGTGATGGTGATAAAAGTAATTCAGAAAACGAGAAACATTGTTTAATAGAGGATACAGTGACCCAGCATTGTATAACTTTAGGAATGACTCTCCTCTGTGCCTTGGAAACCATCTTAATACACTTTTCTTCCAGGAGTTATGTTTCTCAACTGACAGATGAAGTAGGACAAGGAGACTTTTAAACAGTTCCATTCTCTCTAGCCCTAGTCAAATAGATCTAGACTAGACACTAAAATACAGTTACATGGTAGTTACCAAACAGCATGGCACTGGTATACAAACAGGCACATAGATCAATGGAACAGAATAGAGAACCCAGAAATAAAGCTAAATACTTACAGCCAACTGATCTTCAACAAAGCAAACAAATACATAAACTGGGGAAAGGACACCCTATTCAACAAATGGTTCTGGGATAATTGGCAAGCCACATACGGAAGAATAAAACTGCATCCTCATTTCCCACTTTACACAAAAATCAACTCAAGACGTATCAAGGACTTAAATCAGACCTAAAACCATAAAAAGTTCTAGAAGATAACATCAGAGGCCCAGCACTGTGGCTCACGCCTGTAATCTCAGCACTTTGGGAGGCCGAGGTGGAAGGATCACCTAAGGTCAGGAATTCAAGACCAGACTGACCAATATGGTGAAATTCCATCTCTACTAACGATACAAAAATTAGCTGGCGTGCTGGCAGGCACCTGTAGTCCCAGCTACCCAGGAGGCTGAAACAGGAGACTTGCTCGAACCCGAGAGGTGGAGGTTGCAGTGAGCTGAGATCGTGCCACTGCAATCCAGCTTGCGGGAAAGAGTAAGACTCCATCTCAAAATAAAATAAAATAAAAAATAACATCAGAAAAACTTTTCTAGACATTGGCTTAAGCAAAGACTTCATGACCCAGAACCCAAAAGCAAATGCAACAAAAACAAAAATATATAGGCCTTAACTAAACTAAAAATCTTCTACACAGCAAAATAAACAATCAGCAGAGAAAACAGACAACCCACAGAGTGGGAGAAAATCTTCTCAATCTACATATCCGACAAACGACTAATATCCAGAATCTGCAAGGAATTCAAACAAATCCACAAGTAAAAACAAACAATCCCACCAAAAAGTGAACTAAGGACATGTATAAACAATTATCAAAAGAAGATATACAAATGGTCAACAAATATATGAAAAAATGCTCAACATCACTAATTTTCAGGGAAATGCAAATCAAAATCACCGTGCAGTAACACCTTACTCCTGCAAGAATGGCCATAATAAAAAAACAAACAAAAAAGATGTCGGTGTGGATGCAGTGAAAAGGGAACACCAGTTTACATTCCCATCCTCAGTGTAAAAGTGTTTCCTTTTCACCGCATCCACACCAACACGTTTTTTGTTTGTTTGTTTTTTGATGTGAATGAGAAAATAAAATGTTTGTTTTTCCATTCCTGAGTAACTTCAGTTAATGTTCTCCAATTCCGTCCAGGTTGCTGTGAATGCCATTATTTCATTCCTCTTTATAGCTGAATAGTATTCCATGGCATGCATATATGTGTGTGTGTGTGTGTGTGTATATATAATATCTAATATATTACATACATTTCATATATAATATATAATATTTATATAATATATAAATATATATTATACATAAAATATTTACATACAAATATAATATATAAAATATATTTACATATAGCATATAATATATAAATATACAATATTATATATAATATAACATATAATATTTATTATATAACATATAATATATTATATATAACATATAATATATATTATATAAAACACATATTTATATATAATATATAAATATAAATATATAATTTGTCTTATATATTATGTAGTATATATTTAATATTATATAATATATAATAGGCCAATTATATAAATATATAAATTTATATATTATATAAATATTGTATATTATATAAATGTATCATATAAATATATTATATAATATATAAATATATAATATATAATTACAAATATAACATATTATATAATATTTATATAAATATTATATAATGTTTATATAAATATATAATATGTGATCGATTATATAATCATATATTTATGTAAATAAATATTTATAAAATATATAATATTTAATATTTATATATAATATTTCATATATTGTTATATATAATATGTAATTATATATAAGTATTACATACAAATACATTACATATTATATAAATATATAATATATAATATACATACATATAATATATTATATATAATATAATATATAATATATATAATTATATAATATAATACATTACATATGTATATGCACACACACATATATATATGCCATGGAATACTATTCAGCCATAAAGAGGAATGAAATAATGGCATTCACAGCAACACAGCAACCTGGGTGGAATCGGAGAACATTACTCTAACTGAAGTTACTCAGGAATGGAAAAACAAACATTTTATTATTTCCTCACTTATAAGTGGGAGCTAAGCTCTGAGGATTCAAAGGCATAAAAATGATACAATAGACTTTGGAGACTCTGGGGAAAGGGTGGGAGGGAGGTGAGGGATAAAAGACTACACATTGGGTACAGTATACAGTGCTCAGGTGATGGGTGCACCAAAATCTCAGAAATCACCACTAAAGAACTTATTCATGTAACCAAACACCACCTGTTCCCCTAAAACCTATTGAAATAAAAAATAAAGAAAAATTTTTTAATTAAAACTTTAAAAAATAAAATACAGGTATGTAGAACATGAAGACATATCAGTTAACAATGGACTGCACATATAATAGTGATCCTAAAAATTATAATACTGTATTTTTGCTGTACCATTTCTATGTTTAGATATGTTTAAATATGCAAATACTTACCATTGTGTTATAGATGTCTATAGTATTCCGTATAGTAACATACTTTACAGTCTGTGGCCTGGGAGCGATATGCTATACCATATAGACTAAGTGTGCAGTAGGCTGTACCATCTAGATTTGTATATGCACATTCTGCAGTGTTTGCATAATTGACAAAATCACCCAACCATGCATTTCTGTGAACATATTCCCATCTTTAAGTAACCGATGACTGTGATCACACTGGTTTATTCTAGCCTTATTTTCCCTTTTTGTGTACACCAGGACAGCCAGGAAGAGATAGGTTTCTTTCAGAAAGCTATCTGGGTTTATCACACACATCTTTTATGTGGCATGATAGTTTCCTAGGCCAAGGGATTGCAATGAGTACTCAACTTCTCAAATACACAAGCGAAGCACAATTGGTTTGGGTGCTGCAAAGAGGAAGTCACTAACCAGGAAACACCTAAAGGAGGTGTTAGAGGGAGTAGTTCAGGCAATGACTCATTAACCGATGCTTTGAGTCATTTCTGAATGTGAGAATATGAAGCTTCAATGTTTTTCTCAAGTGAAACAGGTAACCACATATAGACTACTTTAGCAGTTGTTTTGTCAGAGCGGTAGTTCTTACAAATCATGTAGGTCTATCATGCACTGAATACTCTCAAACATAAAATTCATCAGACTCTCTGACCTGTAGAAACATTACAGCCAAATTAGAACCACCTCTTCATTTTATAGCAAGATAATTAGGGTCAAAGTGAGCAAAATGACTTGCCTAAGATCATAGTCCTCAAAATGGTATCATACACCTGAAAGGGCATCAGCACATCACAGCAGAGATGGAGGTAATGGAACAATGGTGGTAAGTGGCAGGTGAAGAAAGTGGGAGTTTTTGGAGCTAAAATAAACGAATAGACTAACATTTACCTGGTGAGAATATCTGAAAAAGTGGCCTGGTGTTAGGTCGTTTAAGTGATTTTCTCATTTGACCTTACCAAATAATCCCAGGATGTATATATTATTTCTACAAATAAGAAAATGATGCTAAGAAATGAAGCAAGTTGCCCAGGGTCATAGAATTAGTATATAATAAAACAGAAAGTGAAATTTAAGTTTGTCTGATTCCCAAAACAAAATAATTTTTTTTCACTTCTAAGCGTGTTATGTTTGTCTGTGAAAATATGGGTGTGAATATCTTATTTTATATGGACAAATAGGGCCTTATTACCTCTTTGCACAGGAGATAAAATTTACAAAATAGATGGGTCTTTCTCACTTTTTTGAAGTCATGGTCTCCTAGAGAATCTGATGATAGTTCTAGACCATATCCAGGGAAATGAAATAGGTCTGAACATACACATTCAATTTTAAGTACCTCCCAAAGTTCATCCATGAAATCCCAAGAGTTCTACAGACACAGGCTTAAAACTCATAATGATTTTCTTGAGAATATAAATAAAGTGAATCCAAGGATAAAACATTCTCTCCAAATCTTCTAACTCCCTACAGTCTTCTAGTTTTTGTTACTATAATTGAAATAGTAGTAATTTGCATAGTGTTCATGATCTGGACAATTGATCATTTTAACTACTTTCCTGTCTACTCAATTCCTTCCTCTTTAAAAAAAAGGTAATGTGTTTCTTAAAGCTATAAGAAATACAGCTTTAAGATATATAACAATATTAATAATAGTGGCCATATAAATTTTCATAGGAGTGATTCAAGCTGAATTACTAATTTACAATATCTTTGGGAGATATGAAATGGAAATTTTATTCATGTATAAATACTATGCATGTTGCTATAGTCTAAATGTTTGTGTCTCCTCAAAATTCATGCAATGAAATCCTGGCCCCCAAGGTGATGGTATTAGGAGGTGGGTCCTTTTGGGAAATGATTAGGTCATGAGGGTGGAGTCCTTAGGAATGAGATTAATGCCTTTATAAAATAGGCCCAAGGGAGCTCATTCACTTTTTCCACCATGTTAGGACACAGCAAGAAGCCACCTCCCAGACACCAAATCTGCCAGCACTTTGATCTTGAATTTCCAAGCCTCCAGAACTGTGAGAGATAAATATCTGTTGTTTAAAAGCTACCCACTTTCTGATGTTTTGTTATAGCAGCCTGAATGTACTAAGACATGTACTGACTATAGAAACACACATATAAGTAGGCATACTTAAGCACTTCCCACATTGCATTTACTTACTCCTTTTCCATTATGTTATTCTTGTGCTTTATATTCTCTGAATCATTGAGAAGAGTACTATTTATATATTTCTTGGAGATATCACATATTATTGAGGACGTGGTCATCTCTTCTCTTGGGCTTTCTGAGGTTTCTTGAATTTCTCTCTCTGTTGTCTGGATTATGCCATGAATCTCTTTCCTGTTGCCATTTATGTTCTCAACAGTCGTGTGTTCTATTTGTTTATCATCTTCATTTTCTGCATTATCTGGGAACATTTTGTTCTGTGACTCTTCTTGCACCAGTACACATCCTTTTAGTGATGTATTGTTTTCTTTTTCCACTAATGCTGAACTCATATGTGTTTTATTTTTTTCTAACTGGACCTGGTTTGTGTAATGACTGTCCTCTCCATTTGTGGGAGAAACAGTAACTGTTTCTATGACATTTCGTTCCCCTCTTGCAGCAATGTCTGCTGCTTTGGTAATTTGAATGGAGGACATTGTCTGCTGTGGAGTACATTCATCATGCATGCCGCATAAATTACACATCTCCTTTTCTTCTTTCTTTAGAAGTGCAGCAGTACTCCCCAAATGTTCAGTTATTTTTATGAGGCAGTCTATGAAGGTAACGATTTCTACACACACATACATAGACACACAAAGAATAAATACAAAACTAAACCAAATCATGTGTCTGCATTGCCATCTAATGAAACATGGCAAGATAATTTTAGAAACCTACAAAGACCTTTACTAGGCATTTAAGCCAATCTCATGAAGGAGAAGTAATTGTACAACTGTCACTCTTTTAACAATTGTAGGATTGAAAACAAACCACTTTTAACATGGTAGCAAAGAGTAAATCTAATCCCTCTTGCTTATAAAGATACTTTGAATATTTAAAGGCAAATGTCATAACCTCTCACTCCCCCAATAAGAACTGAAGTCAACATCTCCCTCAATTGTTTTTCATTTGCTATGATTTTGAGAACTGTTCTTTTACCACTGGATGTACAATAGTTTATCAATGATCCATTTAAAATGCTGGGCTGAAAATTAGGTGAACACTCCAGATGTGGCTTGGTTGGCAGAAACACCATACCTCCATTATTTCTGCCAATGTAGATGCTACATTTTGGAGCCCAGTTACTGCTATAATAATTGGATTAGGTTCATACTATTCCTCCTGATGAATTTGTGACCACTGGAAATTTTCAAATTAGTCCTTCAGAGAATAGCTCTGACCATACCAATTCTCTGATTGGAACGTGAAGTGACTTTTCAAAGCCTACTAACTCAGGTCAACCTTCTTCATTCTGGAGTAAACTCTCAGTATGGTCAAATCTGATATAATCTCTCACTCCATCATCATTCTTCCCACGCTCCTATTTGTTCATCCTGCTTCTCCTCACTATTAAGGTCACCTGATGAGTTCTTGCAGGCTTAGTGCCTCTCTAGTCTTTAGAATTCAGTTCTAAACTAAAGAATATGTAATTTAAGGCCCCATAACTTAGTGTTTTTAAAACCATCACCAAATCATCCCTTCGCCAAGTCCTTGTTTTTTTCTGAATATATATTTGTCTTGTTATGTTGCCAAGGACCATGTTCCATTCCCTCCAGAGATTAAAGGTCTGATTTTGGGCTGCAGCTGATGGCTTCTCAGTCATGCTGCCTTTGGAAAGATTTCCCTGATGCCCACTATTTGCCCTTTAGACTGAATTTCTTAATATCGTCTACCCTGGATTTCATCATAGATGGAACCTGCCCACTTATCTTGATACTGTATTATTTAGAGTTGAATTTCATGATGCCACCTAGATGCTTATCTGGAGTAACTGTTGTTATCTAGGATTATATTCATCAGATTCCACATTCTTCCTGCCCTGCTGTATTTTTCCACATCCATAACTGGACCTATTCCCAAGAATCCCTTTCCAGCCTCAGTGTATAGGGATCCAATTCCCTATCCCAACCCACTCCAGTCTTCCCAGGAATTGTGCAATTAATAAGTCTAAGCTCAAATGACCCTAGAGATAGAATATTATATTCTGATTAAAAAAAAAAAAATACTAGCTCTGCCTCAAACTAGGCCTGTATTTTCCTGTCTCTTAAGTCTTGGATCCTACAAAAAATACCAACTCTCTATTTCCTGCTGCATAAGTCCAATTCACTCTTTAAACTTCAGCTTAAATACTACATTTTTCTAGCAAACTTCTCAATTCCCCACCCTACAGATGGGATTTAAAATGCTTCTGAAGTCCAAAAGCACTTCATTCAAGTGTTTCTAATGGGACTGGCCCCAATGTCCCTGGCATTATTGTGCATTTGTCTCGACTTATTTCCCGTATGAAATTGTTAGTCTCTTGTGGACAGAAACTCCATCTTAGCCTTGTTGGTATGCTCATAGTCCCTCTCAGATCTTGCCATAATCAATATTTCTTAGAGAAAGATTAAGTTATAAAAAAATACTTGCCTTTTCTCCAGACACATTGATTCTCCTTGTCAAGCAGCACATGCAGCTGCTGGCAGGTGGAATGCAGGGTGCCTGCGGCGTGCTCCAGCAGCTGGTGAAGGGCCCTGCTGAGCTCCTGACCCAGAAAGACCACAGTGGCCATCCAAGTGGCCCCACCAGCCCCCTCACAAAGGTCATCACCCAGGAGTGCCTGCTTTAGCATCTGGTTTTGTCTCCAAATCTGCTTCAATATTTGGCCCAGTTTACCTGAGCCCATGTATTCCGTATCCATTTTATGGTACAAAGTGATATTTTCTCTCCTGCCAGCAAAGCCTAAAGGTTTTGCAAATTCAAACTTGGTGATGGTTATGTGTCCTAAACTCTAGGAGATGATCCAAGTCAGCTGGCCAAGCACCTTCTCACAACATAGTGGTTTATTCAGTTTGGTGTTGACTAGTGAAAAGTTACTAGGTAACCAAAGAAGGGGCGTTACTGTACCGTGTGTGCTACTGTGTACAGAATACATTAATCACTGGGGTAGAGCTAACTCACACGATCCAACTCTCTATGTGAGTTTTACAAAATCAATATACTGTGGAAGTCCCAAATACTTTCCAAGTTTTCAGGCAACAAAATATGGATTCCAGGTGGGATAAGAAGTTTATTAATCAAAAGTAAACTGTTAGAACAATATTGCTGGCAGGATTCCTGTAAACTTAAAAATATTTATGAATAAAATAATGTGATGTCTGATTTGCTTCTAAATAATCTAGGAGCATAGGGGTTGGTAGAGGTATAAAATGTGCTGAAAAAATTAATAAATGTTGAAGCTGGATATGGTTACACATGGGGTCTTGACAAGTCACTCTAATTAATGTGTATATGTATAGTATTTTTATAACCAAGAGTTTAAAAAGATTCCTCTACTGGAGCAGAGCCTATTACCATTGGTTAGGTAAGTATAATTAGCATCTTCTTATATGGTAAATCTGCAGAGACTGAGATAAGAACTTGGCCTCTAATAATTTCCCTCTAATTGGATAAAATGCCCCTTCACTGAAAGAAAGCAAACCTGAAGAGTAGCTTTCTCAAACTAGCAAGAAGTCTTTACCATGTGTAATTAAAATTCAGATACAACAAGCTCTCCCCACTGCTGCCTGTCTGCCTGCCAGCACATCATATATGGGGCTATGCAATACAGCACTTGGGGGTATTTGGAGGAAACCAGAACAGTCTGCCTCCCTCTCTCCAATCCCACTGCTCAAGGAAGGGAGAACACACACCCACGCCAAAGGGAGAGGGCAGTGAGTACATTCCAGAGAGGCTCATGTTCCCTCAGGGGTACTGGAACAAAATGAAAGCTTTTCAAAGGGAAGCCAGAGTGCTTCCCTCCCACAGGCAACACATTATCTCATCTTAAGCCCTGGAGTTCTAAGGGCTACACTCAGAGCACCTGGAAGACAAGATGGGGAAAAACAAGCCCAGAGAATAAATAATGAAGAATGACTGCCACTGCAGTAAAGACTGTCAAAGCCTCTGAAGGAAAAGGAAAGGAGCAGTATTGAATGACTGGTGGCTGCGGAGTGGAGAGGTGCTTCTTCGCTATTATGTGTCTTATTTTTTCAGTTAACTTCTGTTCACTGAAAAGGGGGCCTTTTTTGCAACATGAGTTCCTATCACTTCATGGATTGGATCATATGAATCTTCTCAAACTAAAGACTCACTCATTCATTTTATTTTCTTTCTCTTACTCCTTAAAGAGATGTCATTCTCAAAAATAATGTATACATGGCTTTAATTCAATGCCTATTTTGAAAACTCCTGTAGCATTTACTGTGGGACAGGAACTAAGTGCTGGAGGTCAGCCCTTTTTAGGACTTCAAGAGACAGGTGCATGAACAGATTATTAAAATAAAGCTTAGACTGTGTTGAGAGCTAGAGAAGTATAAAGAAAAAGTATCATAAAAGCTTTGAGGAGTTTAAAAAAAAATTCTGCTTAGAGGCCTGGAAAATGTTTGAATTAGAAACTAAAGGATAAGCAGGCTATAGAGTAAAAGAAAAAACTATTCCAGCATAGGAAATAATATGATCAAAGTCATGGCGTCATGAGATTACACAGTAGGATCAAAAATGTAAAAGTATGGCTTTGGAGGAAGGTTCAGTTAATGAGTCAAGAAAAGTGGCAAATGAAGAGTTCAATAATTGTGGAGAGTGAGGAGAAGAAATTAGAATTTTGGTTTACAGATAAGAGAGAAATTGAATAGATTTAAATCAGGCTGCAATGTGATGAAATCTGTGCTTCAGAGATGCAGCTGTATTAGACAACAGAGATATAAGAGTTAGGAGGCTTGAAGGTCTGTACTAAAACAGCAATAGAGCAGATGAAAGAAGGGGATGGCATGAGAGGGGTTTTGAAGTATAGTGGATAGAACTTACTAAACTTACCAAACCATCAGATTATAGGGAGAGGACTAGAAAGCACTGAAAATGCATCCATTTATTTATTTGAGAAATAAATATACTAAGAACTATGCTTAGTATTAGAATATGACTAAAATATTTAATTTAGGTGATTACATAGACTATAAAACTATTAAGGAATTTAAGAGGGACATTGGGCTTGATGGGTAGAAAATTTGTTTAATTTTAGATTTGTTGAGTTTGAAGTAACTCAGAAAAATTCCTTAGAATGTGTTTGAAGTTGAAAAATTAGAATAATATTGGTATATTTGAATGTCATCAGTAAATAAGTGGTACATGAATCCCTGGAAGTAGATTAATGGAGAATTTACCAGGCACATTTTAAGTATTGAATAAAACTGATCATGAAATGCTGCCTGATCACTTCAGCAATCTACATTTATTTCTAGATATGTGGGAAAATCCTTTCTCAGGGAGAAAAAACAAACCCAGACATTCTCTTTGTTTCATTCACATTTGCTATCCTCAAGTTTAAACTTGTTCTCTGTTTGACTTCTTAGGAACATATAATATTTGCAAAGTGAGACCTACCACAGGCCACGCTGCATTTACTTGTTAAAACATGCATCGGCATGTTCCTGCACCTTGTTTTCCATTAATTGATGTCACTAACCACAGAAAGAACAGACATTTGCAGTCAAGACACCTACAGAAGTTCACTGCAGAAATTCATCTGAATGGTTTTAACATTTGATTATCATCTTCATTGTAGCTACTAATTATTATGACTCCTTTTACTTTCTTACTGAGAATTCAGTGCTTCCATTGACGTTAGTTTGCAGTCTTGAATTCATACCATTATGTGGTCAAAAGACAATAGTTTTTCTTAACATTAAAAGTATTCAAGTGGATTAGAAATAAAATTCAAATAGTAGGATAGTTCCTGTTTACTACCTAAAGAAATAAAAATATGCAATACGGCTATCAATGACAGGCTATTAATTTCAAAGGAAGTGAAGACAATAAAGTTTTAAAGCGTAATGAAGAGTGCTATTTTTCATGGCATTTATAGTGGGTAGTGGTGGGTAGGTCAGATGTAAGCAAAAGAGTTATGCATGCCTGAAGTATTATGAGTCAATGTTATTAGTTCTATAATGTGATTTTATTTTCATTGAATTTCTGTAGTTGCCTACATCAGAGACTTTGGTACTTACAGTCCAGAATAATTGTTCCCCTTTTGAACATTCATATTGAATGTCTGGTCATCTTTTGTCTGTTTAAGATAAACTCATGCATTTGGATGATGAGCGGATGGAGAAGGAAAATAAATTGTTTTCTTTTTGTTGTGTTTTTGTTTTCTTTAGTAACTTTTGGACTAGTAAAATATAAATTATACATTCAAATTTTTAATGTGCTTATCAATTTTAAAATGTTTTCAAAGACCAAGTGGTAAAAATCAAAGCTGCTAACACTTCTGATTAAACAAAGTAGATTAGATATATATTCCATATCTGATTTCTAGCGAGATGCCCTGGAAAGGATAAAACGATATACAAATCCCAAAAGATAAAGAAAATGGGTGATAATAGACAAAAGATGTCAATGAACTCCTGGAAGACTAAAAGCAGATGGGCAAGTAGTAAATAACCAAACAGAGCTGAAACCTAAGCACCCAGACAGTGGGAAATAGGTGAGTTCTTGTCACAGAATCTCAGCAGTTCCCGGAATTAGAGACAGTTAGGACCTCTGAAAATAAAGGTGAACTTAGGGCGGTAAACAGGTGCTTTTGTTGAAACTCTGTTTGGAGAGCAGGTAGATTCCTAGATTCCTCTCTTCTGCCCCAAAGAGCTAGGCAATAGTCTCTCCCATCCATCAGAAGCTAGAGACTTCCTCTATGAATAAATGGGGGCAGCAAAGCTCAGCAGAGCAGAGAGCTGGAGGGGGTGCTATGCTGACAATGAGGTTAAGTGAAATTCTACAACGTTAAACTATGAGATCCCGCTCAATTCTTCTGCTCAACTCCAGGAACACAGGCTGGGAAGCATAACCTCCCAGGAAGAAAACGCAAAGTTTCCTCCACAGAGTAACTGAACACTCCATGAGAAAAACCTACTGACAGTGAAACTTTCAGTGTCCCTCTCCCTATTTCCAACCCCAAAAGCCTACTCTGCCTCCGTCAGATCATCCACAGTGAAGCTCCACATCATATAAAGATTCCAAACTAGGCTCTTCATGCCTCACTTTAAGTGGAATAACAACCAAGGAGGTCGGGCATTTGAAAAAGCCTCTAATATAAAGCTAGAGACTAAAGTAAACAAACACAATTAAAGAACTTGGGGGGGAAAAAAACAGAACTTCCCTGTGTTTACAGGGAAGAGAAAATATCAAATGAATCTATAATTAGCATGTTCAGAGTCTAGGATAAGAAAAAATAATGCACTCACAAGTGAAGAAAATATTTTCTTTAAAAGGGGAGCATTACGGCAATAAGACTCACAAAAATTAAATTATGATAATAGAATTTTCTTAATATGGCAAAGAAAAAGCGGTTGAGTAAATTCCCCAAAACGTCAAACAAAAAGACAAAGAGATGGACAATAGGGGTAAAATGGAGGTTAAGAAAATTAAAGGTTAAATCCAAGTGGTCCCACTAATATGAGTTCTGGAAAGAGAAAACAGAATGAATGAAATTATCAAGGAAATAATATAGAAATATTTCTCAGAATTAAAGTATATGATATTCTAGACAGAAAGAGCCCAGAACAGTATATGCAAAAAATAATCATAACCAGTCATATCAAATTCACACCAAGGATCAACATTCCAGTAGCCTCAAAAGAGGGAAAAAACTGTCACATTTAAATCAAAAGGCATTGAACTTCTCAACAGCAACACTAAGACCTAGCAAATAATAAGTGATTTCAATATTGTGAGGGAAACGTCTTTCCAATTCAGGAATCTTTTTCTGCCAAAACATCATTCAGGTGTGCAGAGAAAGAAAGGGCATTTTCGGGTAGGCAAATGTCAAACGATTTATCTCCCGTGTACCCATTTTTGGGAAGCCACTCACATGAACTCTATCACAAGCAACAGAATGACACAAGAAAAACGCAGACATAGGAGTCAGGAACTGGAAAATCCAGCAAAAGAGAGATTTAAAGCTAAATCAAACGCTTTAAATGATGTCCCAGGGCGACAGCAATGCTGTGGTCCTAGAAAGCCCCCATTCCAGACTCCAGCAGTCACCTGAGTGCTTCAGAAGTCTGTCTGCAAGCAGAAAAAATTGAACTGACAAATTAGCTGATGTTTTAAACATTTTAAGAGAAATTTTACAATTCTATTAGAGAATTGAGGAAAAGAATTGTTGATAACTTAGCAACAGAAACAAAAGACAATTATTAAAACCAGCAAAAACTAAATTGTAAAGAAAAGGATATATAATTATAGTGTATCGCATAGTTCTGTTATGAATAATATTGACATAGCCACAATAATAAAGATGTCCATAATTACTTTAAAATAAAAAGTGTGATATATGTGTATTATTAGGATGGGCATAGGAGGCATGTACATAGAGAATGTATATAGCAGCGTGGATACAAGAGAGCAAAAAGTCTTATTTCTACAGCAGGAAGTCAAATATTTAAAAATAAATCAAACATTTAAAAACAAAGAAAAACTATTAGGAATCTGGAGGTAAGTGCCAGAAGAAACTTCTAAAAAGTTTAATGTGATTGCCTCTGGGAAAAGGCATAGGAAGGAACTAGGCAACTCCTGACTTCCAGGAGCTAGCCTGGCACCACCAGCAAAGCCCCGGGGTTGCTATCAGCTGTCCTGGCACTCACAGGTAGGTGTTAGCATTCTGTTGAACATTAAAAAAAAAAAAAAATCACATGACATCATCTACTATGATGGATCAAAACAAATTGAAGATCACTCTACAATCATGTCTAAACACATGAGCATTGTTTAAGCCACAAAATACAAAACATTCCTCTCTCTCAGCTAATACGAATGAGGACTGTTTCTTAACAATTGCATCTTTAGCATTACTGTAGTCCACCCTCTCTAAAGATAAGACTTATTGAGATAGCCAATCACAGATCATAACCACTTTTAGACAGCATCCAATTCAGAGCGGGAAACTTCCGTCGGTTCACCCAACCAAAGCCCAAATCCTGTTATAAGTCCCTTTTAACATCCTTTACCTGAGACACCCCTGGATTCTCTGTGGTGTAAGTTTTCCCTCACTGAAATGGGTAATGAGTCCTGCTTATTCAATTACAGGTGTGCTGCTGATGGCATTATGCTTGAGGACAATGACAGACGCTCAGGTACTTGGGGAGGGAGAAGGGCAAGCTGCAATGATCTATTGCTTTTCTTTCAAGTTGTTGTTCATACTATATGATTTTTTAAAACTATATGTGTTATGTTACTTTGATATAAACTAAATTCGGATGTTAACAATGAAATAAGCCAAATGCTGCATTCCCTAGGGATCCTTCGATGGTGATATTAAGGTTGACACAACGCATCACTTCAAGTGGGTTACATCAGATCAGCAAACATACTCTCCACTGAGTTTGTAAGAAGTAATTCACCATTTGAAAATGCTTGGAATTTGGTGGCATATGCTCAAGAATGAACTCAAATTTAAAGCAATCAAATGAACTGGGCATGAATTTCAAACAGAGGTAGAGTAACTACCATCTGGTAATGGCTTAATATCAAATACTTCATCTGGATCACAGAGCTCTAGATACAGCAGAAGGTCAACAAATGTTTGATGATTAAGACAATGTTGAAATGTAATAAACAATTCACACATTCTTTTAAGAAAATCATGTCATTCTCCCACCTAGAAATTAATTAATAAAATTCCTTAATATCACAAAATATGTGATCAGGTTCAAATTTCCAATTGTCTCTCAAAAGCCACAATTATTTTTACACAATTTTTAAGAAGTAGGTTCCAAATACAGTCCTCAAAGGCAACTAAATCTCTTTTAATAATTCTCATATGAATTATGACAACTGAAAAATGTATTAAAAACATATTATATGCCAACAATGGAGAAATTTAATTATAGGCTAGAAAATTATCTTTCATTTTTGTCATTTTTATGTGAATGAGGAACAGAGGTAAAGGAATTAATTTGAAAGAAGTCACCAAAATTGAAAAGTCAGTAGACATATTTGCAGAGATATTTTCATTCCTTTGTGTTTAAGTAAATTCTTTACTATTCCATTAAAGTAGTTATTGATTTTGAGATGTTTTGTTTTACATAGAAGTTTAGTATTGAAAGTTCTTATTGGCAAGTTCTGCATTCAGTATGTAAAGAAAATGGTTTGGTGTGAAGAACTGAACTGGAACTGAAAAGTAATTATGAGTATTCAATTATTTGGTTAACAAAAGCTCCTTCTTAACACCATTAATGGCCTCTGAAATTAACATCAATGTTTTGGATTACAGCTTTGCAACATGTCTCTGTGAGTCACTGTTGTGTTTGTAAAGATTATGACTCTTTATACAGTCATGGGCCTGTGACATGAAACCAGTGAAATAAATTTCATGAAACCAATGAAATAAAAACTAGACAGTTTTATCTTCTGTCAAAATCTTCTGAGACAGATGTTAAAATGAGGGTGTGCCAGATGCATTGCTACAGTATACTTTATGGTATCACAGTATTTGGAATGTGTTTCTGTGCCATCTTCATTGCTGGACTTCTACCAGGATGTGACTAGTGACTAGTGACTAGTGACTAGTGATTTGAGAAGCAGTTCTGAAAAAGACAAAGAAGAAACACCTGAATGAAAAAGAGTTTTTAAAAAAGGAGACAAAGAAAAGGTCTTATATGTTCTGACACTAACATATCCTCCCAAATCACTTCCAGGTTCTCTGTTTTACTTCTGGACAATCATAAAAAAATTCATCAATTAAATGTGACTGTCCTGTTTTAGATCTTACCTCCTTAAAAAGTCCTTTCTACCTGCACTCCATGACATCTCTTAGAGACGTCGTACACTCATCCCTTTGAATGTTGAATTGTCAGCAAAAATATCCCTCGCACTGTAAAAATAAATTTGCAAGAATCAAATTCTTCAGCATAAACTCAACACTCAACATCAAGAAAAATCTATCTTGAAGTAGGGAAATGATGCAAAAGAATGCCTGATTTGTTGCTTTTTAGAAATATTTGAGCTCTTCCAGCTAAATGTGCATGAGCTGAGAATACCTCAGGAGCCCATAGTGTTCATCATTACTAGAAGGGTGACATTGTACACAATGAGCCTTCAAGAGTCTTTGTTTCTCACATATATATATGTGGGTATATATCTCATATATATATGTGGGTATTAACCATGTCCAGTATCAGAAGAGAAAATATTATCAATCTTCTTTTTTACTTTACTTCCCCTCATCATTGTTCTTATCACCAGGTTCAGGGACATTCTAGAACCTCAGTGGGTGGCAATGAGTGGGAGGAACAGCCATGGCTGGACCTAGGCTAGCATGTTCATTATGAAATCATCACTGGCATCTCCTTTCTGGCCATGTTTCCCATCCAACTACCTCTTTCAATATACCTTCCAAGTTACTCTTTATCTCTTGCTGCTTTGCGTCATCTGTCAAAAATTACCTGAATAAACCCACTTTCATTAGAGTCTTGGCAGGTGTCGAGTCTCCTCATCAGCATTATTTGATGATGATGATGATGATGATTATTATTATTTTTGAACAGAGTCTCGCTGTGTCGCCCAGGTTGGAGCGCAGTGGCACAGTCTTGGCTCACTGCAACCCCTACTTCTGGGGTTCAAGCGATTCTCGTGCCTCAGCCACCAGAGTAGCTGGGACTACAGGCATGCACCACCACACATGGCTAATTTTGTAATTTTAGTAGAAAGGGGGGTTTGCCATGTTGGCCAGGCCGGTCTCACACTCCTGGACTCAAATTATCCACCCACCTCGGCATCCCAAAATGCTGAGAGCCACCATGCCAGGCCCTATTTGAACTTTTAAAGAGTGAATCTGTAATAATAAAATCTGAAGCTTCTATGGGATGCCTCTCCAGGTGCATCTCAGCCTATGTGTTACGTTTGTATGTGAAATGATATCATTAGGAGCATTTGTTTTCAGTACTGTCAGAAATACATAACTACTAACTGTTTCATTTCTTAATTCAGAATTAGCTGTAACAGTCCAAGGAAGCTGCATTTGATTTTTTAAAATTTATTTTAACTCCTTGTGATAAAAATGAGAGCAAGGGTGAATTAATTTCTATCCTAGTGGAGAAGTCATTTTTGTTAGGACAGAGGCTATCCAAGATTGTGCTACTGTTTAAAGATGTTATTGCAGTTACTGGCAGACCCAGATAACAGCTCTGATGTAATCCCAGATTCCCATATTGAATTAAATGTGATTTGGGTTATTTAGGTCACATATTGAAGAAATGCCCTTTCCGTGTCATTTCTCTGTAAATAGTGGGTGTCCTTTGGTTTTCTCTATAATATACATTTATTTTTGGAGCTCATTAAACAGGTTAGGCAATTTAAATAGGTCTAGTCAGTAGACAGGAGTTAAAGCTGAGGATAGAGAAACTCTCTGTGGTATTATCTAACACACAAGATGAGGGTTGTTCTTAATTCTTGGCTCCTACCTACAAAAGCACTGAAAGAGCCATTTGAAAATAAAGTCTTAAAATCAGATCCATACTTGAAATGGAAAAAAAAAAAAAAAGACTTATCGCCTTTTATATTTGCATTTCTTAGGAATATTAATTTTGTTTTAAAAGCAAAATCTTTAATAGATAGTGGATGTTATAAGTGCCATTTTGTCCAGGTGGGGGTGAGAGTAAGGAAATTTGAGCTTAAATAGTATAGTACAATTTGTTTTCCCCATCTCTCGTCTCATAACTGCTTTTGCTGCAAATACGTGGTTGCAATCGCTTCTTAATCTTAAATCAATCTGCATTTTTGAAAGTCTAAAATAAACTGAGTGCTTAGGAGTTAACGATCTCATTATACTTCAGTAATGGTGCCATATGAATTCATGTGATTATACAGGATAGTACAATAAAGTCAGAACCTCTGATGGGAAGTGGCTTCCTTGTGTCTTGAAGGAGTTAATTCCTCAGTGTCTCAATTATGTTCTAAGAAGGACCAATGATACTAGGAAATATATGCCAGAATGTTCAGTACTAGAGGACTTCTCTTATTTCAAAGGTACAAGACTAATAATATATTCACTCATGGAAGAAACTGTTGCCTCTGTTTGGGTTCTTTTAAAAACCACAATTTCATTCATTAAATTTTCAAAATGTTAAAGATACCTTAGAATAGTAAAAAGGAGTAATTTCTAAAAAACTGATGATTACTAATTGAGTATCTGGAAGTACAAGGAGCCCTCGGATTATATTTTATGAAATAAGATGTAAGATTTTAAGACATGCATTGTCAACATATTCAAAATAATTTTACTAAAAAACTCTAGATTTTTTTTTTAAAAAACAGACTTTCAAATATTTTACTGTATGTCACTTGGTCTTATTTCAGCAATAAGATCTAAACTTAATACCTGGAGAATAATCTCAACATTCAAAGATAGCATGAGACACGCCATAAATTAAACAACAACAATAACCAAAAAAAAGCAAGAAAATATCTTCAGTATGCTTTTTGAGAAGAGGTAATTCACACGAGGACTATTTATGAGTAAATTAGGTTGTTATGATGACTTTTTAATGCAAGTTGGAATTCTTGTTCTGGTCCAGAGAGATAGTCATGTGTTTGAATGACCTTGAAGACTGCTTTTTTGAGCCATTACGTAATCCAGCAGCTGTGGCAATGCCCTTTTCTGAGATACACAAACAAAGAAGCAAACTGGAATAGACAAGTGAATTCTTGAGAAAGTTTGCACATCTCCATGTAGCTATGTGTGTAGAGCATCAGCCTCCATACAACGTTAACTGTTTCCAAATGATAGTGGTGATGCCCAACCTGCAGTTTAGCTGTGAGATTTGGGTCAGTAATTGATGTCACAGCCCATCTAGGGATGACTTTAATCAACATCACCTGTGAGCCATGAATAGTACAAACAGCAAGTCAAGATCATCAACAGTAATCCACTACAGGGAAACCAAATGTATTACCAAATCTCTGCTGGCTAAAAATGAGCAGTTATTCTCGTATAACTACATATTACAGAGAATAAAAGCCCTAAAGTGAGTCATTTGTCCATCAGGCAATCTATAGTGTTTATTGTATACTAAGCACTGTTCTAACCTTGTAAGTGGCTTAAATAGTTTTTCTCTCTGTGGATCTTACAAATCTAGCTGGAGTGACTAAACTTGCATTTGATAAAGATCAAAGAAAACTAAAAATGTATATTCAAAAGAAGAAATGAGCAATGTATTAAACAAGTTGTTTAAAGAATGCATGAAATAGACAAGAAAGCAATGGAAACACAACAAATAGATGTCAAATATTAAAAACTCGAGATGTCCTCAAATGCAACTTCAAACTTTTGCGTAGACCTCGATTTGTGGAAAGAATGGGGGAATCACAGCTGAACTAATAGTGCAGCAGTCAGGAGAACTTCACAGTGAAACCAGCCCCAGGGATGTAGCCACAGCCTCGAAGCTGTTTGTCTCCGTCAGCTGGTTACACCAAGCACATCCTGTTTCCATGGGGACAAGAACTGGGAAGCAGCCATATCTTGAACTTAAAAGAAAGAAAGAAGGATCTTCTGGGTTATGTACCAACTTATTATTAATGATGAGACATTCTTTTGCTCAGTCCTTGAATTTCTCATGCTGGTGGATTTAGTTTAATTTGGTTGACTCAGAGAAGACTTTGTGCATGTGAATTTGAATGAAAATGCAAGGTGATTTTTTTTGTTTGTTTGTTTGTTTTTCCTGGCCTACAATGTGTAAGACATGAAACAAACAATTTTACTCCCGCCTGCTCCTTCTCTAGATGTTCCTGGGATTTTTCCCTCTCCTGTATATTACTTGCTAAAGCAACTTTTCCCCTATGTTTACTCTCAAATGATTTTTTTGGATACAAAAAGGAGAAAACAATGGAAGTATATATTATCAGATAATTACTTCTAGCCCCTTTCAGCCAAATCTTGAGATTTGAAGTTTGGATCCTTTACAAGTCTTCAGAAAAGTGTTTTATGCTGTGGCTGATTGCATGAACTACACAAGATACAGTTTCCTTTGAAGTTTTGAAACATACATCTTTTGGACAGCCTCAATATTAAGGTAAAACATAGCTTATAGCACTTCATAAGGTCAGGCTCAAAGGACTTCTCACAAGTAGACAATTCTATTTCAACACTTTTGAAGAAAACAACAGCAACCACTGTAAACGGCTAAACAAAACATCAGAAATATAACTAATATCAGTGGCATCTAAGTATACATACAGAGTTACACACACATTCTATCATAAATTCCATGTGTTATAGAGAAATAAAATTCATCCATTTTGGTGAATGCTAATAATTCCCACTTTCGACACTAAGCTGATCAAGATAACATAAAAGCTTGTTTATTTAACAAATGTTCACCAAGCATCTATTATGTGCTTTCGCTTTTGTGTGCCTACTCTTCTAGGCACTGAGAAGAAAAGTTTCATTTCTCAGGCAGCTGAAATTAAAGTATGTATCTTACATCCTGTTTGTGTAGGTTAGCCTACATGACACGGCTAGCTAGCTAACTATGTTAGTTGGACTTAAATAAACACATTTCTATTGCTATGTAATCTGCCCATATCATATAATTTTGTTTGGATATCAAATTAATGCTACAGGTAAATACATACTCAACCTGTTGCAGCATGCAAGGACTATCTGATATTTCACAACAAAGTTAATGCAGTCCTTCAGATAGTATTGCTCTATCATGACTGCTAGAATAAAGTAATTAGTAACAGTTATGCTTGAAACAAAGCAAATTGCTGTATTGCTAAATAGTTACTGAGTCTATTCTGTTGTTGTCAAGCTTAGAATCTTTTTTTTGCACAGTATATACCAAAACAGTATGTTTTTAAGCTGTTTATATAATAGTTTCACAGAGCTACTATAATGACTAAGAAATCGTAGATGCTTTTGTTTCATTTTTTTTTTTTTCCCAAAATGAATTAGCTCTTTTGACTGGTTAAGGATCCATTTTCATGACATCAGACCACTGAATGGAATTTTGAGTTCTTAGAACTTCAAAAGCTTCATTATCTGATTAACATTCAAATCTAATTTGAAAGGAAATGCTTCACTACAGTCCACGTCCTCAGAATGCCTTTGTAAAGAGAAAAGAGTTAAGAAACTTCCTCTTGCATAGTCACTTCTTATTGTCATTCTTGAATGTGTTCTCCTATGGTAATTAGATGTTTAAATGTTGAAATACAGTAAGAGTAAACTTAGAAGAAATCATACAATTCCAGAGCTGGAAATGATCCCTTAGGTCTTCCGAGTCCAACCCTCATATTTTATGAATGGAGATACCGACGGAAAGTTAGCTGGCTCTCGTGATACTACAGACCCAGATCTGTAACCAATCAGCTTCGTGTTCCAGTGCTATTACCTGATACAAGTTAAACAAAAAGATTCATTCCTTTAAATAAAAAGCTATGAGATGTAAATTCACATGCTTGCTTGAATTGAAACTATTAAATTTTTCACAACTCCCTTCAGTATTCTTTCTTCTTTTGTTCTTTAGAGATGAGGATCTTGCTTTGTTGCCCAGGCTGGAGTGCAGTGACACAATCATAATTCACTGCTGCCTCAAATTCCTAGGCTCAAGTGATCTACCCACCTCAGCCTCTTAAAACTCTGAGATTACATTCTTAAGCCATGGCACCTGGTCTGTTTATTTCTAAAACTTCTTCAGTGATTTGTAATCATGGTTTGGGCATAGTAAACATTGATATATATGTACATATATAATTTATTTAAAATTTTATAGCCTACTTATTTCCATCCCCTCTAAAAAATCCAACTATTTAAGGACTGATCACCCTAGAAATAAACTCACTGAATCACATATGAGTACTACTAATAAAGTTTTAAAAATAAAAAATTTTACAGGGAAAAGAGAAAAAGAATTACTAGGAAAGAGGAAACATCATTCTTAAGCATTGAACTTCACACTGAATTTCCCGGCCACCAAGGCAATGGCAGAACAAACTGTCCTCCTGAGTCATCATTTTCTTAGAGGCAAAAGAGGTACTAACTTAGCATATTCTTGATCATCTCAATGGAAGCTGAAATAGGAGATAAAGCAATGGAAGAAATGAAGATTAGCTTATCCTTTATATATTATATATATCCTTATTCATATATTAGATCAACTATGCTTTGGGCCAGAATAAGTGTCAATCCAATCAATGTTGCCTTATATACAGTGAGGTGAAGTGTATCTTCACCTACTCGGATTTCCTGGAACTTGGAAAAGGTTGCAATATTTTCTTGGATACTCTTTCATAGATAACTTCACTCTAGACAAAAGACTAGTGGAAGTGAGCGAGCACATAGGCATGGAACAGGAAAATTTCCATGGATGTTCATCTGTGTGGTCTCAGGACAACTGGATTTTACCATTCTAAGTACAGAACTTTCCAAACATAGCCTGGCTTCTGTTAGGGAAGGCAGGGTATGTGAACTATGAGTGTAAACTCTATATAAAGAAACTCTTATTTTGAAACTCTATGTAGCGAAAAAAAGGTCTAGAATTAGCACCCAGGCAGTTTTGTTGGTCTAATCAAATTACAGATGTCAATTTTTCTAAATTAATTATTTGTTTATTAACTTTCCTTTTTTTCCCTCTTTGGTGCTAGACCTTATTTTCTTAGTATGCTAACATTTTTTCTTTTGCAATTGTGTTTATCCATGTCATCCAAGAAGGAAATAGCAGTACCAGATTAAATGTGTAAGAAATGTATTATGGGAATGGCAAGGGAGAGAAAAGGGGAGGGAGCTGGGAAAGGCTTGGTCTGACCTTGGTTGAAGAATAAAAAGAGGAAAGGAAGGAATAAAGGAAAGAAGGAAGGAAGCAAGGAAGGAATTAATTTGGGTGGAATCATTTTAGATGGGCCCTGCAGTTTTAAGCAAAGATCAACATAGCCATCTGGGAGGCCTCAAGCCAAAAATCTCTACTCTCAAAGGACTTCTGGGTTTCCCAGCAACAAACCTGCCTTGGTCACTGCCACACCCAGACATTGGCTGAGAGCCAAGAAGTACCTGTCCTAAAGCAACTGAGGCAATGAGTTTCAGAGCTTAGCAGCTAGAGCTATTGGTTAGTTACACTCTCAGCAGTCAGGGGTCCAAGATGCACATTCTCATGGCAGCCACAGTAATATACATATTATTGCTCTAATGCACCTTGAGCAAGTTAATCATATTACTTCCCCCTTTTGTCTGTTTAATATATAATAATTAAAATCATTTTTTGAATATTCACTAGGTGACAGTGTTAAAAGCTTTTCATGCATTATGTCATTTCATCTTCTCAAATACCCTGTTATGATTCCCATTTTACAGATTACTTAGTTCATTTTCTTACACGAACAGGCTATGATACACTATTACATTATCTTGGTAAAACTAAGAACTACATTTCCCAGAATCCCCTCACCTATATAGTCCCTTACCAATATAGAGTTAGCAAACAGAAAAGCTTGCAAAAGATTTGAAAATTGGAAGTGATGCAGCAGACAATAGTCTGTGAAAGCTGTTTTGCAGTCTGAGGAGGTAATGGATAGATTAGTGGTGCTCAGTAGGTTCCAGTGTGCCTTCATTCTCTGCTCTGCTAGGTCTTCCTCCAGCCTACTGGTCCTAAAGATCAATGCTGGCCTCAAGACATACTTCCAGACATTTGGCTGTGGACCCCTAGACTTGTCGAGTTGGTCTGTGCAGGGAGCACTTCCTATGGGTTCCCCTTTGTGGCTCAAATTTAGCAACTGAATATACTCAGCTTCTCAGATTAGCTCCTTGCTAATTTCTTTTCTGATCCTTTAACTCCTCCTCCCACACCTTCTAGTTCCTTCTACCATTGCATAAAGTCTAATTCCTATAATGAGTCCTTTTTCCTAGAACACACAGGGACTTTCCTCCTCTGCCTGAACCTTAACTGATATAGCACCAGTGCAATAAACATCTGTTGAAGGAATAGGCAATTTAGGCCTAGCCCAGGGACTGAGATATGCAGTTTGGACTCAGAGACCAATATCCTCTATTTTGGATTAAAGCAAGCAGAATTCATTTGTTTCAAATACCAAATGTGTGAACGAAATTTGACCAGAAGTTATCGAAATTAAAATAACTCACTTGTAATGTGAAGTACCTCATTTGTAGTTTCTCAATGTAATAATTCATCCTACTGTTTCACAATGTGTGATATGTAGAGCCAAAATTTTGTTAAAAAATTAAAAGAGCATGAGCACCTACAAATGTACCTGGATGAGACTTGTGATTTTTGCATCCTAGAAAGCAGAGGATAGAAACAGGGATTATCAGTCAAGCTGCTAATATTAACTAATGTCTACTGGGCCTAAAATTGCCTGTAAAATGTATCTTTGAGATGCTCAATTAAGTTATTCAATATTATTATGTAATTTAAGAGATCCCACCCCACCCCTGCGCTGCTTCAACCAGATCTGTATCCGTTTCATCTATTTTATTTTCATTTCCTCTGAAGATTTTGTTTGAACAAAGAAGTCTTCTTTTTCCTTTTCCTTTTTTTTTTTTTTTTTTTTTTTGAGACAGAGTCTTACTCCGTCACCCAGTTGGAGTGCAATGGCGTGATCTCAGCTCACTGCAAGTTCTGCCTCTTGGGTTCAAGCGATTCTCCCACATCAGCCTCCCAAATAGCTGGAATTACAGGTGCCTGCTACCACTCCTGGCTAATTTTTGTATTTTTGTTTTTAGAAGAGACAGGGTTTCACCATGTTGGCCAGGCTGGTCTTGAACTCCTGACCTCAGATGATCCACCTGCCTTGGCCTCCCAAAGTGCTGGGATTACAGGTATGAGACATTGGGCCTGGCTGAACAAAGGAGTCTTCCAATATAAAAATACTTTCAAAACCACTAGAATTGATTCTCCAGATGTGCTCAGATTTATCTATGTCCAAAAATGAAAATATCTAAGTTTCAAGCTGAGACCATTACTACAAATATAAAATATACTCACGTAACCCATAACACTTAGGATTCTGTATAAAAATTTCTGTATTAAAATTCTGTCTAAAAATCCAAGTTTTTATAACATTTAGAAAAGTATAAATTTTCTATTAATTTGTTGAAGAGTATCACTGTGTTTACATGATCTCCTAAGAAATATAAACCTACACTTTTTTGAAATTGTATTGGTGGGTCCAATGAAGTTGTTAGTTACATTCGGTGCTCCTTGAAGGCTCCAGAATTCAGGAGAATGTTCATCAGTTAAAAATATCATAAATCAGAACTTCTGGATTTTACGAAACGAGAAAATTAAGAAACACTGACTTTCGGAGATTCTAAGACATTGTACTTTGTATTAATAAGCATTAGTAAGTAAATGAAAGTTACTAATATAAGAAGTAAATGAAAATTACGTACAAAGGGATTTAAAAGCTCTCTAGTACTAAACAAGAGAGATGTAGTTATTTACAGTGCTCTTCCCAAAGTGAATACATGGAAAAATATTTGACAAGGTAAAAAAATAAAAGAGAGATGAAAATACAGAAAATGAAATTAGAGCTCTATATAAGTGGAAGCCGTATTAAGGGGCTCTTTTTAATTGACTAATTTTTCTAGAGTGGTAAATTCCCTGTAAGTTAGTGTTTATTAGTTAAAGTAAGCAAAATGTGGGAAAACAGTCTTCAACATTGAGCCATTTGCTTTTAGTGTTACAATATTTGCAATAATTTTTTTTTGTGGTCCTGTAGTTATTTTTGTACATATATCTTCAAAAGAAAATGACTTTTCATAGAAATGTCTATAGAATGTTTTTGATGTATTCTGTCTTCATGGACTTTGGAATGGGTTGCTGTTATGTTGATTTTTCTCTCACATGTAGTCCAAGTTAATCTTATAGATAATCTCATAGATAGATACATGTGCATTCATATGTTTAGTTGGAATAACTATTCTTTATTGCCTACAATGTGACTGTTTTAAGTTAATTAGTGAATAATGTATTATTTATATTGTTTTCTTACTTATGATTCATTTAATCCATTAATCCATTGATTGTCAGTAGTGATCACGACTACTCCTTGACCCTTGCAGACATGTATTATTCATGGACTCATCTGCATGGGCTCAGTGTAGATCTTTTAGGCTTTAACACAATCCACATTTTAAATTATTATTTTTTTTTGTTTTCTGCATTCTATTTTTTCTCTTTCCAATGCAACAATTTTTAAAATTTAATTTAAGTTAATTTTGAGTTCCAGGATACATGTGCAGGATGCGCAGGTTTGGTACATAGGTAAACATGGGCCACGGTGGTTTGCTGCACCTATCAAAGCATCACCTAGGTATTAAGTCCCCCATGCATTAGCTATTTATCCTGATGCTCTCCCTGGTCCCTCACAGGCACCCGTAACCACAATCTACATCTTAATAGCACCACAGCAATATAGGGGGTATTTGTTATCTCTAGATGGAACAGAAACTAGTTTCCAATGACTTTATATTACTTTTGAAGAAGTTGGACGCACTTTCCATCATGATCACAGAAAAAATCAACACTCTCCTATTCTCGTCAAAAAATAATCTTGTATTGACCCAAGCTTCATGCCATCAATTTATAGCAGTAAGGACTGCCTAGTATTAAATACTTCAAAGCTAAATCAAAATATTTCATAGAACATTCATGTTTAGCCTAGAAGTGGATGATTCTATGACAAACACTGTTAGTTAGGACTCTGTATATATAAAAAAATATATCCCCAAATAGCTACTCTCCTTTTATTCTGTTAGTAATAGAACCCTGGAATTTAACAGAGCACATGAATGCCCAGATAAGGATTTCATTTTTTTGCCTCCTTTGAAGTTGGATGTAGCCATTTGATTAAGGTCTAGTCTATAGCATATGGGTAAATGTAATGAACAACTTCTAGTTCTGGCCTATAAAAGTGTATACTGTGTCCTTTCTTCTTTGCTTCCCACCAACTGAAAAGTGGATGTAATGGTAAGAACTAGCGTAGACATATTTGGCCATAGGATGTATGCTGCATGTTGATAGGCTTGGTGGTTGGCTGGCAAGTCGGCTGGTTTAGAGGCTTTCTGGCAGATAGGCCGAAAGGCTGGCTTGGAGGCAGGCTGAGAGGATAGCTGACTGGCTGAGAGTCCGTCTGGATGGCTGGCAGATCCAGAGGCTGGCTGAGAAAATGGATGTTAGGCTGGCGGAGAGGCTGGCTGGGTGGCTATGTTGTCGGGCTGCTGAAACAAAGTACTACAGACTGGGTGGCTTAAATGACAGAAATGTATCTCTCACCGTTCTGGAGGCTGGAAGCCTAGAATCACGATGCCAGCATGGTTGGGTATTGGTGAGGACTCTCTTCCTGCCTGCAGACTGCTGATTTCACTTTATATCCTCACACGGAAGAAAGAGGGCCCAATAGTTCTCTGGGGTCTCTTTTATAGGGGCACTAATCTCATTCACGAGGGCTCTACTCTCATGACCTAATCACTTTCCTATAACTAATATCATAATATTGGGCATAAGGACTCCAACTTTGAATTGTGAGGAACACAGTCAGTCCCTGAGAGATAGAAAGAGCTGGATCTAGTCCTAGACTACTTACATGAACTAAGAGAGCAAAAAACCTCTATCTTATTTAGGTTACTGTTGTATTGTCCTTTGTTGCCACATCCAAACAAGTTTGTTAACTTATAAAACCCATATACATAAAAATCCTATACTGGACTATTAAATAGTGTGGTTAATTCTGGCCTAACTACTTACTCCCCTTTTGAATTTGAGCAAATTACTTAAAATCTCTTAGCCTCAGGTTGCTATAACTTCTGTAAAATGTGGGTTGCAACTAGGCACAGTATCTCACACCTGTAATCCCAACACTAGGAAGGCCTAGGTTGGTGGATAGCTTGAGCTCAGGAGTTTGAGACTAATCCGGACAACATGGAGAAACCCTGTCTTTTCAAAAAAAATACCAAAAAATTAGCCGGGTGTGGTGATTCATGCCTGTAGTCAGTCCCAGCTACTCAAGAGACCGAGACAAGAGGATTGCTTGAGCTCAGAAGACAGAAGTTGCCATGAACTGAGATCATAACACTGCACTTCAGCTTGGGCAACAGGGTGAGACCCTATCTCAAAAAAAAAAAAAAAAAAAAAAAAAAGGAATTAAGAAAGAGCTGAGTTTCAGGCATAATAAACAAAATAATTTGTTAGAAATGAAGAAAATATGGGGTTGCTATGAGGGTTAAGATAGTTAATTCACTTAAGTGCATGCCTCTATACTTGACATAAAATAAGCCTTCCCAAATAGGAGGTGATATTATTAAAGCAGTATTTAACCCGTTCAGTTATACAGATGTATTTTTGGCAAATAACTATCTCAAAAGTTTCTTTGGAAGTTATGTTTTTCAAGACTGCATGTCCTGAGGATACTTACAGTGGTATCTTTTAGGACTTTTATTGACATTTGTTACCATCCACTAACAAATTTTCTAGGTTAAATTTTTCCATAGGCTAGAGCTTTATGATTTTAACTACTATTTGGCTATGAGTACCTTGCATTCAGAATTTTTTAAGTAAATATTTTAGATTTTTCCTTAGGGACTTTCTCATTTCATTTCTATGAAGAGTTGGACTGACCTACAGAGCTCTGTATCCTAGGGGCTCTATAACTCTCAAATGAGCTTGTTAGCCTACTTCTAGCCTGAAGTTTATGGACCTTGAACAGACATCTAGAATATCTGCCTGCTGGTAACATTTTAAAGATAATTTACTTTAAATTCATGCCCACCAGAAAATTCTCAATAGCTTCGCTGCAAGAAGTAATATTCAATAATGTTCTGTGCGTGCTACCTATTGGCAATGAGATTCTCTAATTACACTGGACCATTTTTTTTCAAAATGTGGTTCAGTAAATTAAACGCATTGTACAAAAAGATGGTTTCCCGATCATGTACATTTAGGAAATGCTAAATTAAACAAGATTAAACAGCTTTCTTTCAAGCAGGGATCCCTTGAAGACTTTAATATGGTAAAGGTAAGCCATAGATCTCTAGGAGAGAGTATTGATTGAAGGATTTTCTAGGATTACACGATCAAGTAGTTCTTGTTTTTATAAAGCACTACATATACCTAATATAAAACCATAGTTTGGAAATGCTTAATATAAAATGTTAAGTTTGATTGGCTTAAGGAAGGCCATTGGAAAGCCTCATAGGTTTCTGCTGACATAACTGTCCCAACAGATTAACCATTAGTTAAATGTTTTCTTGGATCTATTTTTTGCTCCTTAACCCCCCTTAGACACTATGCATTAAAATAATCACTATTGCAAGGGACTGCCCTCAGTCCCAATTCTGGCTTTTGTCTTCATTGAACCTTGCAACTGAGGTCCCTGTAGGCCTAATAGCCAAGAACCTTAATTTTTTCGAGGCTTTGACATGCTATCTTGCCTAGCCAGCAAATCCATTTACTTTGAATTCTCCATGATATTATTGTGGCTTGCGGATGACCTGCCTGGTGATGTTACTGACTGAACCCATTTTTTTCTCATGAGCTGTTATGAGTCATAAAATTATTTTCAATGCTCAATGATGCCACAAGGAACCTAATTGGAAATCAGAATTTAGAATGCATAGCTAGATTCCGAGAAATCATAGCTAAATTACAAATTCGTCAGAAGAAATTCAAATCAGTAATTATTGGCTATATTATTAATACATGAGAAGATATGTGAAGGAGTAGATGGAATACTTTGAAAACTTCTCTTGTTGTTTCACAGTGTTTAATAAGAAAATTATCATCGTGTGAAGGCCTATACCCAGGACACACCTCAATCAGTGAAAGATTTCTATCAGTAACACAGAGGAAAGCTGCTGTTGAAGTCTGTTATCTGGGCTAACTTTTGGCTATGGATGCAAGAAGCCATTTTAATAGTCTAGCTCCAGTCACTATTCAAACTAATAACACTCCAGTCCCATAGGGAGTTGCTCTGATATAGTAATTACAGTGAGCTAAGCTATACATCTGCCAATGATACTAAACTTGAGTGCCAGCTCTACTATTTACAAAGTAGGTGACCTTGGGTGAGTTAACTAAACTCTTAAACCTCATAAATACCCTCATCTATAAAATGAGGCTAGTAATAGAATCTAATTCATGGAGTTGCTGTGAGGATTGAAAAAGATAGTTTATGTACTGGGCTTGCGTATGGGCAGTATTTAATAAATATAACCTAGTATTACTTATTAATTAGTATTAGTTATTGTTAATAATAAAAAGGAGATTATGTACTGGGCTTGAATATGGATGGTATTTAATAAATATAAACTGGCAGGGTGCAGTGGCTCATGCCTGTAATCCCAGCACTTTGGGAGGCTGAGGTAGGTGGATCACAAGGTCAAGAGATCGAGACCAGCCTGGCCAATATGGTGAAACCCCGTGTCTATGAAAAATACAAAAAAAATTAGCTGGACATGGTGGCACATGCCTGTAAGTCCCACATACGCGGGAGGCTGAGGCAGAAGAATCACTTGAACCTGGGAAGTGGTGGTTGCAGTGAGCCAAGATCGCACCACTGCACTCCAGCCTGGCTACAGACTGAGACTCCGTCACAAAAAAAAAAATATATATATATATATATATATATATATATATGTATATAATAAAACAAAAAATATAACCCTAGTATTAGTTGTTAATTAGTATTAGTTTTTATTATTAATAATAAAGAGTTATTTATGTACCGGGCTTGCATATGGGTAGTATTTAATAAATATGACCACCCACACATACATGCATGCACACATTCCTTTAATAATAAAAAACTCCAGCCTTGTTGATGTAGTGGCTTGTTTTTTTCTGACTCCAGTCTCCTGAATGATATACTTGGCCAAAGGCTCTTATCTCTTATTCTTAGTTTATGTCAGATACAGTGTGTAAAGCAAGTCTGAGGTTCAGCACTGAAGAAGGTAGGACATCAATTCACACATCAGAGGCAAGTGCCAGCAGTGTGTCTTGAACTTTACTAGAGGCTGTAGGGAGCATGGGAGAAGACTGTGGTAGACCTCTGAGGACACTTAATTTATTAAAGAAACTTAATGCACCAAAAAGGGACCCAAGAGGGATGTCAAAAGCTGCTGCTTGTGAGGAAGTATTCCCAGCATCTCAAGAGCAGCTGGCGGACTCCAGACTCTAGCAGTGGTTGGTCGGTGGGTGGGGGATGGAGTAGAAAAGAGAACTAGGAAAGTAAGAACCAGAAAAGTACAATTGCACTCACCAATTCACAGACCGCCGTTCCTCTCAATCTCCTTTTCCTCTTGACTTGACGCTTGAGGGGCCAGATGCAGCAGCTAGCGAACAAGCAAGGAAGTGAGCATGTGGGAAGAAAAAGTTTAGCCTTCTCTATTTCACTCACCACACCGAAACAGGTGAGACAGCCTTTCAGATTTAAAGCAGGCTTGTGAGAGAGGGGTGGTGACTGAGCACAGTAGGCTTTATAATGAATGAACTGTACTAGAGTTAGTCTTGCATACTAGATTAGACCAGACACTTTTACAATATAAATTAATATTCTTGTCACTGACACAGATGGGAAGACCTAGAAGACCCATCCTATATTTCATTTCGGGGCAGGAGAAGTATAAGTTCAGAAGCACAGTTTGGAAGGGACAATAAAATAAAAACTTCAGTTCTTTAGATTTCATTGTTCCCTGTTGAATTCTGCTGTATCAATAAAACATTTACCTATCTAATAATTATTCACATGCTTTGCTTTTTATTTAGAAGTTTGCTCTGTAGATTATAAAGATAATCTAATACATTAAGTTGCTTTCTTTTATATGAAACAATTGCTTTGTAAAAACTGTCTTCACCCAGTGCATAAAAGGAGTATTTCCAGTGCTGTTTCATTTTCTTGTTTTTCTGGAGATGAATGAAAAACAAAAATCTCTTTTTTTTAGTGTCCTAGAAACTGTTTTGAAAAAGCCAAGCATTCATGGCTGAATGAAGGCATGAGCAGTAGTTCCTTTATAAGCGAAAGAAAGAACAGTTCAACCAAGCATGACTACCACAGTTTCCTTAAAATGTTTGCAAAATCTGCTGGGCAGACACCATGTTTTCTGATTGCTAAACTAGATTGAAGTAACGTGGGTATGAGAGTTTCCACAGGAAAGGACAGAAAACATGACACAGGATGCCACAGAAGCCATGTGGAGTGAAGGAAATGCAAACCTGTAAGTTAGGCCTTTGAAGGTCTGTGCACCTGCTGTTCAGCATAACCGAGACGGTATGTCATATTTCACACATAGAAAAAACGATCAAATGGCAGATAGATACCTTTTCTGAAAAAATGTGTTTTAGAGAAACTCAGAACACTACCTTTTCAGCCAGAAAAACAGGATATATGGATTTTTGTTTTCTAAAGTAAGAACAACAGATTTCACTGGCACACAAGTTACTAGTAACCGATGTACACACTGTACATTAAGTCAATGATCAATGTCTTTTTAAATCATGTGCCAATTTCTGGAACTAGCTACAGGGAAAGTAATTAGGTTAGCATCTTTACTGCCCAATCTACCAAAAACTTTTCATGAAGTGCTGACACATTCTTATCCTCTGTTCCCCTTCTTCCAATCTATTTTTAGTTACTTGGTTTGGGGACAATTATTGAATTGTTTATACAAAACAAAAGGAGCACCTCACATTAAAACAAATTAAATCTTCCCTAATTGCTTAGAATTCGACTGTAGAAAATGGAAGGATGAATTCACTGGATGTCTCTTTTATTTCTCTAAACACGGACGTATTGAATTATAAATACAAAAGAATTTTATAAAGACCTCAAAAGATTAATTATTCCTATGTATTATTTGTATGTTATGGTCTATAAATGCTCAGATGTCATGACAATTCTATAGATTAGACTGTGGAGTTCTTTGCACATATGGCATAGTAGAGTGGGTAAAAAGATGGCCCTGAAATTGTATATGAGCTACCAAGTAATGCATTTGAAATTTAATCTCTGCATGTCCATGTGTTCAGCTGAAATATGGGCATAATAATAGTATCTTTCATTAAAGGTTATTTTGAAGATTATATAAGGTAAGGAGATAAAGTGAATTACATTCTCCCCTCTTAAATCCACTCAACGACTTTCTATTGCCCTTTTGATAAAATCTCCACCCCGAACATGGCCTCTAAGGCCCTACAAGATGTGGCCACCCGTACATCCAACTTCATCCTGTCTACTCTATTGACAATCTAGCTAAAAGCTTTTTTTTTTTCTTTTTCAGTTCCTCCAAAGTTCCTGCTTTTTGCTGCCTCCAAGGTTTCACAAATTCTCTTCTTTGCCTAGAACACATCTCCACCCTCCTCCTCACAGCACACATAGCTCCCTCCCACCCAGCCTTCACATCTCAGTTTAAATGTCACTTGCTTTAAAAGGACTTTTCAGATTTACCAATCAAAAATCATTCCTTCTCCTTATTTTTCTGTAGCATAGAATGTTGTTTTTAATATTTACCACAAATGTTTGTGGTTCCTGGTTTGAAATGAATGGACAGACAGACAAGAATCAGGCAGAAGAGTAATTCAATACTTCTTTTATTAATTTTAGACATGTCAGGCTCTGGAAGCTATGGTTAGATCCAAACTTCCCATAGGTCTTATAGCTTGGAAAAGCAACACAGAATTCTGGCTTTCTGAGGGCAGCCCACACAAAAAGAAAGAGGAGATGAAGAAGAAGGGATCATCGGGCCAGTGCCTCCTTCCAAACACACCAAAAAATAAATTACTGACCTATCACAGGCTGAAGGTGTGGAGTGGAATGCAGAGAAGGCAGAAAAGGTTAGGAGGGTTAGAAATTCCCTCCATCTGAACTAAAGACTGAAAAAGCATTTCCTCCATCTCAACTAAAATTTATGAACTTGAACCACATGCACTGACTGTTTTTGAGGTTAGAGACAAATATAACCATATTCATATGATTTAAACATAATTATATATGGAAATGTATACATATGGAAATATGTATGTATGCATGCATCGGTATCCTATGGAGTCTATGTAATATAGATTTATATATGTATACTATACATATAGTATGTGATATGTAATATTTATGTGTATTCATAATACATGTATATGCCATACACATACATATACATATATATACATTTGTGTAATTATTTGGGTAATATCTGCTCTGCCATCATGCTGTAAGCTCTAAAATGAGAGTGAAGTAGATCTGCTTTGCTTACCACTATAGCTTTGTGGTTCATCACAAAATATCTATAAAAATTAGTTGAATAATAGCTGTAAGGTGTTTGACATGTAATTTGACTTATTTTAAGAACTCAGTAGATGGTACCTATTATGGTTGTACTGCTTCTGCTTGTGCTGATAAAATAGTCTTAATATGTTGGGTATTAAATTTTGGTCTGGACTGTATATTTGTAAGACTTCCATTTCAGAAATTCATAAGCTTGCCTCAAAGGTTGCTCATACAGTTTAACAGACTATAATTTCAGGTAACATCTCCTAGTTGCAACCTCCACAGCTCTGGAGTCATAACCCCAAGGAGAAATAGGGTGAGGAGCGACTATAACAAACTAAACAGTGTATGTACTGCCCAAAAAAGGCAGCCAGTTTTCCAATCCTTTTTTTTTTTTTTTTTTTCCTGAGATGGAGTCTCACTCTATTGCCCAGGCTGGAGTGCAATGGCAGAATCTTGGCTCACTGCAAGGCTTAGACCGCAACCCGGCTTCAAGCGATTCTCCTGCCTCAGCCTCCCAAGTAGCTGGGATTACAGGCGTGCACCACCATACCCGGTTAATTTGTATTTTTAGTAGAGATGTGGTTTCACCATGTTGGTCAGGCTGGTTTTGAACTACTGACCTCAGGTGGTGCATCAGCTTCGGCCTCTCAAAGTGCTGAGATTACAGGCATGAGTCACCCCACCCAGCCTCCAATCCATTTAGACTTGCTTTGGCAAGTGTGAATGCAGTACTATCAGGCCTTCTGACTTTTTTTCAAGAGAAGCTAAAATCCCTATTTTAAAATAAAAAATATACATTTTGAAAACTAAAACATTTCTGTGTTCTGAATCATACGGTGAACTTTTTGCCTTCATGCTACTCACAGGCAGTTAGTCTGTGACCTCTGCTTTTAGAACTATTAATACTTTTTGTGTATTTCACTTACCTTTTACATTGATATTATTCTGTGCTTTTCAGATAAGTTTTAACAGCTTAATTTCATTGCTTTATAAGAAATCTATTTCTAGCTGTTGCTTTTGCATTTCTACCTCTCTATCTTTTGCTTCTCCAAATCCCTCTTCCATTTTTTTCTTGATGTCAGAAGAGCTTTTAAAGCTAATTATCTATTTTAAGTATAGCATTTTTCACAAAAAGGAAAAAATGGAACTACACAGTATTTTCAAGACACATCACAAAGAAATTCATTTGCTCACGTGTTTAGTAAACTCAACTACAGACATACATGAGAAGAATTGACACATTAAAGTGGAAGCAATGAATTTATATACAGTGAATGTATTTTGTCTATAAATCCATTGGGCAAAAGTTAGGTTTTCTTTCATCTCTCTTAGTAATAAATTTTCTTTTCTTTTTCTTTACAATTCAACTTTTGTTTCAGACTCAAGTGGCATATATGCAGGTTTGTTACTTGACTCTGAGGCTTGAGGTGTGAATGATTCCATCACCAAGTGGTTAGCGTAGTACCCAATAGGTCGTTTTGTAGCCCTTACCCCCTACTCCTTTCTCCCCATCTAGAAGTCTCCAGTGACTACTGCTGTCATCTTTATGTCCGCGGGTACCCCGTGCTTAGTTTCCACTGGTGAGAACATGCAATATTTGGTTTTCTGTTTATGAGTGAACTCACTTAGGGTAACGACCTCTAACTGTGCCCATGTTGCTGCAAAAGACATCATTTTGTTCTTTTTTATTGCTGCATAGTATTCTATCTTGTATATGTACCACATTTTCTTTATCCATCCACTCTTGATGGGCATCTAAATTGATTCCACGTCTGGTCTGTGCTATTGCGAATAATGATGAGATGAATACATGAGTACGTGCATCTTTTTGGTAGAATGATTTATTTTACTTTGGGTATATGCCCATTAAAGGGATTGGTGGTTTGAATGGTAGTTCAACTTAGTTCTTTGAGAAATTTCCAAACTTCTCTTCACAGTGGCTGAACAAATTTACACTCCCACCAACAGTGCATAACCATTCCCTTTTCTCTGCAGCTTCACCAACATCATTTATTTTTTGACATTTTAATAATAATAGCCACTCTGACTGGTGTGAGGTTGTATCTTACGGTTTTCATTTGCATTTCTGATTTTCATTTGTATTTCATTTTTGGTGATTAGTGAGGTTGAGCATTTTTTTTCTTATTTTTGTTGGCCACTTATATGTCTTGTTTTGAGAAATGTCTATTCATGTCCTTTGCCTACTTTTTAATGGTGTTATATGTGTTTTGCTTCTTGAATTGCTTAAGTTCTTTATAGATTCTGGATATGACACCTTTGTCAGATGCATAATTTGCAAATATTTTCTCCCATGCAATGATTTTTCTTAGAAACATTTTTCCATAGAAAAATAAAACTAGATTTTTAGGTTAGCAGTGGCAGAAACTACTGGATGTCAACAAATTTAAAATGCAAATTTTAAATTTAATATTAAAATAAATAGAATTTTTATATACTGTATATCTACAAAAATGCTCTTTGAGATTTTTTTAGACATAGATTTTTATCAAATATCACATAAAATCACACTACTCTGTTTCCTTGTCTTTCTGCAGTAATCCAGTGCAATTTTTTTGAAGATAATTTTGAATCATGAACTCAACATATGCAGTAATGCAAATAATTCAAATGAAGTGATGACAATATAAAACACTTATGATCAAGTTCAGGAGCATGTAGGCAGTGACAATTATGTTGTGACTGCCACCTGGCCAACAGTAATTCATTTTAAGATGAATTCCTCTTTCAGAAGAAGTGTAAAAATACACATATTAGTATTAATGAAATACTCTCATCTATAGTGCTTAAATGAGTTTCTGAAATATTAATTTTATAGGAAAACTTTTGTTAACTTTCCTTTAAACTTTAAAAATTTTTTAAATCTTATGTTTAAAAATAAATTATTTCCACAACACCATCAATTTTTGGTCAACAATTGAATTGACTGAATATTTTTCACTGCCCCTTTGTCTAGGGTAACCTGCAGTGCCATCCACTAAACTGCTCTCTCGCTTTGAGAAAGAATGAATAAAACTTTCAAAGTAACTCACAGCTTGTAACAAAGAACTGAAAGGAGACAACATAATGAATATAAACATTTCAGATTTGATAAAAACAAACATTTACCTAAAGCTCTAGGTTGGGTACTTCAGGGAATTCAAATAGTAATAAAAATATTCCAGGCGGGCCACGGTGACTCATGCCTGTAATCCTAACACTTTGGGAAGTCAAGGCAGGAGAATCACTTGAGGTCAGGAGTTTGAGACCAGCCTGGCTTACATGGTGAAACCACGTCTCTACTAAAAGTACAAAAATTGGTTGGGTGTGGTTGCAGGCACCTGTAATCCCAACTACTGGGGAGGCTGAGGCAGGAGAATCACTTGAACCTGGGAGGCAGAGGTTGCAGTGAGCTGAGATTGCGCCATTATACTCTAGCCTGGATGACAAGAGCGAAACTCTGTCTCAAAAAAAATAAAAAATAAAAAATAAAATAAAATAAATAGATAAGTATTCCAAGTGTGCAGAATGCAAGACTGACTGACAAGAGTATTCAATAGAGGTAAAAAATCAAAGGGCAGTAGGAGAATCAGGAGAGAGTATTATAAATTCCTGAATATAAGATACATCATTTCTCCCAAATAAATAATGCCTCAAAACAAAAGGTCCTTATTATCAAAATGTTAAAAAAGCCTTCTCTGAGGCATCACAGTGTAATACTTAATGCATGTACTTTGAATTCACATTATCTCTGTTCAACATCTGATTATTTACTGCTCGTGAGTTCTTGGATAACCTTTCAGTTTCATCATTGGCTAAAAGGGAGATACTGATATTACTTACCTCCTAGCCCTGTTGAGAGAATTTACAAAGCTAATAATGTGTCACAATGCCTGGTACAAAAATATATGTGTCATAACATATGTATTATTTCTATATTTCCTCCCATTATTGTACATTAATCTGAATGGCAAAGTACTAAATTCCTGAGGTTGAAGAGGTATCTGCACTCTCATGTTTATTGCAGCACTGGTCACAATATCTAAGATATGGAATCAACTTGTGTCTATCAATGAATCAATGGATAAAAACAATGTGGCATGTATTCACAACAGAATACTATTCAGCCTTAAAAAAGAGGAAAATCATGTCATTTGTGACAATGTAAATGAACCTAGTGGGAATTATGGTAAGTGAAATAAACAAGGCACAGAAAGACAAATACTGTGTTATCTCACTTACACATGTAATCTAAAAAAGCTGAATTTATTGGAGAGTGGAATGGTACTTACCTGGCTGGGAAACGGGGGAGTTGGGAGTGATACTGGCGAAAGGATACGAAATTTCAGTCAGATAGAAGAAATAAGTTCAAGAGATCTAGCATACAATAGGGTGATCAAAGTTAGTAACAATGTATTGTATTCTCAAAAATCCCTGAGAAAGTAGATTTTAAGGGTTCTTACCACAAAGAATGTAAGGTAGAGCATATGTTAACGATCTTGTTTTACCCATTCTACAACATAAACATATTCAAAACATGTTGTCCATGATAAATATATACATTTTTATTTGTCAATGAAAACTTTAGGCCGGGCACAGTGGCTCACGCCTGTAATCCCAGCACTTTGGGAGGCTGAGGCGGGCAGATCACGAGGTCAGGAGATGGAGACCATCCTGGCTAACATGGTGAAACCCAGTCTCTACTAAAAATATACAAAAAATTAGCAAGGTGTGGTGGCAGGCGCCTGTAGTCCCAGCTACTCGGGAGGTTGAGGCAGGACAATGGCGTGAACCCGGGAGGTGGAGCTTGCATTGAGCCCAGATTGCGCCACTGCACTCCAGTCTGGGCGACTCCGTCTCAAAAAAGGAAACCAAAAAAAACAAAACAAAAAAACTTTAAAAAAGAATTTACCTTTTTCCAGGCTTAAAAGAAAGCTTGTACCTAAAGCAGAGAATAAGCTACTGAACAAATAAATATGAAGACATGAAGAAAAACGCCTAAGCCAAAGTTCCCCAGAAAATACAGCCTGAGACAAAAACCTATATGTGAGCACTTTACTAGGGAGTGGATCCCAGGGAGCAGGGCTGAAGGATAGGGCTGAGATGGAATATAGAAAGGCAAGGAAAAAAATATATCATAAACATGTCTGTAGTGGCCAGGCTTGGTGGCTCATGCCTGTAATCCAGCACTTTGGGAGGTTGAGGTGGGCAAATCACTTTAGGCCAGGGGTTTGAGACCAACTTGGTCAACCTGGAGAAACCTTGTCTCTACTAAAAATACAAAACTAGCCGGGCATGGCAGGGCATACCTGTAATCCCAGCTACTCAGGAGGCTGAGGAAGGAGAATCACTTGAATCTGGGAGGTGAAGGTTGCAGAGAGCCGAGATTGCGCTACTACATTCCAGTCTGGGTGACAGAGTGATGAGACTATGTCTCAGAAAAAAAAAAAAAAAGCCCATAGTGTTGAAGTCGTTGAATGTTAAAATTTGAAAATGTGAATCAAAATATTTCATAAAATATAAGTGGAAAAAGTATATTTTAAAATATAATTTTACTTCTATAGATAACCATGTAAATTGATAAATAAGTAGACATTTGCTCATTTCATCTATATACCTAATTTTCATATTTGGCAAAAGCAATACTGGATTTTCTTTTAGAAAAAAAGGGAAAGATTATTTTAAATTCTGTTGTGTAAATAATTCTGACTATCAGAAATTTGGAAAGTCTTGAGAAGGAGGTAGGATTTGAATCAAATCTTGAAGAATAATTTGAGAAAATAAACTAAAACTAAATGCATTGAGTGGTTACTATTTTTCAGGTGCTATAGATATATAATCATATTAAATTCTCATTGTATTATTATTCTCACTTTACTTATGGGGAAACTGAGGCTCAGGTAAGTTAATGAATTTGCTCAAAAAAATGCTGCAACCTATACTGGTTCCATTTTGAATGCAGCCTTTTCCAAGCCTTCTACTTTTTCCAAGAGACAAAACAGTGCAGAATGGATCCTGGAGAAGACTGGGTTGGAATTCTGCCTCCCCTACAGTCTCAATTGTTTGATTTGTGTAAAACACTCAATTTTTCTGTCTCTTAGGTTTTCTTATCAAGGAGATAACAACATCTCACCAAGGAACTGTTGAGATACTTAAATGAGCTCTTGTAAGTAAAATGCCTGGAACAGCAATTGGCACATAGTGCTCAATGGGTATTAGCCATCATGTTGTAAGAAAAACTAGGAGGAGGAAAAGGAGGGAGAGAGGAGAGAAGAGAGTGAGGAGGAAGAGGAGAGATGGAAGATTTTCACTATCTCAAATTGTCTCCTTGACAAGTAGAGTGCATTCGGGAACAAGGGTTCACAACAGTAAATACATAGAGAAGCATAGACACATCTTTACCTGTTTTTTTTTTACTAAAACTCTGGGAAAAATGGGCAGGAGCTGGTCATTGTGGAATCATTCCAGCCTAGATGAAAATTACTGGGAATATATGTTCCAGTGGTCTTGAAAGTAAACAGATTTTCATACCTTTTTTTTTTTTTTTTTGAGATGGAGTTTCGCTCTTGTTGCCCAGGCTGGAGTGCAATGGTGAGATCTTGGCTCACTGCAATCTCCACATCCCAGGTTCAAGTATTCTCCTGCCTCAGCCTCCTGGGTGGCTGGGATTACAGGCACGCACCACCACGCCCCGCTAATTTTTTGGTATTTTTAGTAGAGATGGGGTTTCACCATGTTGGCCAGGGTGGTCTCCAACTCCCAACTTCAGGTTATCTGCCCGCCTCTGCCTCCCAAATTGCTGGGATTACAGGCGTGAGCCACTGTGCTTGGCCCATACCTTAATCCTTGTTAAGCCAATTTCCCTGTGTACTTTGCTCTCTGAATACCTCACTGTGAAGGCTGCGAAATAAAAAATTTATTCCCTAAGGATATAGCCTAACTGTGTTCAATGTATTCACTATTTACTACTTAACTTCTTTAAGTTTCAATTAAACCTATATTTATAAAATTGAAAAAAGAATTTTAACTCACACATGTTGTGTATACACAGCATATATGTTAGGTATTTGGCTAGAGTCTGGCGACTATCGATCAATTAATGAAATGTAGCTTTTGCCATATTTCCTCAGACATCTTTATTTTCCTCCATATATTAAGATTCATTAAACCAGAATACATCTTATAACTAATGTAAACATTCAATAAGTGAGCACTGTTCTTCTTTGTTTCCCAGGGCTATTATGAAGTCATTGTTGTACCTTGTAGCATTTACCTTTATTTCCCCTTAGAAAACACTAAATCCAGAGATTGCATTGTATTTGGTAACCACTGTATTTTCAAAATGCCAAACAGAGATTAATAATTTTTAAACAATAAATGAGTGAATAATAATCAAAGAACTAAGATATTTTTGCGAAGAGGGAGAAAGACAATTTCTCAATTAGTTTATAAAATCTAGCAAGCAAAGTAACTTGAGGACAAAGCAATGCTTGAACCTCCCAGACATAACTGATCTAATAATATTTATTTATAACCCACCTTGTTTAGATGGGTTACAATGATAAAAATAGAGCCAGGTGTGGTGGCTCACGCCTGTAATCTCAGCATTTCGGGAGGCAGAGGCAGGCGAATCACTTGATGCCAGGAGTTTCAGACCACCCTGGCCAACATGGTGAAACCCCGCGTCTACTAAAAATATGAAAATTAGCTGGGCGTGGTGGTACATGGCTGTAATCTTAGCTACTCAGGAGGCTGAGGCAGGAGAATGGCTTGAACCCAAAAGGCGGAGGCTGCAGTGAGCTGAGATCGCACCACAGTTCTCCACGCTCCAGCCTGGGCAACACAGCGGTACTCAGTTGAAAACAAAAACAAAAAAGAGATAAATAAATGAGAAGTATGTGAGAATTTGGAGAGGGAAAAGGGGAAAAGAAAACACACACACACACAACCGTAAAACGAAGCCAGAAAAGAGCCACATAAATAAAATTCCTCCTATAAATGCTATAGAAATCCAAAGGAATAGTTCCCGTGGTTTGGAAAATGTCAATAAAACTTTCCTGGTGGAAATGAGGTCGGCTATGAGGTGTTAAGTTCAAAAGGAACTGGATATTTGGTATCTCTAGCAAGACAGAGCTGCTTCAGAGTGTCCCCAGGGAAAGACGGTGCTTTTGGGCAGGTAGTGTGGGTGAAGGTGATGACTGAAGAATCCTGAGGGCCCAGGTTCCTGGGAAGCCTCTCTCTTTCGGCACTTCACCAATTATCTCATTTTCGTAATAAGGTCTGCACTTTCCTTAATTGCTTCACTTCCATCAACAGGAACAGGGGAAAGATAAATACATTTCACCTTTTAATGAAGAGAATTTCAGGTAGTCTGTGGGAGATGTTTATTTAAAAAAAAAAAAAAAAAAAAAAAAAAAAAAAAAAAAGGCTGGTAGGGGGCAGCGTCTCAGGTCTGTAATCCCCAGCACTTTGGGAGGCCGAGGCAGGTGGATCACTTGAAGTCAGGAGTTTGAGACCAGCCTGGGTAACAAGGTGAAACCCAGTCTATACTAAAAATACAAAAAAAAAAAAAATTACCTTGGCTGATGGTGCTGGGCTCTGTAATCCTTCCAGCCACTTGAAGGCTGTATTGGAGGATAGCTTGACGCAGAGGGGAGGAGATCCACGAATGAGCAGAGAGCCCGCTTCACTGGCCACCCAGCCTTTGGTGACAGCGAGACCCCGTCTCAAAAGTAGTTGGTTTGTATTATTCTTAGCAAACTATCATAAAGAACAGAAAACCAACACCGCATGTTCTCACCTCAGGTGGAACTGAAATCGCCCAATGAGATCACTTCGACTCCTAGGCTGAACATCACAAATACCGGGGCCTATCATGGGAGGGGAGGGGGAAGGATTGCATTGGGATTATACCTGATGTAAAACGACGAGTTGATGGGTGCTGACGATTGATGGGTGCAATAATGTTAACATGGCACAAGTATACATATGTAACAAACCTGCACGTTATGCACATGTACCCTAGAACTTAAAGTATAATTAAAAAAAAAAAAGTAGTTGGTTTGTGAACTTACTCGCAAACAACTGGGTTTTACGGACTCTTAGATATTTGGAGGTCTACAAGGGTTCCTTGGGATCCCCTATTTTCGTTCGCTGCCTCCTTTGTCAGAGTCCAGCTCAAAGGGGAAATGCCCCTCTGGGATCTAACCATCACAGGTGCAAGAAGGAACAAATTTACATAGAAGCAGCCTGGGGAAATTAGTGCCCTAGATGAGTCTTCAGTTTGAGAAACGCTGAGATAACACTTTAAGTACTTGGAAGAGTAATACTAATAATCAGTCGTGGCGAGGTTCCGCCCATTTGACATTCAACCCCCCATGAGTGCGCACAGACAAACCCACTGGCCAGGAGGAGCCAACGCAAGGTCCTGGGCATCTCCGTCCCGGGAAGGTGGGTAATGCCCTTGTCGCTCTGGGCTCCAGGGCGCGCCCCCGCAGCTTCCCCAGCGGGGTCTGGCGCCTCCGGGCCAAGGTGCGCCAGGTGGCGAGGGTGCCAGGCGCGGCCAAATCGCGGCGGTCTGAGTCAGTCGCCCAACTATGCTGCGGAACCAGGGCGGCCGGCTGGGCCGCCCCCGCCGTTGAGCTCCGGCTTCCCCCGCGCGGGTCGCCTGCTCCCCGCCCCCGCGGGCCGAGAGGAAGCGACTGCCTAGGCGAGGCGCGGGAGCACCTGAGCAAGGCGCGGGCGCCGGGCTCGGCGTTTCCGGAGCTGAGCGCGGGTCCGCGGCCCGCGCTCTCCGCGCTCCCCGCCTCCAGGTGCGGCGGCCGCGACGCGCCGGCCCCACTAACAGCGCCGCCCGTGCGGCCGCCGCCAGGCAGCAGAGGCGGCTGCGGACAGCCGGCGGGGACCGGGAAGGAGGAGGCCTGGCGCCTCGGGCAGAGGGGCGAGGACCGAGCGCCCAAGGCTAGGAGGGACGCTGGCCCTGGGCTTCCCAGCCCCGCCTCACCTCGCTTTTAGAACTCCGCGACCCGCGCGCAAGGCGAGTACCCAGGGCCTCGGGAGGGCTGGGCCGGGATGGCCAGCGCCGGGGTGGGAGGACCCTGTCTGGAGGGGTTGGGGCTTTTCGACACTTCACCGGGTAAATTTCCTGAGCGCAGAGTGCTCGGCGCTGGTGTCCGCCCCTTGGATTTCGCGTGTGGGCGTCTGAAAGGAAACCAGAAGCCGGTAAGTGATCCAAGAACTCCACTTCTGGGATTTGACCCGGGAGGGTGACGATCCGGGTAGACAGCTAGACACTCCCTCCATTCCTCTCCCCCACCTCCAAAGAAGAAGAAGCTGTAGTGAGTTTCAGGCACCAAATTATTTACTCGGTAGAGATCATGACTTTGCCTGGGTGTCTGTGCTGCCCTGCACCCTGCTTGTTATACACGTTAAGACGACTGGCCTGTTAATTAACTTTAATTACGATCATTTGGCCTCCACCTGCCTGAACCCGATACCTTACACGGGAACCTGTATGCAGTGAGTTTACCAGATTGATCTTTCTTGTTTACTTTTGGAGACAGTTCTCTGGGAGAAGTGGTGTCCATCCTATTTAATAAAGTAAGTTTTATTTTCTCTAATTCTGGCTTGTTTTCTTAAACACTTCTCCCACCTTGAGGTGATCTAGAGTTATTTTGATTTGGGGAAAGGGTTCGTGGAATTATATAGCCTTTGATAATCAGAGGAAAATACAAGAAAATAAGCTAGTTTGTGTGGAATAATGACATCTTAGGCTGTTGTAAGATAACTATCCTGATAGCAAATTCTTTTCTTTTCTTCTTTTTTTTTTTTATTGTTGCAAGCTTGTCCTTGAAGTAGGCTGTTCGGTAGAATGCAGCCTTCGGTTAAAAAAAAAAAAAAAAAAAAAAAAGAAGTGTATTGAAAATAAGCTATTTTTAAAAGTACATTTAATAGGATGTCATTGTTATTACCCATAATAGTACTGTACTTACAAGCTGAGTATTGATTTCCCTGCACTTAAGCACTCTACACCCCCGCGGGCTCATGGAACTTTGCCCATAAGTAATTGGAAGACGAAGTTATGGGTGTTTTAAAAAGGAAGCTAACTTTTTTAAGGAAAAGAGAGAAATACCTTTAAACTCTTATTGATGACTTCCATACACTTATAGGAGAAATATTGAGAGAAAATGCTCACGACATTCTTTGTCCAACAACGTTTAAAGAAGAAAAAAAAGTGGGTCATGGAACTAGGCTAGGGTTAAGTGCAAATATCTTCCTGGCTTCTTTCCAAACATATTTAACACATACACATTTAAGGTGGTTCCTAACACGAAGAGGGTTTTATATAGATTTGTCAGTACTCAGAGATTTATTTAAATTAAAATATACCTAGAGGGTGACAGAGCTTCTTAAAACTTATTTTTATGGATGTGCATGTGTTTGTATTTTTTTTCCTCTGTAAACCTGTCAGATTTTATGTGGCTTGTCTGTAAAAGGAGAAGCTGATGGTACATTTAAAAACAAATTCTTGTTTTTCTAATATCACTGCAAGCTCCTTGCAGTGTAAGGCTCATGGGTATGCAATAATACTTATCAGATCCAACTATTCTTGGATATTGTGGGTAAGTATAGAACTCAGATTATAATGAATTACAGTTTTCTGAAGAACTTTTACATTAACGCATTGAAACTATGAGGTTTTTAAAGTCTAGTTAGGATTCTGAGTTATAGACTTCATGATATATGAGAAGGTTTTTTTTTTTTGTTGCTGTTGTTTTGTTGTATTACTTTCTAACCTACCTCCCTGCAACTGTGAGAAAGTTTGGTGAAAGTGACTATACAAATGCTAAGTATAAATGATAGTCATTGCTTTAATAGTTTTTTTTTAGCACACATTTCCACCTGCCCTCATTTATTTATCGATACATTTCTTGGATACAATCTTTGCACATGCTACGTAGTGAGAATTTTGGGAATTCTTGGTGAAATATTAATTAGGTAGAGAACTTCTTAATAATCTGGGAAATATGTCTTAGCTTTGACCACATACGATGGATGTGAGATTAGAGGCTATGAGAGGCTGTCTTAATCTTTTCTGCAAAGTTCTGGACCTTGTAATTTATCATATTAGTTATTACTTCTAAGTATTGGACAGATTAAATATGTAATGGTAGTTAAACCATTTTGCTCACTTGTTTCTGTCTTTAAATGCAACAGTACTCAATGGTATTCTCACGTGATCTCTTCTAGTTAGAAAGTTGTCCTGTGAAATTTTGTTTCAGTTTCTGTTCAGCACAAGCTTACTTATTTACCCATGCTGCAGGGAAAAGAAAGGAGGCCTCATTTGGGTTGAAGTAGTCCTTTTGGGGGGCAGATGTGAGGTTTTTTTTAGAGTTCCTGAGAACTCATGAAGGATGATGGGGCCACTTCTCTATGTATTTAAAACAATGCTAAAATATAAAACCATGTGGAAATTAAGGTCATAAAATTGGATTTTTCTCACTATTAAAATTTAAGTGCTTTTTTGGAATATATCAAATTCTTTGCAAAAAGTTGTTTTTTGTGGTGTTTTTGGTATTCTTTATTGGCACTTACTGAGTAGTAATGAACTGATTGTCATATACATGCCATTTTCCTTTTCTTACAGTCATGTCTAATTTACCCTTTTAGATTGTAAACTATTGGAGGGAAGACTGTGTCTTCACTTTCTTTTTAGCCCTTAGCACTGTTGTCAAATCAAATAGTAGATGCTGTTACCTTGAACGCCAAATATCTCCCTGTCTTATCTTGGAGTGAGTAGTGTTGCTTAATATATATTGAATGAATACATGTAAAAAAAAAAAAAAAAAAAAAAAAGGACCAGTAAGGTAGGAGACGTTTTCTGAAATACCCTGTTTTTGTAAGAAAAAGAAACTTTGACAGTTGCTAAACCAATAGGAATAAACCCTCAAACTCAGTTGGAAAAGAGGTCAGGGTACTATTTATAAATGCAAAGAGAGGAAACACAGTAGGCTATTCTGAAACATCTGGTTGTTTGTCTAAAAATATGACATACATTCAGAGAAATGGTGGAGTATACATTTATACAAAAGTTTTACAATTCTGCTTTTGTAGAAACTCTGGAAGAATAAATCATCCTCTGATATCCCAAGAATTATGGTTCTACCTTAGGGATCTCTCCATTAGAATTAAAAAAAAATTTCTCAAATCCTAGTGAATTAACTTAAAATCTGGATGGACAGCTTGAAAGACAAAAGACTTACAGAAGTTAAGGAGATTATCAGGCATTTAACTTTTGTGATATTATCCAGAACACCTAAACCTAGGTATCTCCTATGCTACTGATATGTTCTTTTACTAAGTCAAGGAATTAGCACTTGTGGTTTTCACTGGATGGAAATTAATATTAAGTTTTAGTTTTTTTTATTGTGTTTTTCAGATTGCACTATAAGTAAAATAATTAAAACACAGCTTAGAAAATCCTTACTCCTTGATCCAAGCTACAAAATGATTTTGCCTAGAGCCTACCTATTTTCAGCTAAAATCTCCATTATTCTCCATCCAGAAGACACTAATTAAATGCTTGTTGCTTACCAGGCGCTGTTCTAAGATCTTAATGCATATGGGCTCATTTCATCCTCAAAATAGCCCTGTGAGGTAGGCGCTATTACTTTCCCTGCTTACAAATGACAACAGTGAGGCTTAGGAAAAGAGAGAAATTCTTCCAAGGCCTCGCAGGTAGCACATGGCAGAGCTGGAATCCCTGGTAAATCACTGTGCTTTGTGTCCCAGGTGTTAAGTCTTCAGGTGAAATTGTCATAATTCTTACAACTCTAACTACATCTGTACATTACTACATTAATAAAACTATGTTAACTGCCATGTTAGGTGCATTGTGGATTTATTAGAAGAATGATTTACAGTGATAATTTAAAGGAATGTAATATTACTACGCAGACAGAAGAATTCCATTCAAACCGAGTGCAATAGAGTGGTATGAATATGATTAAAGGCAATATTGTATACAATGGGTAAATTAATAATAGCCAACATTTATGGTGCAGTTGTAACTCATGTCAGATAGTCTTATATATCTTAAATATTTGACTTGTTTAATTCTAACAGAAATACTACACGATATGGGGTATATTACCCTTGTTTTATAAATGAGAAAAACAAGCTTCAGGAAGTTAAATAACTTAATCAAGATACATAGTTAAAAAGTGGGGAAGCCTGGATTGGAATTCAGGCATTGTGCTATCTGTACTTACTGCCTGGGCGGAACTAATAAGGGATTGAGGAGGGATGGGATAGGCAGGGGAGCCTCATGAGTGTGGTGTTACCGTACTTGGAAGACTTGAATTGGCTCCCAAACGAGAGTAAAAAAGTCCAGGGATGTACAGGGATTTCAGTTTGAATAAGAGTTGAGACGCTGGCCCAAATCTTCTAGTCTGTCTTCTGATCTCCTTTTTTACTGGGTAAAAAGAACACATACTATAAAATTTACCATCTTAATCATTTTTAGTATATAGTTCAGTAATGCTAAGTATATTTACATTGCTGAGAAACAGATCTCCAGGCCATTTCCAGTTGGTAGAACTGAAACTCTATGCTTGTTAAACAACTCCTTACCTCTCTTCCCCCCTCTCGTAGCCACGGTTCTACTTTCTATGAATTTGACTATGGTAGATACCTAATGTAAGTGGAATCATATATTTATCTGTTTTATGACTGGTTTTTCACTTAGCATAATGACCCTCGGAGTTCATCTATATTGTAGCATATGACAGTATTTCACTCCTTTTTAAGGCTTCTTAGTATTTCATTTTGTGTATATACTACACTTTCTTTATCCATTCATCCATTCATAGACATCTGGGTTGCTTCCACTCCTTATCTACTTTTGCACTACATTTAATATTAAACCTTTAAGACCATAGTCAGGTATCTTTTTTTTTATTAATACTTTCTTCTTCTTTCTTCTTTTTTCTTCTTCTTTCTTCTGCTTCTTTTTTTCTTTTTTTCTTGAGACAGCATCTTGCTCTGTCCCTGTAGCGGCATGATATTGGCTCACTGCAACCTCTGCCCCCTAGGTTCAAGCGATTTTCATGCCTCAGCCTCCTAAGTAGCTGGGATTACAGGCGTGTTCCACCATGCCCAGCTAATTTTTGTGTTTTTAGTAGAGATGGGATTTTACCATGTTGGCCAGGCTGGTCTCAAACTCCTGACCTCAGGTAATCCGCCCGTCTGGGCCTCCCAAAGTGTGCTGGGATTACAGGCGTGAGCCACCATGCCTGGCCTTAATACTTTATTTTCTTCTCAAGCAGATTTGTATTTGTATTTGTTTATTTTACCGTGACCATTGACTTCATGTGGGCAGTGAATACTTATTTTGGTCATATGTGGTTATTTGATTTTGGCTTCATATTGTTGCACTCTATCAATTGTACTATGGTCCTGTGTTAGCTGTCTTTCTGCGGTGATAGATGCAAAATAAATTTTAATAGATGAAATTCTACATTACCATTGCTTTATATAGCAATTACAAAGATGTTCTCCCTTAATTTGTCATTGGCTGTCAACTCTCAGGCAATTAAATGTAAATGAATGTAGGCTTCCAGGTTTAGCCACGTACATGGACACATATCAAACTTAAATGGTGTATACAACTTGAATTTGCAAGATATGGTATATTTAAACAGCATTTCCCTAGTGTGAATATAAGCGCTTATGAATAGCTAGACAAAGGAGAGGGAGACTATTAAGTCTTTGCTACCTCTTTACTATTAAATCAACTTTATATCTACTATGAGGCATTACAGTTTACAGCACAGGTTGTGGAGTCTGACTCTCAGAAACACTTAGTGTTTCCACTGTTAACCTATTGCGTGACATTCAGCATGGGATTTTCCTCCCTGCAGCTGTGAGGAGTAAATGAGATCCTACACAAATGGTTTGCAAATACTCCGCAACTATTGGCTATTATTATTAGCAATGCAATTCTGAAGGAGAACGAAAGAAGATGGATGTGTTTTGTTGGATGGGAAAGGAGTAGTGATTGAGGTAGAGAACAGGGGCAGAGGAGGTAAGAGCCTGTGAGTGACCTCAGTTAAAAGAGATGACCACATTGAGGGAAGTGGGCTTCCTGTAAGGGGTTTAATGGGGCTGGTGTTGCCACAGCAAGGTAGGTGAATGGATGGCGGAGGAGACAGATGCCAAATGACCAGTTTTATACTTTTTCTGGGGGCTAAGCACTCAGACTAGAAAAATAAGTTAGTAGGCCTGACCTTTATCCTTTTGCAGTCTGCTCTATACTGTGGGATAGAGCAAGGAATGCAACCATAAGCATATTTTCTCTAAAATACTTCCTCATCTACATGGTTCTGGGGAAGAGTCAGATTGAACATGTCTTTGTCAGTACTTGGAGTGATTATCTTGATAGTAGTTTGCTCAATGTGCAAATAACACAATACCTATTTCTGTATTTTGTGCTGAAGCAAAGGTGGTGTATTAGTCCAGTTGTGTTGCTATAAAGGAATACCTGAGACTGGGTAATTTATAAAGAAAACAGATTTATTTGGCTCACACTTCTGTAGGCTGCACAGGTATGGAACTGGCATCCACTCAGCTTATGGTGAGGCCTCAGGAAGCTTACAATCATAGTGGAAGGCAAAGGGGAAGCTAGCATATCAGATGCCAGGAAGGAACAAGAGAAGGAGGAGGTGCCAGGCTCTTTTGAACAAGTAGATCTTGTATGAACTCATAGAGAACTTACTCATTACCATAAAGACCACACAAACCATTCATCAGGGATCCACCCCCATGACCTCCCACTGAGGGGTCCCCTCCTACTAGACCTACTTCCAACATCAGAGGTCACATTTCCACGTGAAATTTGGAGGGGACAAAACACCCAAACCATATCAGATGGACTTCTAGAAGACCTGTACCCTCAACTAGTTAGTTCAGCGTGCTGTCCATATGGAGACTTCCAATTTTCCAAGGAATTAGTGATTTCTCCACAATAAGTTTATTAGCAAATAATAATTTGTTATCTGATTTTGGCTTCATATTGTTGCATTATATCAGCTGTACTGTAGTCCTGCATGAGCTGTCTTTCTACAATGACAGATACAACAATAAATTTTGATGAACTCAATTCTATATTACCACTGCTGTATATAGCAATTATAAAGATGTTCTTCCTTAATTTGTCATTGCCTCTTAACTCTTGGACAGTTACATGTAAATATATGTAGACTTCTAGGTTTAGCCATGTACATGGACACTCATCAAACTGAAGTGGTGTATTACAGGGACACTTGAAGGCAGGGACACTTTTCTCTTTTATCATCTATAATGTTGGGTACCGTATTGGGAACTGATTAATTATAGAGAGTTGAAGGAGTAAAAATCATACTTGAATTTTTTACCTGGGTACTATTGCAGAATGTCATAGTCACTTTTTCTGTCTACTGGTGTCACTTAGTCATTAAGACCAGTAAAAGCATTTTCTCAGGTATCTCTGAATCTAATCAAGGGATATAGTTCCAATCCATTGGGAACCACTGTTCTGGAATACAACCAGCTCTCGTTGTTATTGGAATCTGTAAGACTTGTATTGAAAATGTTGAAAAGTTTCATTATTCATTTAGCAGCCTAATTTGTAAATCTATATTGATCCTCTGACTACTATTAAGCCCATTTTCTCACAAAGTTTCTAATTTTGCTAAGAATGTGTTTCTGATTTTTCAGTGATATGCTCCCTTTTTGTTTTAATGGATTGATCATATGACTGATACGATTGTACTATGCTGTTTTCCATCCTGTCACATATAGTCAGGCAAAGGGGATTCTAGAAGTTGTCTGAATGACATCATAGTTTAATGAAGTAACCCTTGGTTTTCAGTTTTTTGCTTTCCTTGTTCAACTAGAAGATTGATGACAAAGCTCCACTGGTAATGGGTGGTGAGGAGGGAGTTTGGGAGGGGCTTACTGTAGTGGCTTTCCTTATTCAAGACATTAGGAGGGGGAAGCTTGTCTAACCTATTATTATTATTATTATTATTATTATTATTATTATTATTATTATTATTTGAGACAGGGTCTGGAGATCAGTGGTGCAATCTCAGCTCACTGAAACCTCCTCCTCCTGAGCTCAAGCCATCCTCCCACCTCAGCCTTCTGAGTAGTTGGGACTACAGGTGTACACCACCACACCCAGCTAATGTTTGTATATTTTGGTTAGAGACAGTTTCGCCATGTCACCCAGGCTGTTCTGGAAATCCTAGGCTCAAGCAATCCGCCCACCTCTGCCTCCCAAAGTGCTGCAATTACAGGCATGAGCCACCTCACCCAGCCTGGCCCAACCCATGAGTTTTTAGAAGTCCCGCAGATGGTTTAGGATGTTTCTAACTGATACCTCCTGCCCCACCCCTCACACTCAACTCCTGATTTGAGGACCTCTGTTAATGGTTAGATGAATTGGAGAAATCTGTGGTTGAAATCAATCTGCTCCATACTAGCTTGATTAAATAGACAACATTTTAAAACAATGTGCACCTTCCACTCCTCATCACAAAGCAAGGAAGTTATTCAGCAAACATTTATTGAGCTGAGCAGTGAACAGTAGACAAGATTCCTGCCTTCTTGGAGCAGTCAACAGATATCAGCAGTAGTAGATGCCATGGAGACATATAAAGCAAGGATAAGGAATGGTGAGTCACAAGGCATACTTGTATAGCATAGATTAGGGAGGGACCACCTCTCTGAAGAGGGTGCATTTGAGCAGAGACATACCAAAGTGATGGAGTGACTGGAGACATGGGTGTATGCTGGAGAAGAAGGTTGGAAAGAGATAAGATCAAGAGGTAAGGTCTGAGGAAGGAACAGAAAGGAGGCTGGCTCTGAGGCTGTCACGTGATGGAGGGGGAAAGTCAGGGAAGATTAAGTTTGGAAGTCATAGGGAGTGATATGGTGTGACTTTTCTTATGACATTAATCATTCTGGCTCCTATAGTGAGAATCTACTGTGTCAGGGAGAGGGGGCCAGGACAGAATCAGGAATATCAGTCTAAGAGGCTATTGCAGTGGTCTAAGAGAGATATGGTGGCTTAGGCTGGAATGTGAGCAGGGGAGATAGATAGTGTAACTGAATTCAGGATATAGTTTAAAGGCATAGCACAGTGAAGTAACAAGGTGCTGTTCATTGAGTGATATGGTAAGCTGGGCATGTAACAAGTGCTCCTGAATGTTACTTCCATTTCATTGCCTTGTGGAATTGGTTCAGGATAGCATGGGGAGAGGTACAGCCATGTCTGTAACACCAACTATTTATACATTCTCTAAATATGTATTGCGTATACATGATGCATCATGTTTATAAGCAAGTAATCTGGCGTTCATTGTGCAGCTTATATGGGTTTGTCCTGTTGGCAGAGTTTATTATAATAAAATAATAGTGATAACGGCAACACTTACTTAGAATTTGTAATGTCCAGTTGTTGTTATAAGTGCTGTGTATGTATTAACTGATGTAATTCTCACAGTAACCCTATGAGGTAGGTACTAATATTACTCCCATTATTTTTGACTAAGAAACTAAAGCACAGAGAAGTTAAATACACAAGATAATAAAGCTAGTAAGTGTAGGAATTGGAATTCAACACAAGTTGTCTGGATTCAGGGTCTTGGCATTTATATTACACTATCTGTGGAACAGCAGAGTATAGTTAAACACTTGCTATGGTCTGAATGTATGTGTCCCCCATCCCCCACTCCTGATTTGTGTGTTGAAACCTGACTGCTCAAGGGAATGGTATTAAGAGGTGGGGCTTGGGGGAGGTTATTAGATCATGAGGCCAGAGCTGTCCTGAATGGAATTAGTCTTCTCAGAAGAGAGGCCTGAGGGAGGTGTTTGTTTGCCCCTTGCTCTTCTGTCACGTGAGAACATATAGAAGGCATTATCTGTGATGTCTGCAGGTGCCATGACCTTGGACTTCCCATCCTCCAGAACTCTAAGTAATGCATTTTTGTTGTTTATTAATTATCCAGTCTAAGGTACAGATGTTCCCCAACTTATTATGGTTTGACTTGGGATTTTTTGACTTTACGATGGAGTGAATGTGATATGCATTTGGGAGAAACCACACTTCTCTAGTGATGCTGGGCAGTGGCAGCAAGCCCTGGCTCCCTCTCAGCCGTACGTTTTCAGCTTATAATATTTGCAGTATACAATGGGTTTATTGGGATGTAACTTCATTATAAGTCCAAGAGCATTCGTATTTTGTTAAATCAGTCTGAATGAACTGGGACGACACTCTAAAAAGTAAATAGTGTAGGAATACGGAGAAGAGAATGCATTTCTTATTCACTAGAACTCTTGTGAAGGAAAGTGTTTTAGACCTCAGAGAACAGAAAATTTAACTATGGGGACACAATGACTATAGTGGTGAAAATGATTACAGTGACGAAGTGAATGTTTACTAAGCATCAGTACATGCTAGGCACTATGCGCGAGTCACTTATGATGAATTATCTCATTTAATCTTCACCAATGCTTGATACTCTGGAGTATTTCCATTTTATGGGAAAGGAAATGGAGACATTGACATAGGCACGGGCCTATATTTACACTGCTAGAAAGTGGAGGAGGTGGAATTTTAATTTAGTCTTACTGCAAACTTGTGTGCAGGATGTTAGATGGGGGATTTTATCCAAGAGGAGGATAGTGATGAGCTTAGGCTCAGGTGGGCTGGTATAAAGCATGTCTGGGAAGCCTCAAGAACTTAGAACTGTAATTTACCACATTTTTTTTTCACACATCCCAGTTATAATTGGAGGATATAACAAGTGTAGACTCCTAGGACCCACAGCAGTTGTTGATGTACAGAAGATCCACAGATCAGTACCTGGAGGGTCACTGATCTAGAGTGTGGCATACATGCCATAGACTGCAATTGGAGGTCAAAACATGGAGAGCCTCAATTTCATATTAAGGAGCTTTCACATACTGAAATTTTATAGTTAGGCATGATTATCTCTGTGTATCTAATGATGTGCTTGGAGCTAGAGCATCTAAGGAAAGAACTGGATCTGTGAACACTCTTGGGTGTTCACACAGTTAAAATGTCAGGCAATTTGGAGGACAGAGTTGACATTAACGTGCAGAGAGGATTTTAGGGCTGTGGGAGGGAGCCTTTTTCACAGCGTGAAAAGGAAACAGATTCATTAACCATATTCAGCATGTTGAGTGATAGAGAGAGATGGTTTTGGGTAGAGCTTTTGGTATATCTTTATTTGATTTGACCACCTAGGAAGTATATATGTATCTGCCAAAGAAAGGAAAGGGCTGTGTATTAAAACGAAAGTACACACATATATACCAAAAAACAAATACAGTGGGCTTGTCAATCTCTTCTGCCATTTTTATCAGCCTCTCTCACATCTCTTAAACATGTTCCAAGTGCTTTGCAAAGCTCTAATATAGAAATTATAAATGTATGTTAAGGAAGGAATGATTCATTCTTTTTTGAGGGGTTGATAAGAAGCCTTCACAGAGGAGGTAATACCTGCCTATTTATAATTTTAAATGGTGCTTAAGAAAGCAGATAGAGTGTATGCAAAAAGGCATGGAGCTGCTAAACAGCTTGTTGCCTCAGGGAAATAATTGACCAGAATAGACTAAAGTGAATGAAGGATGTTGGTAGAATGTTTAAAAGCATTGAATATGAGCTTGTTGTTGATACAGAGGAATTCCTCTCTCATAGGAAATATGAGCATGGTGTCTGACACATAATTGCTGTTTATATCAATAGCACCTGCTATTATTATTGCTAGAGACAAAAATGTGATTTGGCACTATAAGCAATGTCAGCATAGACTTTATCTGGTTGAGCATGTGGAGTTACATACCGAATTATGTATTTGATAGTTCATTGACTGATGCATGGAGACTGGGCTGAGAGATTTGTTCAGGGACCGTTGCAATAATCCAGGCAAAAGATGTCATGAGGTTTGGAACCATGACAAAAGCAGTGAGGATGGAGTAAGTGTATTAGTCAGCTCAGCTGCTATGACAAAATACCACAGGCCATGTAGCTTAAACCACATACATTTATTTTCTCACAGCTCTAGAGGTTGAGAAGTCCAAGATCCATTTGCCAGCTGATAAGTTTCCTAGAGTTCCTCTTCCTGGCTTACAGATAGCCGCCTTTTCCCTATGTCCTTACATAGAGGGCTCTGGGACCTGAGGGAAAGAGAACTCTCTGGTGTCTCTTATAAGAAACTAACGCTATCTTATCAAGGTCCCATCCTGATGACCTCATTTAACCTTAATTACCTGCCTGGAGACCCTGTCTCCAAATACAGTCACAGTAAAGGTTAGGGCTTCAGATATGAATTTTGGGAGGACATAATTCTGTCAGTAGCAAGGAGTAAAATCAGGAGCTCACCTGCTTCCTTGAATGTGGTGGATAATACAAAGGTGGACTTGGGAATGCAGCCTAGGTTTTAGATTTGGGGTAGGGATGCATCAGGAGGTTTCTTGATGTGCATGTGTATATGTATTTTATTGAAATTGTTTTTCTCCTATGAACGTTTTTGTGGACACTGGTAAGCAAAACTGTGACTTTTTATAATTTATTCTACTTCAGAAGGAAAATGCTTCTAATCTTCTCAAGTTATTGGCCAATTTATCATGTTTATAAATTCTAAAGTGGGTGAATACATTATGTCCACTTATTGTTCCATTGGTAGTAATTATTTCCATCCTGTGATAAGGCTAGTAAAAATAGACCATACATTTGTTGCAAAATAATTGTGCAGAATGAAAGTGGCTTATCTGAGAATTGAGTTTGTATGTAGTGTTGAGGTGTAACTTTTCTTTTCTTTTTTCAAATCTATCTATCTATCTATCTATCTATCTATCTATCTATCTATCTATCTATCTATCTATCTATCTTTGAGATGGAGTCTCGCTCTGTTGCCAGGCTGGAGTGCAGTGGCGCCATCTCCGCTTACTGCAGTCTCTGCCTCCCAAGTTTGAGCGATTCTCCTGCCTCAGCCTCCCGAGTAGCTGGGATTACAGGCGTGCACCCCCACAGCCAGCTAATTTTTGTATTTTTAGTAGAGACAAGGTTTCACCATGTTGGCCAGGATGGTCTTGATCTCCTGACCTCAATTGATCTGCCCACCTTGGCCTCCCAAAGTGCTGGGATTACAGGTTTGAGCCACCGCACCTGGCCGAGGTGTAACTTCTTTGTGTGTGACATTTAAGCATTTTAGGTGTTACTCTGGGATGCCTTATTGACAAAGGGATTTCCTGCCTTTCATCATTTATTTTGTATTTTTATTTCTCTGCTCCTACAGTGTGTCCTGAAGAAGATATATGCTTTCCCTTTTATCCTATACCTGTTTGTTACTGCTTGCTGATATTTTAAAATAGTTGAAGCAGTAGCTTGTGGGCAGTTGGCATGTAGCATATGCAGAGTCCAAGTAGTGCCTTTTGCAGAACTATTTCAAGGAGTTTTTCAGTCTTGCATCAAAACTTGCTCAGGGAAATTTTCCTTGTTTGGGTGTGTCTCATTTTATTACTTCAGTATATATGTGTCATACCTGCTACCTGCTGTGTACTTTTTTATTGACGCACAGTGTACAGAAACTTGCACATATGCATTTTCATAAACTGAACACACCTGTATAATTAGCATCTGGAAAAATAGACTTTTAAAAAAAGTTTAATTATGTTGTTTGGGAGAAAAATAAACTTATGAATTTCCTGTGTACATTGGAGGACACATGACCTTTAAACCTTTACCTTGTCCTTTTATATTAGCATATTTTCTGTTATCTAATGTATTTAAGAATTAGCTGATTATTCAGTGTCATATCTTGTATATCACTATTGTTTACATATAATGCTGCCTGCTTTTATGAAATGAAAATTATTGAACTGAGAAATATGTTCTGACTGCTTTTTAAGTATTTGAAAGAAAGTGCAGTGAAAGGGAAAGTTGTTTATATTCAGTTACTGTTAAGAAAATTGCATAAAACTTGAAAGTCAAAAGAACATTCTTTCAGTGCCTTTGTGGGAATATTGTTTAACAAGACCACCTTAGAGATATTTTAATCCCAATTTTAATTCCTGTGCTTGACTTGGCTATTTATTATTTGAGTAGCACATAGACACTGAGAAGTTACCTGTATGCTTATATATTTTTGTCCAGTAGAAAAGATAACCCCAAATGTTGTGGCTTATTATCCTGTAGGACATTAAACAGTTTTTTATCTAACCTAGCTATCCTAATACTTAAAAAAAACCCTTTTCTGATGGACTATGTAAATCTTTTCCACAAATGCTCTTGGATCCAATCTTACTGACTTACTGGTTCCCTCATTTTTAATTAAGAAGTTGAATAAAGCTTTTGATATATGTTTATTCGGTACGTGTGTCAGTGTCATTTTTTTTCACCTTTTTGAAAGTCATAGTTTGATGCTGTCATAGCATTTCTGTCCTGTACCCTCACATACGGAGAAACTGGTTTTCTAGGGCATGCAAAGCAATGCACAAAGATTCCAAATGCAGAGTGAAAGTTAGTGTCCTAATTTCTGTTGTTTCTTCAGAGAAAGTATATAAAAGTAGATTTTAATAATTAAAATAGCTTAATAAATAATTTTTATTTTTTTCTAGGCTTAAGCACATAAAGCAGTCACTGTGAAGAAAATAACATTTTAAGAAACTTTTCTGTCACAATTAATAGAGGAAAAGCCAGCAGAGAAGTGCATCTTCTTGTGTGTGTATCTCATCGTGCCACTTTTTGTAACTCAGCTTAGTAATGAAGCCACCATTATGTCCTCAGTCAGTGAAGTAAATGTGGATATAAAAGATTTCCTAATGAGCATTAATTTGGAGCAGTATCTCTTACATTTCCATGAGTCTGGTTTTACTACTGTCAAGGACTGTGCAGCAATAAATGACAGCCTGCTACAGAAAATTGGAATATCACCTACAGGTCACCGTAGGAGGATACTTAAACAGTTACAGATAATCTTGTCAAAAATGCAAGATTTTCCAATATATGCAAATGTTCATAAAACAAAGAAGAATGATGACCCTTCAAAGGATCACAATGTTCCATCTTCTGATCAGAATATCTGCATAGAACTTTCCAGTTCTAGTAGTGTTCAGACACCTAGCCCACCGCAGTTGGAGACTGTTACAAAAAAACTTGAAGACGATGCAAGTGTGGAAAGAAGCCAGTATCCTCAATCAGATAATAAGCTGTCTCCTCCTAAACGTGACTTCCCCACTGCAGAAGAACCACACCTGAATTTGGGTTCTTTGAATGATTCTTTATTTGGTAGTGAAAATATTAAAATAGAATCTTTGATTACAAAGAAGACTATGGATCACACAATTGAAGAACAACAAACAGAAAAAGTTAAATTGATCTCAGAAAATCTCAATAAGCTCCCTAACGCAGACTCTGAATGCCTTTCTTCTGTTGGCTGTTCAACATCAGAAACGAATTCTGGAAATGGAACTAATGGTTTATTAGACGGATCACCACTATCCCCATTCTTTAAGTTTCAAGGAGAAATGATTGTAAATGACTTGTATGTTCCATCATCACCAATCCTAGCACCTATGAGAAGTCGTAGCAAGTTGGTTTCAAGACCATCTCGATCTTTTCTGCTAAGACATCGGCCTGTACCAGAGATTCCAGGGTCAACAAAAGGAATTTCTGGGAGGTAAGAATCTTTACAATAAGGTCTAAGTATTAAATTTGAGGGAATTTAGTGATTTTTAACAATTATATTTTCAGTGTTCCTTTCTAAATTTGACTATATTCATTTACCTATTCAACCAACATTTTCTTTTAAAAATTTTCCTCCTCCCATTGTACATTATTTCCCAGAGTCTGTTTCCAGTTTGTAATGCCTGGGACTCTTTAGCTTTTCCCTATTTAATTGGGGGAACATCCCTTCTCTTAATTCTATCTGGATATTCCTTTCCATACCAATTCCCCACACCTAGTATTGTAGTATTTCCATTAGTGCAGTTCTCATATTTGAAATGTTGACTCTGTCTCCCCATTAGATGATTTGTTCTTTGACAAAGAACATATTTTTAATGTTTGTATCTCTGCTGCCTGGCACAATGCTTGGCACCAAGTAATAATTCAACACACATCTATTGAACTTGTATTTAGTCACTGTGCTCGGTAGGAAGGATGCAAAGAGGAATACGGTGACTTGCAGTCTCGTGTAGAAGTCACATGTAAAAAGATGGTGACAGACAGCTCAGTATGAAGCTAGGCTCACTAGAGACGAGACCTCTGGGACCCCAAAGAGGGGCTCTACCAGTGTGGTTCTTCTACCCAGGTGGTAAGTCATTGGTATCCCGAAGTAACAGGAGGATTACCTAAACAGTTTGGGAGGAGGTAATTTGTAGCAAAAGAGGTCTTCAGCTTTAGCTTTCAGAATTTGTGAATCTCAAAGTTATACCTAAAATAGTTGTGGTTTTCTCTAGGGTTGGAGTAGGATATTGCTTTTCCGATTAAAAGTTAACACTTGTCTGTCTGCTGAGACACGAGTTTGTTCAAGTTTGACTGTTACTGTAGTGGCAGTAAATGTTTTACACAAGTCCTGCACAGGCTCCAGGCTGGAGTTTCAGCAGGATTCCTCTTTTCCCCCCATGCCTGCTGTCCCCCCTACTCCCTTTGAATCTGTGGCTGCCTCTGATTCTGTTGGCCTTAGGTACCTTTGGTAATTGCAGTGCAAATAGTATTTGCAAGAGAAAGGGTGGCAATTTAGTGTTTGTGAGAGAAAACATGACCATTTACAAGACTCTGTTAATATAAGTATCTCCTATTAAAGCGTAAACCTTTTGATGGCAGAGGCTCTAATTAATTTGTCTTTATCTTGACATCCCTAGTACCAGTAGCAAAGTCTGGTATTTACTAGGAAATCAATATAGTGTCATGTATTAAACACATTTATTAAACAACTAGTGTCATCTATTAAACACTAGTTTGGTTTATAATTTTGCAGGGATTATCTAATGTTCACAGTGGCCCTGATAGGGTCTCTGTGAACATGGAGTAGGTAATGTTCACCCCGTTTTACTTATAAGGTAACTGAGGCTTGGGTTAATTTCTCCAAGATCACATGGGTAGTGAACTAGGATTTCCTACCAGTACATCTGACTCTGGATCCCACTTCCTTAACCCCTTATTGAGTAAATATTGTTGAAAATGTTGATTGCCTTTATAAGAATTGGATTATTTATTGGGATTGTAAAGGACACTCATTTTGTTTGACACTTTAGCTTTAAAATAGTTTGCTAATTTTGAATAATTAAAAGAAAGTGAATGAAAAATGACAAGTCTTCAGATGGCAGATGCTTTTGACATGCCAGAAGGTTTACTATGTGTACACACGTTAAAGCTGCATCTTTGCCGGGACTGAATCCCTTTGGTAGCTGTCAAGGATCATCTCACATAAGAAGCATTTGATTTAAGTTTCAAACAGACTGTGCTAATTTTCATGAATTTTACAGAGAATCTTGATACTCATTTAGTTGTATAGGGGCAGCAAAATTCCACCTGTTTCTTCTTAGGGTCCCAGCTGGGCCTGAGAATTAAATGGATATAAAACAGATTAACGGGAGAAAAGCATACAAATTTATTTCATACAAGTAATACGAGTTTTACGTGGCACGAGAATCCTCATAAAGAGATAAAGACCCGAAGACATTCATTCATACAGCCAACAGACACATGAAAAAATGCTCATCATCACTGGCCATCAGAGAAATGCAAATCAAAACCACAATGAGATACCATCTCACATCAGTTAGAATGGCAATCATTAAAAAGTCAGGAAACAACAGGAAAAGGAGAGGATGTGGAGAAATAGGAACACTTTTACACTGTTGATGGGATTGTAAACTAGTTCAACCATTATGGAAAACAGTATGGCGATTCCTCAAGGATCTAGAAGTAGATGTACCATATGACCCAGCCATCCCATTTCTGGGTATATACCCAAAGGATTATATATCATGCTGCTATAAAGACACATGCACACGTATGTTTACTGTGGCACTATTCACAATAGCAAAGACTTGGAATCAACCCAAATGTCCATCAGTGACAGACTGGATTAAGAAAATGTGGCACATATACACCATGGAATACTATGCAGCCATAAAAAAGGATGAGTTTGTGTCCTTTGTAGGGACATGCAGCTGGAAACCATCATTCTTAGCAAACTATCACAAGAACAGAAAACCAAACACCGCATGTTCTCACTTATAGGTGGGAACTGAACAATGAGATCACTTGGACTCGGGAAGGGGAACATCACACACCGGGGCCTATCATGGGGAGCGGGGAGGGAGGAGGGATTGCATGCAGAGTTATACTTGATGTAAATGACGAGTTGATGGGTGCTGACGAGTTGATGGGTGCAGCACACCAACATGGCACAAGTATACATATGTAACAAACCTACACGTTATGCACATGTACCCTAGAACTTAAAGTATAATAATAATAAATAAAATTAAATTAAAAAAAAAAAAAGAGATAGAGACCCAAATAAGCAGTTAGAGTGAAACGCTTAAATAATGAATTACAAAAAGAGCAGTAAGTTGTGAAAAACCAACTAAATTATGTGGGGAGGCTTAAAAGATACGTTATTTTAACAAAGTCTGTACAGAATTCTTTGACCTCAACTTCCTGTCCTTGAGGATGGGATGTTAATTTCTTTCAGGGGAATTTCATCTGCTTTTAAGGAGGCTGGAAGATCAGAGTTCTCTTTTTACACCTGTTGTTTTCCAATACTTGAATTAAATGCCTTTTGTTCAAAATAGTCAGTATGCCAGAGTGGTATATTTTCAACTTCTTCCATTATAAATGTAACTTTGTATCATATGAAAAGCTCATTGCTCAATTTGTGACTGAGTCTTTGAGAGTGGAAACAACATTAAAATTAGTAGTAAATAATTTAGTACTAGCTGTATCATAGCACTTTTTTTTTTCCATGTGATTTTTAGGCCAGATTACCTATCCTAACCTTTCTTTTCTTTGATTATGGTAGTTAATAGCAACAATGCTTTTGTGGTGCTCAGATCATAAAATGAGCAAATAAATTATTTTCAGAGTTCACTGTTTTTTTTTCCTAGTGCTCCTTCCCTATGTTGCAAATAGTAATTCCATGATTTTCAAGTGTTGTAATACGACTTTTTAAATAAAACTGTGGGTTATGTAATGCGAATTTCTCTTTGGTCAAGTGATAACACCTGCAAATGATATTTAGTGCATTCCTTGATATACCAAATGAAAATATTTATTTATGGCCTGGGTTTTTACAGGAATTACTAAACATTTCGTACAACTGTTCAAAGGAATATGGATGTCAACTTTGAAGTGTTTTCCTGACATAGGGCTCTTTGTTTTTCTCTTCCTGAACACGTGCCCTCCTGCCTCCTTCCTCTCAACGTAATCTGATATAATTAATACTCTATCAAATTTTTTGTCTTTGTTGCAGACTTGGGTTCTTCCTTGAATTCCTGCCTGCTCCTTTTATCTGGAGGGCTGGCCTGAACAATAACCTCAGGTTATCTTTTTTTTTTTTTTTAATTTTATTCTTATTATTATTTTCACATTTTTTTATATTATATTTTAAGTTCTAGGGTACATGTGCACATTTGTTACAAATGTATACTTGTGCCATGTTGGTGTGCTGCACCCATCAACTCGTCAGCACCTATCAACTCGTCATTTACATCAGTTATAACTCCCAATGCCATCCCTCCCCCCTCCCCCCTCCCCATAATAGGCCCCAGTGTGCGATGTTCCTCTTCTCATGTCCAAGTGATCTCATTGTTCAGTTCCCACCTATGAGTGAGAACATACGGTGTTTGGTTTTCTGTTCTTGTGAAAGTTGGCTGAGAATGATGGTTTCCAGCTGCACTCATGTCCCTACAAAGGACACGAACTCATCCTTTTTTATGGCTGCATAGTATTCCATGGTGTATATGTGCCACATTTTCTTAATCCAGTCTGTCACTGATGGACATTTGGGTTGATTCCAAGTCTTTGCTATTGTGAATAGTGCCGCAATAAACATACGTGTGCATGTGTCTTTATAGCAGCATGATATATAATCCTTTGGGTATATACCCAGTAATGGGATGGCTGGGTCAAATGGTATTTCTAGTTCTAGATCCTTGAGGAATTGCCATACTGTTTTCCACAATGGTTGAACTAGTTTACAATCCCACCAACAGTGTAACAGTGTTCCTATTTCTCTGCATCCTCTCCTTTTCCTGTTGTTTCCTGACTTTTTAATGATTGCCATTCTAACTGGTGTGAGATGGTATCTCATTGTGGTTTTGATTTGCATTTCTCTGATGGCCAGTGATGACGAGCATTTTTTCATGTGTCTGTTGGCTGTATGAATGTCTTCTTTTGAGAAATGTCTGTTCATATCCTTTGCCCACTTTTTGATGAGGTTGTTTGTTTTTTTCTTGTAAATTTGTTTAAGTTCTTTGTAGGTTCTAGATATTAGCCCTTTGTCAGATGAGTAGATTGCAAAAATTGTCTCCCATTCTATAGGTTGCCTGTTCACTCTGATGGTAGTTTCTTTTGCTGTGCAGAAGCTCTTTAGTTTAATTAGATCCCATTTGTCCATTTTGGCTTTTGTTGCCATTGCTTTTGGTGTTTTAGATATGAAGTCCTTGGATCTGCTTTCTGCTTGGTGGGCTCTGAGGGACTAGCAAGGCCTCCAAGTGAAGGTGATAAGGAAGGAGATATCTTTTGAACTATCTCTTGAGAGCTAGATCAGGACTAGGCTCCAGCACCACCTCCTTCCTTATCACCTTCACTTGGAGGCCTTGCTAGTCCCTGGGAGCCTTCCAAGCAGAAAGCAGATCCCACATTGCCATGGGAGCTGTAGGTGTGTCATGTGATCATATGCAGAGTCTTCTTAGTGCCCTAGGCAGGAAGGAATCTCACAGCTACTGAAGGAAGTACATTTTTCCTCCTCCCTTTAGTGATTTTTATACATCTTTCATGCAACTGTGTTATCCTTGGGATAGGTCTCAAAGCCTTCTCTTTAAGGTGTAGTGCCTCTGAATGTTTTGGGGTAAGGACAAATGAAGAAACAGAAGCAATGGGAAAGGGATGGTGTGCAAAGCTGCACTGTTGTGGAAGTACAACTGTTAGAAAACTGAGGTGCTGTGTTGACTCCTTGAGGGCTTTTCAAAAGTTTGAAACCTAAACCTGAAGTTTCCTGTGTTCTTTGAACTTTGTATTAAAAATAAAAAATCTTGGATATTTTTCCTCTGTATTCACATAGACATTGAAAATGGTTGACACTAGTTACAGATTTTAATGTCAACAATATATAAGAGCAAAAAGTACAGAAAAGTAATCAGCAATTGTTTGCTGCACTGAATAAGAAATATACAGAAGGATTTCCTTCATTTTCATCTTCAAAAAAATTTTACATTTCACATAGTAGAAAAATATTTAGCAATCCTAACATTTCGATTTCTTTTTTTAAATGCTTTTTAAATTCTATGAAAAAAGGATAATTATTTTAATATTTGCTAAATTTTGAATTAATATCTAAATAATTAAACCTAAATTTAAATAGTAGTTAGATTTATTGTTAGAAGATAAAAGGTATCTATCTGCTTAATAATCTAAGTTAAAACGTCATTACATTTATATTTCATTTTTGTAAATAAAATCCATCTTGTTTGAAAAACACATAAAATTGAAATTTTTGCTAGTAGATTACAAAAATTCATGATGTTGTAAACTTATGTGTTGTGGTAGTTTTGTAATGATAATTCATTCTTACCCTAAAGATTTTCTTAAAACTTCACAGATTGAGGCTTAATTATCTGTGCATTGTAAGTTTTACATTATTAGTCTTTGCTGTAATTAACCCACTCTCATGCTTTTTGAATTCAGATTTGTCTGTTTTAGTTAGATATTATGAAAACCTCAGGGCAGTATTAAGCTGTTGCCTAATGATTGTGGTTGTTTGCTTTTTTTTTTTTTTTGCATTTCACTCTAGAATGACCCATAGTCTGTTATCAATTGTGAGAACTGCATTTTTTTAAAAATTATTTTTAACATTCTGTGAAATGATGATCCACATATGGCATGTAATTATTTTTTTGATTTGGCTGCCTTGTCTAAGTAAGTACAGCTCATAAGGGGATATCTTTGACATTTACCTTTATGCCACTGCTTTTCTGGGCAACTTTAGTGATTAAAAATATTTTTAAAAATAAAACGTGTTTCTCCACATCCTCTCCAGCACCTGTTGTTTCCTGACTTTTTAATGATCACCATTCTAACTGGTGTGAGACGGTATCTCATTGTGGTTTTGATTTGCATTTCTCTGATGGCCAGTGATGATGAGCATTTTTTCATGTGTCTGTTGGCTGTATGAATGTCTTCTTTTGAGAAATGTCTGTTCATATCCTTTGCCCACTTTTTGATGGGGTTGTTTTTGAGTTGATGGGTGCAGCACACCAACATGGCACAAGTATACATATGTAACAAACGTGCACGTTATGCACATGTACCCTAGAACTTAAAGTATAATAAAACAAACAAACAAAAAATTATTTCACACAAAAAAAATAAAAAAAATAAAACCTGTAGGTATGCTGAACGCTCACTTTTATAATCAGAGTTATTCATTACTTTCTCTTCTTTTATATTCAGGTTTTTTAAAGAAACCATTTTAATTCTGATACCAATGATAGTTGTCTTTGTCTCTCTGGCTACCATGACAAAATACCGTAGACTGGGTAGTTTAACCAATAGAAATTTTTCTTATCGTTCTGGATACTAAAAGTCTGAAATCAAAGTGCTAGCATCCTTTGGTTTTGGTGACGGCTCTCTACTAGCTATCAGATGGTGGCCTTCTTGCTGTCTGCTTATGTGAGCTTTGTTCCTGGGCTGAGCGAGAGAGAGCCATCTCTGGTTTCTGTTTTTAGAAGGCTACCAGTTCTATTGGAACAGGGCCCCACCCTTATGACTGTATTTAACTTTAATTACTTACCTAATTTAAGTACAGTCACGTTGTGGGTTAGAGTTTGAACATATGAATTTTGTGGGGTGGGGACACAATTTTATTCACAACAGTAGTTTTTCTTTACTTGCATAGAAATTTGTTAATTCTCTATTTAAGTAGCAGAAGTTATGTGTTTTCAAAGGCCTTACAAACATACTGCATTCCACAGGCAAGGACTGTTAGTCCATCACAATTGAACATCTGCAGGTTTCCTGTATTTCCAGATGTAGGGTTTTAAAAATAATAAAATTGACATAGGGAAAATATTAATGAAACATTTACCAAGTTAATGTGATTCAGAATCATTGATATTTTTGATTTGGGTTTTATTTTTATATTTTATTATTATTTGGGGTTTTCAAGCATTATTTCCATTTGAAAATAAGTTTTAGCTTACTAAAATAAAGCTTTATTTTAAAATTTCCCTTTTTTGAAACTCCACAAGTCAATCTGTAAATATACATGCTTTATTTCCCAAGCTCATTTACATATGAGATGATTTCTGAGCCCTTCAACAATGACATATATTACCTGGATATGTTTATGATGCTTGGGGCATTTTTTCAACAAGGGTTAGCTTGTTGGTCCAGAACACTGAGGGGAAGGGATAAAGGGGTGCAATACAAAGGATGAAGATGAGGTTATGACTTTCAGGAAATTTATGAGGAAGAAGGAGGTACCTTCTCAGTGTTTGGAGGTAAGCTAGTAATTCTGGCTTCCTGGTCAGAAACTGTAGTATGAGTCGTATTTAAAAAATGGTTTATTTCCCATCAATGAGATCACTTGGACACAGGAAGGGGAACATCACGCACCGGGTCCTATTGTGGGGAGGGGGGTGGGAGGAGGGATAGCATTAGGAGATATACCTAATGTGGATGACGAGTTAATGGGTGCAGCACACCAACATGGCACATATGTAACAAACCTGCACGTTGGGCACATGTACCCTAGAACTTAAAGTATAATAATGAAAAAAAATAGTTAAAAAAATGGTTTGAAAACCACAATAAAAATATTAAGATAAAATTATTTATAAATTGAAAAATTTCAAACATGCATAAGAGTATGCAAAATACCATGTTATCGTATAATACCATCTAGATAAAAAAATAATATCTTGCCATAGTGGACCCAGACTTAGTTTATTGAGAAATAAAAAATTCAACTAACTCTTCAGCCTCCTTCCTTTGTGCCCAGAAGTAAAGAATATTCTGAAACTGGTGTTTATCCTACTCATGCATGCTTTTGTACTTTTACTACAGATGCCATAGCATTGCTATAGATGTTTTTGATTAATGAAAATGATATTCTTTTATAGTTTGGTGTTTCACTTAATATTTTTGTGATTTGTTCACATCAATATATGTATTTTATATAATAACTGTTGTATAATATTTGATTTTAAAAACACAATTTTTTCTCCTAGGTTGTTGACACTTTTTTCACTATTACACATATAAATTGTTCATTTTGAGGACTTTAAGAAACAAATGCACACATTAGGTTTACCAGGAGGACCAACAATTTTTTTCTGTAATACAAATAACATTTTTTACTGAGTTTTTATATTATGTAGGCCCCTGCCTTATGCTCTTTAAAAGCATCATCTCATTAATCATAATAATATTCCTAGGCAGCAGGCCCTGGATTTTTCCCCCTTCAATAAATGTGGAAAGCAGGTTCAGAACTTTTAAGTAACTAGGCTAACATCATAAAAGTATAAGAACAAGAGAGGATGATGACTATGGTTCGGTTTTTAATTTTCACAAATCAACATGCTTTATATTTCAAAGTTAAAAGCAGTTTTCAGGATAGCTGGTGGTAAAATAGTAGAAAAGAAAGATAAAATTGATCTTGAATCTTGGATTTTTACTTCTTAGCTGTGGGACTTGAGCTGGGAGAATTTGCCACCTTTATTGGTAGGATTAGGACACCAAGTCCTACCTCATAGGGCTGATACAAGGAATTAATGTGAGCTGTAGATAAATAAAGCCACTTGCTTTTTGCTTTGGGCATAATAGGTGTTAGAATATAAGAAAGGTTGTGATAATTTAGTAGTAGATAAATGAAAATGTAAGTTGCTACTCAAGAGTTTCCAAATGACTTACTTCTTATATTTGTGCTAATTTTTCATCTCTAGCAGTTCAACTGAACTTGGTTGATAGATTTGGTAATCCCTTGTAGGTAGATACTAAATGAGGAAATCAATACAAATTATCAAAAACCTTTTTCTTCACATTTTATTTATTGGTAAAACCAACAAAATATTGCTTAAAAATTCCACTAATGGGTATACTTAAAATATTCAAAATCTTTTTTTTTTTTTTTTTAATTTAAGTTAAGCATTGTGGCTTAGGTCCTGGGTAAGGAACAAGACTGCCTGGGTTTGAATCTCAGATTAGTTACTTATGAGCTGTGTGAACTTGAGTAAGTGACCTAACCCCTTTCTGTGCCAATTTTACCTACATGCAGATAATAATCTTATTTTTTGTTGTTTTATTTTTTTAATCTGTATACTGTATGTTTGTGTGTATACACATGCATGAATCTTTGATGATGGGCACACATTCTGAGAAATATGTCATTAGGTGCTTATGGCCTTATTTGGGCATCACAGAATGTACTTACACAAACCTAGATGGTATAGCCTATTACACACCTAGGCTATATGGTAGAGCCTACTCTTCCTAGCTACAAACCTGAACAACATGTTACTGTACTGAATTAAAATTGTAAGACAATAGTAGATATTTGTGAATTTAAACAAATCTAAACATAGAAAAGGTATAGGAAAAATATGGTGTAAAGATAAAAAGCAGTACACTTGTATAGGGCACTTACCATGGGTGAGTCAGTGAGAGGTGAGTGAAGGTGAAGCCTAGGACATTACACCACTGTAGACTTTATAGACCCTGTACCCTTAGGCTACACTAGATTTATAACAATATTTTTTTCTTCAATGATAAATTAACTAGCTTATGATAACTTTTTAATTGTATTTAACTTTTCGAGCTTCCTACTCCCTTGTAATGGCACTTAGCTTAAAACACACATTGTACAGCTGCACAAAAATATTCTTTATATCCTCATTCTATAAGCATTTTTCTATGTTTAATTAATTTAAAAAAACATATAAAATTGACAACTCTTCCACATTCCCATCTTCTGCAAGGTCTTCAGGGACAGTTACATGCATGGAGCTGCCATCACCTATGATAACAGTGCCTTCTCCTGGAATACCACTTGAAGAACCTGACCGAGGCTATTTTACAGTTACCTTTAAAAAAAACAAGTGGGAGGAGTATACTCTAAAATAAAATAAAAAGTATAGTAAATATATGAACCAGTAAAATCACTTACTATCAAGTATTATGTACTGTGCATAATTGTATGCAGTATACTTTTAGATGACTGGCAGTGTGGTGGATTTGCTTGCACCAGCATCATCACCACAAACATGAATAACGTGTTGTACTTTGGTGTTGCAATGGCTACAGTGTCACTAGGCAATAGGAATTTTTCATTCTCATTATGTTCTTATTGGATCACTGTCATATGTGCAGTCTGTCATTGATCAAAACGTTGTGCAGGGGATGACTATACACACACACACACACACAAACACACACGTGTGCTTATATGTAAAAATCTGAGACCTATCTTGCATATTGTAAATGCTCAGTAAGAGTAGCAATATTAATTACTAGTGCAAGTTACCAAAGACGTACAAAATTTGAGTACTGCTCCACTCAAGGGTTCAAATCAGTAGTAAGTACTTGCGTTAGTAGTACACAAATGTCAGGAAACAATTACAGCTTTATAAAAGTATCAAGAATATGGAGATAAAGAACAAATAAAGGATGCTTTTAAAAAAGGTTTTACCTTTTAGGTTTGACCCAAACATTATAGCTTTGCCCATTTTGTGATCTTAAACAAATTGCAGTCTTATAGTGAGTATATTTTTAGTCTAGCTTGTTTTGCTTAACTTTGAGAATCGTTCATGTTTGTGCCTGTGGTTATAGTTTGTTCATTTTTACTGCAGTATAGTATTTTATTGTATGAATATGCTATAATATTCATTCTTAATTTTGTTAGATATTTCGTATTTTCTACCTTATCCAATATTTTGTGTATATATTTATTTGTAGGTGCATGTGTGTGTGTATATATATATACACATGCATATAATGTAAATATGTGTACACATATAAATCAACTTAGACATAATTTGCATATAAAATAGACTAATTTTCAGTATATACATGCTTATGTGACCACTATAACAATTAAGATTTAGAACATTTCCATCACTCATCCCCACTTTTCCCAAAATTCTGTTGTGACCATTTGCAGTAAATTCCCAACTTCCTGAATCAGGCACCTGTAGATTTCACTATTAGTTAGTTTTGCCTATTTGGGAATTTTATATAAATGGAATCACACAGCAGGTCATCTTTCGTATCTGACATCTTTATTCAGTATGATGTTTTTGAGATGTGTCTGTGTTGTTGCATGTCAGATTCTTATTGTTGAATAGTGTTCTTTGTGTGAATCTCCAATTTGTTTATCCATTTGCCCACTGACGTATATTTTGGTGGTTATTCTTGAGGCATACTTGTATGCATGGCTGTTGAGTACAGACCTAGGAGTAGGATTGCTGTGTCATGGGATATGTACATTTTCCATTTTTGTAGATAATGCAAAATGGTTCTTATAAACTAGTTGTATGAATTTGCATTACCATCAACAGCGTATGTGCATTCCCCTTGTTTCATACCCTCAACATTTGTGTGTGGTTTTTTTTTTTGGTTGGCCATATAGACATATAGATACATGTGTAGTGTTATTTCATTGTGGTTTACATTTGCATTTTGTGAGAACTAATGATATTGAACACCTTATGCCCTTGTTTATTGACCTTTTGCTACATTTGTATCTTTGGTGTGATGCCTTTTCAGATCTTTCACCTATTTTGGTTTTGGTTGTTTTAAATTGCATTTTTGTGTGTATTTCTTAAGTTATTTATTCTTAAGAGTTACTGATAAACTGTGGGTATAAACCCCTTGTACAGTATATCTTCTGCCTCTGCATGTTGTTTTTGTGTTCCTTAATTGTTACTTTTTAATGAATAAGAGTTCTTCATTTTAATTTAGTCAAATTTACCCATACTTTCCTTTAGAGTTAAAACTTTTATGTCTTAGGACACATGAAAATCTTCTATTTTTATCTTCTAGCTGCATTGTTTGACCTATTATACTGGGATTTATAATCTATCTTGAATTGATTTCTGTGTATTGTCTGAGGTAGGAGTAAATTTTCGTTTGCTTCCATATAGATGTACAGGTGATCTAGTCTTTCAAAAGACCATACTTTCTTCATTGCTATAGATTGACCTCTTTGGCTTAAACGCAATTGGATCTCTTTTTTAAAAAAAAATTATTTTAGTTTCAGGGTACATGTGCTGGGTTGTTATATAAGTAAACTTGCGTCACAGCTGCTTAGCCTAGTACCCAATAGTTATTTTTTCTGATCCTCTCCTTCCTCTCACTTCCCCTATTCTAGTAGGCCACAGTATCTGTTGTTCCCTCTTTTGTGCTCATATGTTCTCATCATTTAGCTCTTACTTACAAGGGAGAACATGTGCTATTCGGTTTTCTGTTCCTACATTGGTTTGCTAAGGAAAATGACCTCCAGCTCTATCCATGTAACTGGGTCTCTTTAAGTGGGTTCTTAATTCTAGTTCAATAGCCTATTATCCTTTTTATCAGTAATATAGTGTTTTAATTACTACAGCTATATAATAAATCATGAAACCTGGTAGAGTATGTCTTCTCACTGTACTCTTTAAAAATGTGTCATTATTGGTCCTTTCTTTTTCACATGTATTTTAGAATCAGTTTGTTACATCTCACATGTGTCCCTCCCTGTAACTCTTTTGATTAGGGTTGCATTGACTTTACAGATTAATATAGGGGGTATTGTCATCTTTGCAACATCTAGTATTTCGTATATTTTTAATTAGATTTTTTTTTCTAATTTTCTTGGTAATGTTTTCTAATTGAGTTCTTGCAAATCTTTTGCTAGATTTAATTCTAGGTTTTGGTAGTTTTTTAATGCCCTTATCCTATATGGCACCATTTTAATGTTTCATTTTGTTTACTGATATTTGGGGATGGAATTGATATTTGTATGTCAACCCTATTAGTAAGTTTGCTAAAGTCATTTTTATTTTTATTTTTGTATTTTGTGTTTTTATTTGTTTATTTATTTTTGAGATGCTGTCTCACTCTGCTACCCAGGCTGGAGTGCAGTGGCGCTATCTTGGCTCACTGCGCCCTCCGCCTCCTGGGTTCAAGAGATTCTCCTGCCTCAGCCACCTGAGTAACTGGGATCACAGGCACGTGCCACCATGCTCAGCTAAGATTTGTGTTTTTAGTAGAGATGAGGTTTATCTATGTTAGTCAGGCTGGTCTCAAACTCCTGGCCTCCGGTTATCTGCCCACCTCGGCTTCCCAAAGTGGTGGGATTAAGGTGTGAGCCGCCATGCTCGGCTGCTGAATTCATTCTGAAACAACTCCTTTTGAGGTCGAAAAATATATATAATAAATTATAATACCTTAAAGCATGTAATTTGATGAGCTGTGAAAGATACATAAACCTATGAAATTTTTACCACAATCAAGAAACAGAGCAGTTCTGTTACTTCTAGAGTTTCTTAGTTTCTTATACAGTCCATCCCTGTTTCACGTGCTCATATAGAATAAGTTAGAATATGCAGTCCTGCACCATGCAATGATATTTTTGTCAGTGATGGACCACAGATATGGCATTGGTCCTGTAAGAATATAATGGCTATACCATATAACCTATGTGTGAAGTAGGCTGTACCATCTAGGTTTGTGTAAGTACACGCCATGATGTTTGCAAATGATGAAATTGCCTAACAACCTATTTCTCAGAATGTATCCCTGTCATTAAACCATGCATGACAGTATTTCTTACATCTTCTTTTGCTCAGCATGATGATTTTTGACATTTATTTAGATTATTAGTTTTTTTAGTAGTTTTTTTTCTTTCAGCTGGGTGATAGTCTCTTGGATCCATACACCACTATTTGTTCATTTACTTCTTGATGTCTATTTGGGTTTTTTCAAGTTTTTGATTATTGAGAATAAAGCTGCTGTGACCATTTGTATACAGGTCTTTCTGTGAACAACTGTTTTCAATATTTTTGGTAGGATTGGAATAGCTGGGCTTTGAAGTTTGGTGAATATTTATTTTTATAAGAAAATAAAAGCAATTTTCCAAAATGGATGCACCGTTTTACATTCCTGCCAGCAGTATTTATTTATTTATTTATTTTCTGCCAGTAGTATTTAAATGTTCTGATTATTCACATATTCTCCAACACTTGATATTGACAGGCTATAGTTTAGCTATTCTAATGTGTATGTGGTATTATCACACATTCATATATTTTGTGATACAACTATTTACATTTTTCCATTTTGTTTATTTTATTTATTTTCTGAGACAGGGTCTCACTCTGTTGCCCAGGCTGGAGTGCAGTGATGCCGTCATGACTCACTGCAACCTCAACCTCCTGGACTGAAGTAATCGTCCCACCTTAGCCTCCCAAGTATCTGGGACTACAGGCATGCACCACCACACCCAGCTGATTTTTGTATTTTTTTTTCTTTTTTTTGTAGAGATGGGGTTTCATTATGTTGCCCAAGAAGCTGGTTTCAAACTCCTGAGCTCAAGAAATCTGCCCACCTTGGCCTCCCAAAATGTTGTGGTAACAGGCATGAACCACTGTGCCCAAGCTTAAAATATGGCATTTATTATTACTTATATTTGTAGAGACAGGGTCTCTATATTGCTCATGCTGTTCTTTTTGTTCTTGTGTGTGTGCTTTGTTTTTGTTTTTTTGAGACAAAGTCTTGCTTTGTTGCCCTGGCTGGAGTGCAGTGGCACAATCATGAGTCACTGCAGGGCTCCACCTCCTGGGCTCAAGCTGTCCTCCCACCTCAGCCTCCTGAGTTGCTAGGACCAGAGGTGATCACCATCATGGCAGGTTAACCCATTTTGAAATCAAGTTGTATTTCTTATTACTGGATTGTAAGAGTCCTTTTTTCTTGGTTTGGGCAAATCACTTGTCACTAGTATATGACATAAATTTTAAATTTTCGTAAAGACTACATTTCAATGTTTGTTAGGGTTTTAGTTTTTTATTCTATTTAAGGAATCTTTGCGTACTCAGATGTTACAATGATTTTTCTCTCATATTTTTCAGAATTTCTAGAGTTGTAGCATTAAACATTTGGATCCCAACTCTACTTTGAGTTAATTTTTGTGCATGATGTGAAGTAAAAGTTGACATTCACTTCTTTTAATCATTGAGATATCCAGTTCCAGCAACATTTGTTGAAAGGGCTATTCTTTTTCCACCGCATTTCTTCGGAACTTTTTTCTTAAGTCAATGGACCAGAGATGTGTGGGACTGTATATGTGGGCTTTCTATTCAATTCCATTGATTTATATGTCTGTACTTTCAGCAATGGCACAATGATTATTAGCTTACTGTAGTTTTAGATTAAATATTGAAATTGTATAGTATAAATCTGCCAGTTTTGTTCTTCTTTTTCATTTTTCCTTTTTTTAGATGGAAAAGAGAACTCTGTTATATTGTAGAAGGCCTTCATCACCCTCTGCTTCTCCAATGTTTACCTCTGCCATTGCTGTTATCATGTTGTATTCTAAATAATTACCCTGGGATACCTTCCTCCCGAGACTGTAGGATCTTTGAAAGAAGATCTTGTGTGTGTTTTCATATTGTGCCTACAGAGCCAGGCATGTTTTTGACTATTAAAAAGCTAAAGACAAAAAGCTACATAAATACTGACATCTAGTTAGTAAATCTCTTTCTTTCAGAGATATGACTAGCAGTTTTGAAATTACTTTATGTGCATACTAACATTGGACAAATATGTTTACTTACTTTTGTGAATTATAGATGTGAGTAGCAAACACTGGTAAAAAATTTCCTTTGCAAAGAAAATCTTTCTTTAAAAGTCTAAATAGAAAAATACATTTGTGGAAGTTGGCCATTCAGCTTTTTTTAAGTCAGAATTAATTTCTGAATATTGTTTTTTTTCTACCCAAAAGAATGTATCTCTCTCTAATAAATCCTTCACTTAAATATAAATCATAAATATTTTCTCATAATATTTTCTAATAATTTTAATTGTACTCCTAAATATCTTAAATATTTTCACTCATAAATATTTTCTCCTTTGCTTTTTAAGCTATTTTCGTGAAAGAAGAAATGTTGCTACCTCAGCTGAAAAATCTGTGGCATGGCAAAGTGAGTGTATGTGTTTAATTTCTCCTTAAATTAGAGCTCATTTGATCGTCTTAACTGTGTTAAAATCATGATTGAGAAGGCAGCCCACCTGTGGTATAGGGAACAATGGAAATAACTGTCTGCCAACGTTCATAGTACCTCAGACACTTTTAAAGGGGACTGAATAAAAGGCAATAAAATACACTCTGACTCCTAGAAATTTGTACATGCTAATGTAAAAAGTTTTCTTTTTATGCAAGCTTCATTTATCATTAGCCACAGTTGCAGGCATTTAACTAAATTAAATGGTTTCTGGCAGTCTGAGCTACAGAACAAAGATATATGTATGGAAAGTGATTTTGCCATGGTAACTGGAAAGGGCTGTCATTGTTGCTCTGGCAAATTGAACAGTGACAGAGGCTTTTCTTTCATTTTGAAAATTCTGATTATACAAGTTTGGGAACATTCTTTTTGACAATAAGATGTCAAACACTTGGGTACTGAATCTTTAAGAGAAATTTTTGCCATAGTAGAAATGCAAATATTGAGAATTCTTTTTTGTAGATTAGTATAATTCAAGGATGGTAGAACTTCTCTTGAAATAATTTATTTACAGATGCGTTAGTAGCTATGGCATTAGAGGAATTATTTTAAATGCCTTCTGGGATTTTAAGTGATATCTAGCTATTATGTTGGTGACCTTTTTATAACTATTTATTGCAAGTTATAGAACTAAACTTAATTTTCTGCCGTTTAGAATATTTCCTTATTTAGGAGTTTTCATTATAAATGGCACCATGACAATTTCTTTAGTATGTGGGCAATGTATTTGGTTATATTAATGTGGATCCTAGAGGTTGGCAAGGACATATGTGACAGTTTGCAATTTAAGGAGCAGTGAGTTATGTCTGTGAAGCAAATGGTGGATACCATGAGTGTTATATCAAGAAGACAATGAGGAGAATTGATTTGGGGATAAGAATTAGCATAATTTGGACTCTTACAGAATAAAGCTTACGTTGTGATAATGCCATAAAAAACTCATGCTTTTAATCTTTTTTTAAAAACAGTATTTCACATTATTCACATCTTTCCATTTTCATCCTATAATTCCCCTAAAAGATTCAAATGAGGAGAATTCATCTTCCATCTTTCCTTATGGAGAGACCTTTCTCTTCCAGAGACTAGAAAATTCCAAGGTTAGTCCCATACATTTTAATTGTTTTCCATAATCAATTATTTACTTTTCTGCCTATTTGTACCTCTTCATTTTTCTCCAAGCTATTTGAAGAATGGCATTATGTTGAAGAGTGAAATTTCCAGTCAGCAAAATTTTTGTTCCGTAAAATTATGGTAAAATCTGTATCTTTCAATATACATTATAGAAACACACTTTTATTTTGACTTCGGGAATCCAGGATAGTGAGTTTTAAAAGTTTGCCACAAGATTGGGTTAATTAAACAAAAGACAAACTCTGTAAAACTTAAACACTCTCTAGATTTTTGCTTTGCCTTGTAGCCAAGTGCAGACTTCCGAAGTGCATAGACTTCCAATTATGTATATATTTTAATTATTTAGCTTATCACTCATTCTTTTCTATTACTTGTGCTCTTTTGCTACATTATTTCTTGGTCTTGATAAAAGAGAAGTTGGAAGACAAAAATGAATTAAATAAAAGTATATAAATTTTATTTTTGGTTAGCATCTTCTTTTGCTCTTACTTGAACTGATGAGTTAACGATTTGAATAAAATAGTGAAAAAAACATCAAAAGTCTGTTTAATGTAGACTATCTTTTTTTTCTGAAAATTGATCTAAGTAATTAGACTTATTTAGTTAAACTCAGATATTATGGATTTTTGTAGAATATTGCTACACATACAAACAAATCCCCAAACCAAAAAGCAAAACAGTATGTGTTTTTTGTTTGTTTGCTTTTTTAATAGAAGCGATCTATAAAGAATGAATTTTTGACCCAGGAAGAAGCACTCAAAGGGGAAGCAACTACTGCGACGAACTCTTTTATCATCAAATCAAGGTATGAGATCATGATTGATGATGATTAACTATTTAGAATAAACTGTTATACAATGTTGACTTTTCATTCACAGTATAATATTGTGTGTCGGAGAAAATAGTTTATGTTGATAAGTTCAAATTTTTCCTCTCTAAATGTAATCATAACAGCACCCATTTTATTAATTGAATTATGCTCTGTAAATCAAGTAAATAGTTGCATTCTGTGGCAGATTAGTTTTGTGTTTTTCTAATGGAAACCACACCCCTGCCCCAAAGCAATACAGGTGACTGTGATTGCACATTAAAGATGAGAGGTTATGTTAATAAAAAGGAGCAAAGGGCAGTACAGAACATCACTATGCAAGTTGCAGACTTTTACAAGTGTAATATATTATTTTTATTGGAGTTTCAGCACTGGCAAGAAGCATGGCAATTATCCAGTTATTTGGATCACACACGGAGTTAGAATTTGTATGCAGCAACTTCAATTTTGTTTTTCTGTCAGCTTTATTGGAACTTGGCATACTGGATCATTACCTGATAGTTCCTTTCTTTTTCTTAATTTTTAATTTTTGAGATTACATAGTAGATGTATATATTTCTGGGGTACATAACATATTTTGACACAAGCATAATAATTGCATCATGGAAAATGGAGTATTCATCCCCCACAGCATTTCTCTTTTGTATTGCCAACAGTTTAATTAAACTCTTTTAGCGGGACATTCATTTTATTTTTGTCTTTCATTTTCTAAGGCTAACATTGTTATAGGTTTCCCTCAGTTAAAGCTAAATAATTAAACAGCTTCAGTAAACATTTGACATAATCTAATATAATGCAAAATATGAAAGGGCCAGGCTAAATTATTCTTAAGGCAGTAATCGTTTTTAGAATGCTATATCCAGAAAGATGTAATTTGAGCCCAGGCATATCTGTTTCATTGATCAGCAAAAAAATGTCCTTTGTCATTAATGAATGAGTTGATCTATTATGTCATTCCTTGAATCTGTAGAAATATGTCTAGCAATTATGAATGCGTTCCAATAAATATTTTACATTACATACCCTTTACTTCCTGGATGTACACTGACCCTTTATTGTTTTCTAGCTAGCAGTGTGCTGCAATATTTTTCCTCATCAGCATTGCAAAATAATACTGATGCTCTCAGCAGTCAGGCGTACTCTCTGTTTTATTGCATTATAGTGAAACATGGGGTCCTTGGAGTTGATTAGAGGATAGTAGAGAGCGGTAAACAAGTGGGAAATAAGATCTCCATATAGATGAGTTAATGGTCCATGACATTGCCCAGAGAGATTGGGCTGGGCACTTAGTTGTGCTATTAAAGATGTTTAAATTGTGATATGAAGAATATACCCAGTCTCCATCCTTAGCACCTGCACCTAACAATCCAAAATAAAAGGGATAAGATTAAATTATACCTAAGAAAAAACTTGTAATAGTATTCACATATGTCATAGGTTAATGAAAGAATTTTACTTAGTTTTTCTGGAAGAGTTAAAAAAATTTTCAATAGGGTTAATTGAAACTCTAGGATTTTCCTGGCCTTATATTTCTGTTATTGGTTATTTATAAATTTTCAAAATGTCACTGATGTCTTAAATCACATATAGCACTTTGAAATGTTTACATCATTTTTCCATTTAGCATATATGATAACAGAAAGGAGAAAATAAGTGAGGACAAGGTGGAAGATATTTGGATACCTCGAGAGGACAAAAACAATTTTTTGATAGACACTGCTTCTGAATCAGAATACTCAACAGTAGAAGAATGCTTTCAGAGTTTAAGAAGAAAAAATTCAAAGGCATCTAAATCTAGGACTCAAAAAGCATTGACTTTGGACTCCGTTAATAGGCACAGTTATCCATTAAGCTCAACAAGTGGAAATGCTGATTCATCAGCTGTTTCTTCACAGGCAATATCTCCCTATGCCTGCTTTTATGGAGCATCTGTAAAGAAGGTTAAATCGGGATGGCTGGATAAGCTCTCTCCTCAAGGGTATGTACGTATTCATTTATTTCATAAGTGGCATATTTTTAAAATTTCAAGTTTATTCATTTCTGAACCTCCTGGGTTGCTGTTCCCCCACTCCACCTCCACACACACATATACACAGAGATGCCATTTTTAGAGACTTTCAGCACGCTTTTGCCAGTGCTATTCTTTAGACATAAGGAGAGAGATGTGCAATGCAATGCTGCATTAAGGTCCAGAATCGCAAATTAAAATAGAAAGTTATGACCTCACATCTAATTTCTTAATGTTACCTTCTAAGTTCGCATCAAAATGTGCTAATCTGTGTCCCAGTATGCAACAAAGAAAAACAAGACAGACTGAGTTAGTATTACTCAGCCCACACTGTTTAGCTTTTGCTCATATCATAACAGTGTTCTGTTTGAGAATACAAGGCTTATTGTAGTTAGGGAAAAGTACATCTTTGTTAGGTTTAGGTCTTCACTGTTATTGATATATTGTTTTAATTTTTGTATGTTACACAGAAGGTCAGAGTCCCGTGAATATTATACATTTCAATGGATTTATCAACAGATGTTTACAAAGAAACTTTTGTCCCTTAAGCATTTTACAGTAGTGAGAAGTCTCTGGGGAAGGATTATATTTAATTAGAATTGTTTTCTAGCATCCTGATTTTTAGATGTCTTTTTGAAATATTTACTTGAAATGTTTTTCATGAATTATTAAATTATTTTGAGATTAAAGCTTTCATGTATCAGCAGCTAATGTGGGAGTCCCACAGTGTGCGGTTGTCTCTCCTGTTCTCCTGAAATGTGTATCACTTCTAGAAAGGATTGGTTTGATCTAAAATAATTTTAATTGAAAAAAATATCTGCTGGAAGCGGCATCAGATGACTAGTAGAAGCAGGAATTACATTTCAAAAGATAGCAAAACACCCCAAAATTATATGGTTAGTAATTATATGTTAGTACCTTATATATTTTCATCCTTTAGGAAATTTGATTTTGAATAAGCCAAAGCAGGGTACTTCTTACTATCAGCTGTGTGTGTCACTTGTTTCTGGTTACATTATGATGACAAAACCCTCTGCTTGTTCTTTTTAGTCCTAAGTGTTATTGGTAAGTGCATATTCAGATGTTGAACGTGTGGATCAGTGCTCAGGTCTGAACACTAGTGGAATGGATCAGTGAACTTGAATATTCTTGAATTCATTTCTGTAAAATCTAAGTATTTAGAGAGGTCCAAGTGCTCTCTTAACGTATCACTGGAAGAAGAAACAGACTTTGAGTACAAAGCCCCCAGCAGCTGTGGTTTCCTGTGTGTCCCGGGTGAGATCTCGCCCTTTACAGGGTTGGTCTGTTTATGCTCCAGGCACATTGAGAAAGTTTCACCATTGTTGGCCACCTCTGGGACAGTTAGGGTATATTCTGTCTCTCTTTTTCAGAACTTTAACTTTCCATTCTTTCTATTCTGAACCTGCCTAAGGTTAGATGCTGTAAGTTTTCTGGATTTATATTTTTCTATTTTGGGGGAAATAATTGCATTTTCTGTCCTAAAGCTCACCCCTACCCCCCCCCCCCCACCCAAAATACCAGTATAAATGGATATAAGAAAATAAACCAAGGAGCTTGGTATATCACCAAGAAATTTTAAAACTCTTCTATGTGATTATATTGCTATGACTTGAAAGAAATATGTGTAGCTAGCCAAAACGCATGCATTCATTAAATCAGAAGTAGAATCCAGAATTTTTCCTTTCCTAATTAGACTCTGTAGGCTATTGTGAGGGTTTAAGATGTTCATTAAAGTAGACAAAGTGATGCCTACCCCTTCCTTATGCAGTGGTTGCTGAGCTTCATGGCCACATATCTCTTTGATGCAGACAGCACTGATTGAGATGGGATTCCGAACTCCATGTAGCAGGTGTCAACACACTTTTTCCATAAAGGGTCAGGTAGTAAACAGTTTAAGCTTTATAGTCAAATGGTCTCTGTTGCCACTATTTAACTCAGCAGTTATAGCATAAAAGCAGATGTAGCCGATGAATGAGGCTGTGGTCCAGTAAAATACAGAAGTAATAAAAAGCAGAGGTCTTCCTTAGAGGCCTCTGCATTTGTACTTCTTTCTGCCCGAAATGCTCTTCCCCCAAGAGTAACATGGCTTGAACTTCTCTCAAGTTCATGCTATAATGTCTCCTTTGCATTTAAGCCCTGGCCACCAAATTTAATACTATAACTGTTGCTCTCCCCTGCCACCCCACCACTCCCTTAATTACTTTCTTCTACAGGGCTTACAGGCCAGATGATTTATTTATTTCATACAAGCTCCGTGGGGACAGGCATCTGCATTGCTTTTCTTGTGCTGTGATAGCCTTAGCAGAACACTGCCTAGCATGTGGTGGATGCTGAGTATTTGTTGTAGAAGGAATCTGTGAAAAATCTAGCATTAGACATATTTTCTTTTAATTTTTCTAAAACAGCAATTTATAAGAACTTTGTAATATAAGCTGCTGAACTCAACAACATATTTGTGGCTGAAAATCTCCAAGAACCATTGATAATGCTGTTATACGTTAACAGGGTAGTGAACTCTTGGTGTTTTTAATTTTTTTTCGTAATTGTTTCCCCCTTAAAGACATGCACGTAAATTATCAAAATACAATTGTCAAAATACAATTTAAAAACTAACAGACACATTCTAATTTATACTTTTTCAAATAGTGTATGCAACTGTCTTTTGTTTAATGAATGTCATTAAACAAAATAATCACATTCACAATCTGAACTTATTTCATGTGGTTGTCTGTTTACTTATGAAATGGAAATTACAATTCTGAATCAATGCCTAATATGTGAACATTGCCCAATGTACGGTTAAGAATATAATTGTATAATACCATACAACAAAAGAAATACTGAAACATTTCCGGTTTAAAATATGAAAAGTTGCTTAAATATTTGAATGACCTAAATATAATATCCCTAAAACTAGTGGTTTAAAAACTGTATGAAAGAAATAATAAAATGTGGAATTTGGGGGGCTGTATTTTGAACAGGTCAAAGCAGATGAAAAGCTTAATAAGTGATACTTGCTTTTAAAAACCTCTCACTGGTTTTGAGGATTAAAATAAATCATCTTCTTCACTTTTTCTCAGCTGGAAATAATAAGCTTTTCAGCAGATTTGTATAGATGCAAATATGAAAGACTGGATATAATTTATTCCAACATTTCCCAAATACGCATCTCAGAAGAGAAATGTTTGAAGCTGTTGTAAAGAAAAGAGAACATGGTTGGATATGCTGTGCCTCTTCTAGGAGATGCATAAATTAACATCTCCAAGAATATATGCAAAAGGAAACCCTTTCGAATTTTTACAATACTATTTTCTAAAGATGTTTCTGTGTTCAGCATAACACACAGAGCATCTTTATAAAAACTACTGTGTGTATTAAATAATTTCTATTTTACTTGAAATGTTTTAGGACTTTATTTCTTACTTGAGGAAATTCCTCTTTTTCAAAATTTAACTTTTTTTTTGGCCATGAGGAGTACTGATGTGGCAGTGTGAGCCTGAGACAGCTAAAGTTGATCATGTGAGGTTAAGTCAGCACTTGGAGGTGGTAGAGGACACAGATGAGCAAGATGTGTTCCTGATCTTGTTGTAGCTTCCATTTAGGGCAGAAAATAAATGTATATGTGAATAGCAATAAAACCCAAAGACAATCGTATAATTGGTGCGTACAGAGTCCTGAGGTTACCAAGGGTTGAGAAAGCATTTCTTCAAAGACCTTCCAGGAAGGAGAGGGTAGCAGTTGAATTGCCCTTTGGAAAATGGATAAGATTTTAGCTGGCATTTTTAGTAAAATGCTTTTCTGTCTAGAGGGAAAGGCAGTGATAGTGGTGATATCTAGATGTACTTGAGGGTTGAGATAGTGAGCAGGTGGAGGTTAGAGTTATTTTATTGAAGATGGACAGTTGGGTTCTAGGACAAGGAGAGAGAAACTGCCGGTGAAAAGCATGTTCAGAGAACAGATAACTAGGGAAAGTGAAAAAGCCAATGATCGAATACCAAGAAAAGGTTAGATCTCAGACAGTGACTGGGAGTCAGAGCTCCCAGAAGCCAGTAGCCCAAGACCTGGGAGAAAATCAGAGCTTATACTGTTTGTGCCTTTGTCAGTGACTGGTTTCCGTGTAATCATCCAATCTCCAAGACTCCTTTATTGGAAGAATTCCCCACCTGGCTACAAAAGTGCTTGAGTGTCTTGGATCTCTTGGTATGCTTTTTTGGGGCTGCAGAGAAAGGCAGGTGTAGCAGACAGTTGGCAAGTCCACGTTTGACTAGGGTGTTACATATCAGTCACTTTGTTGAACTTAAAAGTGAATCCGAAATCCTTGATAAAAAGTATGTTTTCTTTTTTAATCTGAAAATTAGATGGCTGTTCCTCAAAGCACTTGCTACTGGTAAACGTTGTGCCAAGGAAAGAAAAAGCTTTAATATTGTTGCAGTTTGAGGAGGAAAAAAGTTAGTTTCAGTCTCCGTAATATTACCTGGTTAATTCCTTTCAGCCATCTTAGCTGCAGAGAAATGAATAGGGTTTGGAATCAGACAGACATCATTCATTTGCTGTGTGACTCCATTTCTTGGAACCTCCATTTTTCACATAAATGCGTGAGGTCAAGACTACCTCTGTGAAATCATTTGGAAAAGTAGGTAACTTTGGGCCTCACTCTTAACTGATGCTCAATAAACCTCGATTTTCTTTTTTTTCAGAAACACATTTTATTGCAGAGGACCTTAAATAATGTTACTGTGAGTCCCAGTCAGTTCATACTTTGATAAGTACAAGGTAAAGAGATCATGTGTTCACACTGAACTTTCAGAATTCATTATTTGATTGTTATAAAAGCACATAGTTTATGTGTCAGAGAGTAGTACATAGCTTATTTTAAAAAAAAAGACATGGATGCAGCTGGAAACCATTATTCTCAGCAAACTAGCACAAGAACAGAAAACCAAATACTGCATGTTCTCACTTATAGGTGGGAACTGAACAATGAGATCACTTGGACACAGGAAGGGGAACATCACACACCGGGTGATGTGTGGGGCGGGAGGAAGGGATAGCATTAGGAGATATACCTAATGTAAATGATGAGTTAATGGGTGCAGCACACCAACATGGCACATGTATACATATGTAACAAACCTGCATGTTGTGCACATGTACCCTAGAACTTAAAGTATAATAAAAAAAATTCAGTCTTAACTAGGTATTTCCAGAATATATTAGTACCTTGATATTTTAAACTCTGTGACCCAGGGTATGATACTAAACATATTTCTATCAAACTATTAATAGTTCATTTGTCAGTTTCTGATAGTGACATAATGGAGAGGTTGTTTGAAGGGATATAGTGAAATGTACTGGTAAGAACATTATTACATATGTATTAATGGAGCAATAAAGGAAAGGCGTTATAATGAAAGAAAAAAGTAACATTTCTTCCCTCCAACCTCTTCATGAGGGGCAGCCCCTTTCAACTCTTTTATAGTTACTTTTAGCATTTGTTTTGTATGTCTTATTATTTTTATACTTTTTTTGTTTAACTGTTCAGTGTTAGGGATTAGCTATTGATGTACCACCATGGAAGATCATATTTATTCGTTTTAACCACTGTTCCCTCTTTCCCTTCTAGACACAATTCCTATTATCTTTTTAAAATAGTTACATAAAATATTTAGGTATCTGTAACTTTGTTTTATATTATAACTGTAAAGGCTACTCATTTTTGAGCAATGTAACATAGTATGATTAATTTTTTCATTGACAATGCTTAGTTTTTGTTGAATTAATAATTGTTGATTTTTTCTTTTGCTTTTTTTTTTTTTTTTTTTTTTGAGACTGAGTCTCGCATTGTTGTCCAGGCTGGAGTAAAGTGGCGTGCTCTTGGCTCACTGCAACCTTCACCTGTCGGGTTCAAGCAATTCTCTGCCACAGCCTCCCAAGTAGCTGGGATTACAGGCACCCACCACCACGCCTGGCTAATTTTTGCATTTTTAGTAGAGACGGGGTTTCACCATCTTGGCCAGGTTGGTCTTGAACTCCTGACCTCGTGATCTACCCTCCGCGGCCTCCCACAGTGCTGGTATTACAGGCGTGAGCCACCGTGTCCAGCCTGTTTGCTTTATTTTTAATATGTGTTTTCCTTCATCTGAAAATTCTTCCTCAAAATATGAATCTCTGAAGTAACCAAAATAAATATACCTATCAATTTCATCATCCTATTGCCCGCTAAGAAAACTTTAGTTTGGGCTGGTTGTTCCCCAGACTGAGTGCACACTAGCACCTTGGAATTCCCTTGTATCATCTTTTGGATTCTCTATTCCGATCTCTAGTGTTTCTGTCTTTCCATCTTTTCTTTACATAAAGTACAATTCTTTGAAGCTTCCTGAGAAAAGGTGGATAGGGAGTCAATGTTTTCAGACCTTCCATGCTTGAAAATGTCTTTTTCTCCCCTCTAAACATTGTTATTGTTGATTTATTATGTTTTAGAAATCTTAACTGAAAAGAATACTTCTCCAGATCAGTAATTTATATTCGAGATTCCTAGTAATCTAGAAGTAGTATTGAGAAATCTCATTTTTGATTCTTTATACATAGCCTATTTATCAGTTCTTGGAGATTTTCTTGTTTTATTCTTCAATAACTTTTTTTTTTTCTTTCTAGAATTCCTGGTAGTTTGGTGTTGGACCTCTTGCCCTGAAACCCTGATAAATATCTAGCTTTTCAATTTTCCCTTTCTACTCACTAGGAAGTTTCTTTAGTTGTGTTTCCTAACCCAGTTTTTGTTTTGTTGTTATGCTGTAATTCACATACAAAACATTTTCTTTTGACTGTTCTTTTTATGGCATAGTGTTACTTTTTCACAAATAAATCCTTTTACTTCTCTGAAGATATTAATACTTTTTTTTGAAGCTTTGCTGTAGAGTCTATTTCTTTTAACTTTTTGGAGGGGTAGTTTTGTCTCTATCTTTTACCTTAGTGGTATTTTTCTCAAATGTCATGTTAATCTTGAGCTGTCACTTTAGAGTGAAATACTGCAAAACGGATTAGAAGCACTGTAGGCTCTGATGGTCCTTACTATTTGTTTCTTGTAAGACGATCATGGTAGGTTTTTTAGTAATACGTTTACATACAGAAGCCTCACGCTAGTATCTTTTAAATGAATCTTCTTCTTGAGCGTTATAGGCCTGGTAACCAGGTTTTTAAAAATTTTTTTGGAGATGGAGTGTTGCCCTGTCACCCAGGATGGAGTGCAGTGGCATGATCTTGGCTCGCTGCAACCTCCGCCTCCCAGGTTCAAGCAATTCTCCTGCCTCAGCCTCCCAAGTAGATGGGATTACAGACACACACTACCATGCCCGGCTAATTTTTGTATTTTTAGCAGAGACGGGGTTTCTCCCTGTTGCTCAGGCTTATCTTGATCTCCTGACCTCAGGTGACCTACCCACCTTGGCCTCCCAAAATGCTGGGATTACAGCGTGAGCCACTGCGCCTGGCCTGGTAACCAGTTTTCGGTTGGCTCATGAGGGAAAGTGGACTTTGAGTATTGGTAGTTATGAAGTAGAATTTTATTTGATTCCTCTACTTTAGTATAGCTATGCCTGAGTCTCCCAGCCCCAAAACCTCCTGTTTTATTCTCTCCATTGAATAAAACTACACTATTATGTTGAGTGAAAGCAGAGAGACAGTTTTCCAGCAGTGCAAAGTGGGGGAGAAGGATTCTGTGATGTTGGAGTGCAAGTCTACATCTTAAACTGCCTTTCGACATATCCATTATCAGCGCCTCACCCTCACTTTCATAGTCACTTCCAGAGTTACTTGGTACCTCTATTTCCTGAGATTTTCGAGGTAATGCAAGAGTAAATGTGTTTTCCTCTTAATTTAATCTAATGCTGGCTTAGCGATCAGTTCTTATCTCTCCTTCTGTTTCCAGATTTCTAGCTATTGTTACTGTCCTTGACTTCTTTAGTCAGTGTTGCTTTGCAGGCATTTATTTATTTTTATTTATTTCTTAATCCTTTGATGTCTTTTAGTGAGGTCTGGGGAGGAGTACAAGTAAATGCAAGCTTTTAACTGATATTTTTAACTGGAAACTGGTTCATGATGTATTTTGTATGATATGACTCCATAAAATGAAGAAGTGTGAATCTTTTAATGTAGCTTTTTATACACCACTTTATGAAAGCACTAAGCTCTTTGTAGATATGTTTAAAATTAGTAGTTGCACACTAAAATTCAGGCTTTATCATTGACTTCCAAGAATCTTTTTAGCCCCTGGAATTTTATGTTGAGTACCTTTTTTTTTCTTCTTCTTCTTCTTCTCATTTTAAGATGTAGATATAGCAGAGATGGAAGCTGAGATTGAAGATACTTTTTTTGTTTTATTTTCATTTTTTGGCCCCAGCTCATTTGGTTCATATAATCTTGGAAATTGTTATTTCGGTTTGCTTAAAAGTGAGAAAATGCTCTTTAGAATAGAGAAGTACTGGCATTTTATAGAAATATTTTAGTAATTCCTTGCATCTTTCTCACCCTAAAATACTTTGTTACTGCATTATTTAAAAGTCTTCTGCTTCTTAAAAGACTAATTGGATCAACAAATAATTAGCTGAATAAAAATGAGTAATTAGATAAATAAAAATATATACTTATGGAGATTGTAGTCCTAGAAAATATTGGGTCTCGTTAGGGTTAGAGGAGGGAATAACATAAAATATGCTGTGATTCTTTAGGGCTGTGTAAACAAGGCAGATGAATCGGGAACAGCATGGTGATGATATTTTTTCCTTTGAGATTGTTTAGAATACTTGAGAAGTATGTTTTCCATTACCTTAAATGGCATGATTAATAAAAGCCATACATATGACTTAATGCCTTTGATGTTCTTTCCAATTGTGTGATTTTTAAAGGTGACAATTTGGTAGCCTGTCTCACCTTAGATTGGTATCATTGGTTAGTTAGCATGCTTGTTAGATACTAGGATTTGTTTTTTAAGCATAAAGATGTAATATTAAAAAAAAAAAAAAAACTCTGCTGGCACTTAGGAATGAAATTAAACAGGAGTGCCTCTGTGTGAGTACTTCATAAATAGAGATTTAATTGTGTGTGTATACAGTGTTGTTAAAAAATAATTTTTAAGAAACACATTTTGAGACAACAAAAACTGATACCAGATGGTGAAGCTGTTTTCATGAAAGCAGTTGAAACTTTACACCACCTGCCCTACCAGAGCTCAAGGGAAGAGTTTATAGAAATCTGTTCAATAATACTGCACAAGCCTTATAAATTATTTGAAAAAAGCTTCTTAAAGAAATGTTTCCCTTCAGAACCCTAAAAACAAAATAAGATAAAACTCAGGCTAACGTGTTTCATGTCTGCTTTACCTTTTTTCCTGAAGGAATTCTGAAGCACTTTGCAAGATTGAAGTTACATATAAAATGTAGAGGTCAAATGTTATTACTACCTAAAGGGATGTCCTGGGTACTTTGCTATAAAATGCACTAATGTCTGTTTTGTGTAGCAGTTAAGAGCAGTCATTGGGAAGACACTCCCAGATATGTTCTTTATTAGTTGTATGACTTGGACAAATTATTTAACCAACCACTGCCTCTGTGCCTTCATCTCTAAAATGGATGTAATAATGTTACCTGTCTCACATAGTTGTCTGGAGGATGAGTTAATAAGTTAATATTTGTATGTGGCTCTACACAATGTCTGAAACAAAGGACTATGTGTTTGCTATTTTTATTATCAAATGTAGTAACAAATAACTTCTCTGTTGACTACAACTTTAAATCTATTTTCTGTGCAATAATGCATCATTATTTCAGATCTAATTTGTATTGTGTGGTAGCCGGAACATAGGCTAAGATGGCATTGTCTTGTATACATTATCTTTTTCTGTTTTTTAAAATTTATGAAGCAAATTAAGCTAGTAATTGAAATTAACTTTCGAAGTACTTTAGCAAATTCTTACAGTGCATATATTAATTATATGTCATTATAATGAAATTAATTGCCAGATAGTGAATATATGTTGAGAAACACATGAGAGGAGTATTGAACTTTTGCACAGAAAAGATAATTCTTAAACATTTAGAAATCATCGATATTTATTAATTTAATTTTACATTGGCAGTTAGAAGCACAGGACTTCTCAAGATTTTCATTTTATTATTTAGTTGAAATTTTGATTAATTTGTAAGGTTTACCAATATGAATTAATCTAAGTTTCCATTTGCTAGAAAAGGGAAGGCCGGGCGCGGTGGCTCACACCTGTAATCCCAGCACTTTGGGAGACCGAGATGGGCGGATCACCTGAAGTTAGGAGTTCGAGACCATCCTGACCAACATGGAGAACTCCGTCTCTACTAAAAATACAAAATTAGCCAGGAGTGGTGGCACATGCCTGTAATCCCAGCTACTCAGGAGGCTGAGGCAGGAGAATGGCATGAACCTAGGAGGCAGAGGTTGTGGTGAGCCCAGATCGCATCATTGAACTCCAGCCTGGGCAACAAGAGCAAGATTCTGTCTCAAAAAAAAAAAAAAAGGAATAATGCTGAGAAAAGATCTAAGTGTGAAGTTTTATCTTTAGCTAATTATTAGAATTCAGTATTGAAGTTCACATGTGGAAAACAGCTAATTGAATGTTGATAGTTTTAATGAGGAAAATAGTTTATTCTTGTTTATATGAATTTAGTTTTAAAAATGAATTGATTATTTTACATTTTTAAATAGGAAAGTATCAAATGCACACATTTTAAATAACCATATTTAAATTTTTCTTTTTGTTTCCAGCTTTATTGAGATGTGATTATCAAAGATCTTATATGTTTAAGGTGTACAGTGTGATGGTTTGATATCCCTATATATTGTGAAATGGTTAACACAAGCTAATGACATAACTGTCACCTAACAGAGTTTTTTTTGTGTGTGTGTATGGTAAGAACACTTAAGATGTACAGTCTTAGCAAATTTCAGGTGTACAATATGTTGTTATTAGCTATAGTCACCATGCTATATATTACATCTCCAGAATTTGTTCTTCTTCTAACTGAAAGTTTGTAATCTTTATGTGGGATCTATGTATAGGTGGAATCTGAAAAAAACATAAACTCATAGAAACAGAGTAGAATGGTGATTAATAGGGACTGAGAGGTGGGGTTAATGGTGAGATGTTGGTTAAAAAGTTTTTAATTCAGCCAGGCGTGGTTGCTCATACCTGTAATCCCAGCACTTTGGGAGGCCCAGGTGGGCGGATCATGAGGTCAAGAGTTCCAGACCAGCCTCTCCAATATGGTGAAACCCTGTCTGTACTACAAATACAAAAATTAGCCGGGTGTGGTTGTGTGTGCCTGTAGTCCCAGCTACTCGAGAGGCTGAGGCAGAAAAATCACTTGAAGAAGAATCACTGGGAGGTGGAGGTTGCAGTATGCAGTGATTGTGCCACTGCACTCCCTCCTAGGTGACAGAGCGAGACTCCATCTCAAAAATGTTTTCTTATTCCAAAATGTATTTTGAAATTACATGGAAATTAATGGTGAACTTTTCAAGCTTTCTGTAGGATCTTATTTATTTATTTATTTATTTATTTTTAATAAGGTAGTGATGGCAGCGGCAACCCATCTGGAGCCACTGCTGCCATCAAACTGGCTGCAGCGGAGAGGTGCGGCCAGGGCTGCATACTCCACGGAGATGGCGTGAGCCAAGGACAAGTGGGAGCCCTGCCCCTTCTGCATTGGTAGAGTGGGAGATCCTCGGGTGCAATTGCAGCTGCCAAGTTGTGGCTATGGGACCCAGGCCTCCCACTCCATGGAGCAGACAGCAGTCCTGCTCTCCTGGGTGTAGCTACAGATGTCCAAGTCGTTGCTGTGCGTTCAGGCCCCCCTGTGTTCTTGGTGGAGGCTGGGAGCAGTCAGGAGCCCTGTGTTCCTGGTTGCAGCAGCTGCGGCCCAAGCCAAGGCTGCAGAACCAGGCATCTAGGCATCTCTGCACTCTTGGGGACCAGAAGAGTCCCCCTACCCCTGCAAGCTCAAAGGTGGCTGCTGCTACTGCCTGGCCTCTCCCTGCTCCCGGTGTCCGCTCCTATCTCAGAGCAAGATTGGGGCTGGGGCCAGGTGCTGTCACAGCCCATCTGGATGTGTGCACTCTTGCAGAAGTGCTGATAGGCCAGCTCCCTGCTGCCTGGACCCTCCTCTGGCCTTTGGGTCCTGATGAGCATGGGAGGGAGGAAAGCCGAGGGAGCACTGAGGGCAACTCAGCACTGGCCTGCAGACACCTCTTGGCATGAACAGCCTGGGCGCCGTGAACAGCAGCAGGAGGTGAAGCTAGACCATGGGCAGAAGGGAGCAGGTCCTTGGTGAAGCCCCACCTTCAGGCCAGGGAGGGCCTGAAGGTTGGAGGCTGACTAGTCCTGCAGACCACAGTAGGAACTTGTGGTGCCTTTTCTGGGCCTGCCTATGGCCGCCCATGGACCAGTTGGTATGCACTTCCTCCCCTGAGGCCCATAAAAGCCCCCAGATCAACCAGAGCTGTGCAGACATCAGGACGACCTGCTGCAGGGAGGAGCTACCCACTCCGGGGCCTACTCTCTGCTGAGAGATGCAGACATCAGATGACCTCACTACAGAGAGGAGCTCCCCACCCAGGACCTGCTCTGAGCTATTCTGTCACTCAGTAAAGCTCTTCTTCGCCTTGCTCACCCTCCATTTGTCTGTATACCTGATTCTTCCTGGACACGGGACAAGAACTTGGGACCTGAGAGATGCCGGGGCTGAAAGAGAGAACAGAAACAGGGCCGAAACACTTCGCCTTCTCACCGTGTTATGCGTGAAAACAAGGAGAGAAGAGCTGCAGCCCTTCGGGGAACTGAGACCTGGAAGCGCCCCGTGGCAGGGCTGTGACACCCTCTTTGGACCTCTTAGGTTCCTGTAGTCTCAAGCTTCCAGCCGCCGCTATGTTTCCTGGTAGCAGCCGTGGAAGCTGCTTGTGGTGTGCCGGGTCCGGCTGCAGCCTTGCAGAGAGCCGGCGCCTGTGCAGACACCTGGTGCTGGCTGCCCCGCTGCAGCAGCCAGCGTGCCTCACTGTGTGCAGTGGCTGGAGCCCATGCTCGCTTGCTCACACACCCCTCACTGCTCCACACCTGGCTCGCCGTCGGCAGTTACGGGATCCAGGCCGGTAGCGTCAGCCGAGCACAGCCTGCTCACCCCGAATGGGTGAAACAAGCCCAGTGGGCTAGAGCAGAACTCAGGCAAAGGCGCCGCCAGCCACAGAGGCTTCTGGCCAGAAAAGCAACACCCCGAGGATCCTGCAACAGTAGTTTTACAAAGTGTTTATTTTGTCATATAAAATTCTGGTTTTTAATATTTGCAAAAATAAAATTACGGATGAAGTTTTTCAGTAGTGTTTATTTCTGTATTTATACAATAGAAATTCAAGTAAATATCTTTCAGTGAAAAATACATTCATTTGTTTCTTCACTAAATATTAGGTATGTTTTGTGTGTGAGAAACTATGATAGTTCCTGGTTTTATATTGATGAACAAAACAGAAATGGATTCTGTACTCAAGGATCTCAGCATCTGTTGGATATGATGGATATATTTACCCTGATTGATCATTACACATTGTATGCATATATCAAAATGCCACATTTACCCCGTAAATAGGTCAATTAATATGTATCAATAAAATGCCTATTTTGTAAAAAGAAAAGGCTCAGGAAAAAGAAATGTAGTATGGGTGATACATGAAGCAAAAACAAATATAAAATTACACGTTCTGTTTAGTGTAATTAAGCAAAGAAATGGAGCAAGAGAACAAAGAGACTTGAATGATCTATGCATAGTCAGAAATGGTCACTTGATGGGAAAGACATTAAAGGTGAACTCTCAAGAATAAGCAGGAGCCAGCCATGTTAGGAACAGGCAGGCAGCATTCCAAGCAGAGACAATGGCATATGGGAAGGCCATGAGGCAAGAAAGAGTCTGGAGAAGAGAGGCAGCGTGGCCAGAGAGTGGTGTCCACGGAGTATGTATCCGCAGATTTTGATGGCTGACTGGATGAATGGATGACCACAGAAGCCAACTTTCAATGGTAGAAGTGCAGAATAGCTTTCTCCACCTGTAGGACGGTTGTTCTTTCATATGCTACACCCTGTGGCTTCTCATTCCATTTCACTGTGGGCTGGGATTTGTCTTATTTACCTGTCCCTTCATAGAATGTTAAAGAGGTTTAATAATCTTTAAAACTATTGAGTTAAAAATAGATGAAGACATCAAATAGTCACCTGGCAGTTGAGAAAAATTAAAATAATTGGGAGAATATCTTAGGAGCTGATTCTCTCAGAGGCTGAGGTTTTCCTCAGAGAGCCAGTGGTAGGGTGTGTCCTTTGCATTATGAGCACCTGAGAGGGGAGGTGTTGCTAGTCAAATGCTGCATCTTCGACTGATCCGTAAACCTAACACATACTAAGTTATCTGCTCTCCCTCTTTCGCTTTTTCTGTGGGCACAAATATTAAGTTCCTGGATGATGCCTCAGACCACAAACTATCTATCAAGATGGTGATGGAATTCTAAGAAATTTTATGAGTTGGAGTGGCTGCAGTTAATCTTAAGTAAGACACGTGAAAATAGGTTGTAAACCTTTTACACTTGATGTTTTGGCAGGTTTCGAAACTTTGAATTTAATTCTGAGTGTTCTAAAGTTTCTTGCATTCCCTCAACCTTTCTTTTAAAAGATGCTGATTTTATGAGGGCTGATCATTTGAGGTTTTATTTGTCTGTCATCCCGCCCATGGTGCCAGAAGGACTGTGCTTTTAATCATGCCACTCATTCCTTCAGCAAATTCTTTTTCAGTGCCATATTCCTCTCTGCGCTACTTGCTGATCATACGGAAGGAAATAAATGTTGTCCTTGTAAAGCATAAGACCTGGTGTGGGAGACAAACATTAAGCAAATAAACAAATATATAAAATTAGAGGTTGTGTTAAGTGCTGTGAGGAAAAGTAGAGGGTATTGTGAGAGAGAATAACTTTGTTATCCACTTTGGATCGGGTCACTGGGGAGGGATTTCTTTGTAGTTGGTTTAGATGTAACTGAAAGATAAGGAGTCAGCAAAGGGAATAGTGGGGTAATGGGAGGCCCTAAGGCCTCTATCCCCCACAGATGTTAATTATTTTTATCTTAAAATGGAAGATTATATGTGTAATTGAGCTCTAGCTTACTGTTATTCACAACGTGAAGTGGGTTGTGTTCCAAAACAAAATCATGATTTACTGAATTACTGTTTGGATTGTGTTAGAAGGTATGTATTTCTCTGCCTTTAAGTGTGGAAGAGATAAACATGAAATGAGCAAAAAGTGACTAATTTATCCAGTATATAATTATTGTGTGTTTGCTTAATATAGCTTTATCTTTTAACGTTTAATGCTGATAATTTAAGGAATCTTGGGTTGCTGGAAAAAGTAAAAGCTAGATGCCTCTAACACTGTTCGATGTTGCAAAGTGAGGAAAACCCATTGCAGACAGGCCAAGAAAAGTTAAAAAGAAGCTGAAAGATGAAAAATATGATGGAAAGAGGGCTGGGTGGTCAGTTGTGGTAACATGCTTTTAAAGTAATTTTTTTGTTTGAGATAGGGCTCTCACTGTGTCGCCCAGGCTAGAGTACAGTGGTACAGTCATAACTCACTACAGCTTTAACCTCCTGGGCTCAAATGATCCTTTCACTGCAGCCTCCCAAATAGCTTGGACAACAGGTGTGCGCCACCGTGCCCGGCTATTTTTTTTTTTTTAATATATTTTGTAGAGACAGGATTTCGCCGTGTTGCCCAGTGATCCACCCACCTCAGCTTCTCAAAGTGATGGGATTATAAACATGAGCCACCACCCCTGGCCAAAATTTTTATTTTATTTTTTTTCCTGTAATTAGAGTTAAATATGAAGTGGTTACATGCTTTTAATATCTTTACATGATCTTATTACACCATAATTAATTCAGTGCTTATATGTGAAAATGTCTGCACTGAAGAATCTCAAAAACTTTTTTTTATATTTGATCAGATTTGGTATAATTTTATCTTATGCAGAACATATTTGCTAACGATTAGTTTGGGAGGCTTGCTGTGTTTCACTTGCATAATAGATGTGTGGCTGGGGAACCAGCTCAGAGACAAGCTCTCTACACTTCCTGAAGTTCTTTTTTTGTTAAGTCTTCTGAGAGCCAAGGAAAGTTATGCCAACTCCTTGTTTTAAACATTTTAGAAAATTGCAAAAGCACAAGGTAGACAGGGTTGATGTTTGTTTAGAAATAATATTTTTAAAAAATAGGAAGTTCATTTTCTTGTGTTTTCTGTGTTAAAGACCAAAAGTACCTATGATTGTCTGCCTTCAGGGAAGGAGAATATAAAATAAAAATAAAAAGCAATCCTAAGTGAAAACAGTTCTTCACTTTCTTCCTTATATAGTCAGAAAAATAGTTTCATTTTTCTTTTAAGCCTGAAACCTGTGATTATATTATTTTGCTCTTGTTTTTTCATGTCAGTAGCCATTTTAAACTACCTTTGCCTTTCATATGATCATTTAAAAATAATGTTTCACTGAATTTTGAATGCTTATAAATGATTCTGTATATTTGTTCAGGTCTTCTTCAGCTTATTCAATCAAAATTAAATGTGTTTTCCATGTAAATCCAATTGACAAAGCCTTGTTATTTTAGTAAGATATTTATGCCCTAAAACAAAAGTGAAGGGAACATAAAATAGATATATAAGCTTAATGAGGGATGAAAGCTTATATTATTTTGATGAAAGGATTATCTTTTATTAGAAATGGATTGAGTGATAGTGTTTCTGACCATATTTTATTTTGCACTCAACCTTACAAATGTGTGCGACAACACTGTTAATTGTGTCATAAAAAAAAAAATCGTAGGTCAACTGATTAGAAAGTACTATTATGCTATTTTTTTCTATGTGCCATGGCCAAAACTGTATATTATCATAACCTATTGTTGTCTATGCTGTTTAACAATAAATGATGATATATTTACACTGTTATATTACACATGTATTTAACAATCTAAGTTCATAGTACTTGAATATAAAATAACAATTTCATATGTTTTGCAGAAAACGCATGTTTCAGAAGAGATGGGTGAAATTTGATGGCCTTAGCATTTCTTACTACAATAATGAGAAGGTAAATACATTTTACAGTTTTCAAAAATTGCTTTTTTATGCATGCTAGGTGTACTTCAGTAAAGTAAGCAAGCAGTTTGGTTTTTAAGAATAGGAGGTGGATTCTCAACATGAAAATAATTTGAAGTTGCAACTAATAAATATTGTACCATATGCTTAGTTAATTAAAATCAGATGATTTTTGTCTTAAGTATGTACTTTCTCTTAACACACTAATTTTAAGATTTAACCACATGCTTTTTTTTTTTTTTTTTGTAGCTCTTAATCTAACATTATTTTCTCATTATTTAGAGATTTTCACCCCCTAATATTGGCAATACTTATGGTTCTAATAGAAATTTAGGCATCTTCTTACATATTGCTTCTTTATTGCTTCAGGACAGAAGAATATATGCTTTTAGACAGACAGTAACACATAGTGCAACATAACACACACTGCATGCCCTATGGCTGAGAATTATGGAAGATATAGAGAGGTGTTAATTGTTTGGTTTCACTTTGCAGTGACTCAGAGCATCAGATGGGTATAAACACACCTCTTGGAGGTTTGCAAGATGGTTGGATGAATATTTTTGAAAAGCTGTTGTGTTTTTTTTTTTTTTTTTTTTGAGACAAAGTCTTGCTGTGTCGCCCAGGCTGGAGTATAGTAGCACGATCTTGGCTCACTGCAGCCTCTGCCTCCTGGGTTCCAGCACTTCTCCTGGCTTAGCCTCCCAAGTAGCTGGAATAACAGCCACCATGCCTGGCTAATTTTGTAGTTTTAGTAGAGACAAGGTTTCACCATGTTGGCCAGGCTGGTCTTGAACTTCTTATCTCAAGTTATCTGCCGCCTTGGCCTCCCAAAGTGCTGGGATTACAGACATGAGCTACCGTGACCAGCCTTAAAAGCTGTTTTCTGTTTTAGCATTTTTTTTTTTTCTAGTTTGCTTGTACATTTGAATGTGAAGACAATTCGTTCCCTAGGGTGAGGAGAAGGTAGTCTATATAGCTGACAGAATCTCACTGCTGGTTTTCTCCATCACCTGTAACCTTTTCTGGTTTGATTGACATGAGGAGGAAAACTACTCAGAAGCGAGACAGGCTTCCATGCCATAAGACTGTTGTTGGTGATACCATTATTTTCATTTGACATAATTTCTAGTAACTGTGTCAAACTGGATTCTTTTTCCCTCTTTCTCTCAGTTTGTTCTTTTAAAGCTCATCTGAACTGCAGTGAAGAGATGAGGACCTCTCACGTTTTTAGTTATTGATGCAATGAAAATAATGAAGCTTGGTTTGAAATTGAGATTAAAGAGTTCATATAAAAATGAGATATTGCAAATCATTTAGCTTAATATTAAAAAGTTTAAGTTGTTATTTTCTTTGACATTTCATCCATTTGTTGTCTAGATGGTTGGTTTCATTTTGGCAAAAAACAGAAACACTGGATTCGGTGTTTCCTAAAAGGAGGCATGGTTTCTGTTGTAACTCTTCTAGCAAAAGGGATGCATAGGTGTGGCCATAGCCGCTATCGTGGCTGCGTGACCCAGTGTTAACAGCTGTATGAACTGAGCACAGTTCTTTTAATGTTTAAATGGGCACTTGAGGAGCATGTGGCTGGGCCTGTGGGAGGTAGTGTGCAGAGTTACACATTCCCTAGGTTTCTTCCACTTTCCTTGAGGCCGCCAATCATGTCTCTATAAGGACTTCTTCATTATATCACAGAAAATGGCATGATCCAAACAACCCTGATATTTTATCCCCTGTAAAGAAATCTGACTCACCCCCGTTTTCACCCAGCTGTGGCAGAATTGCCCTGTGATCGTTTCATTGTCTCAAAATGGTAGATAAATGACAAACTTGACCTAGATATCTGTGTGTTACAGGCTCAAGGGATGCTTTAAAATTTCTTTCCTTAAGGAAAATTTTATACTCTGAAAAACACAGGCATTGTGAGCATTGTTGTCATTTGAGTATTTTTTTTTTATTGTCTTTATCTTGTACTGTTGCAAGACAAATACAAAAATCAGTGCTACAATGTTAAAAATTACAAGATTTTCCTTGGGATCTCAGATTTTAAATGAGCCCTTAGATAAACTACAACTTTCTATGGTTATAGTGACATAGTATTTTGCTTGTTAAGTATATTTTGATCACCTCTGGGGAATTATGTTTTTATATTATTCTACCAGAAATATTTGCTTGTTAAATATATCGTTATAGGTGTGTAGGTTATTTATTAAGGAATTGTCTTCTCTTTAACAGGATCTATTGGAAAGATAATCTTTTTTTGATCCCTGTTTCTTTCAGTACAGTGCTACTTGACTTATTTCTAGTGACAAAATGGGTTACTGTTAACATTTTCCTCAACAAATAGTTAATTATCTCACTAGAGGGATATTGTTATAAGTTCCTTTAATTCTTATGCAAACTACAATTTGGAAACAGATCACGTAGGGGATAAACTGTAAATGTTTTTAGGCATTCGAATTCCTGCTGTCTGGTCTCAGCCACTACAGACTTAGAGGAGAGGGGTTTTTACACTGTCCCCAAAGATGCCGTGCCCTTTCCGACCTCCTTAGGTTGGCTGACAATGGAAAGATGTTATCTTCCTCTTTTGAGTTTCTAGAGCACTTATTGGTCTAGTTTTGGCCTTGTATTGCCATTTTAACCTACTTGCGTTTGTAGGGTTTGCTTTGTTAAGCCAATCATGTCATGTGTCTCTGCCTAATGATCTTTTTAAACAGTGACTGAGTATATACACTATGGGAAACTGGAGCATGTCTTTTCCTACATGTTCCCCTTGTGTTTTTGTTCTTCCATCTGAGACTCCCTAGCCATTGCCATCCATCAACATTCTCTGCAAACATCAGACCCATCTTGTTACTCACCTCCATGAGTCTTTTCTTTATTTTCTCCAACGTATGACATTTGAAAAACAATATGCAGGAAAATTCAGAAGGAAAACAAACTGAAACTAGGGAGGCAAATCCGGAGACTGTTGCACTAAGCCAGGTGTTAATTTATTAGCATGTAGACTAATGTATAGGCTCAGTGGAGGCTCAGCGGAAGTGATAAGAAATGAATTTCAAGAAATATTAAAAATGAGCCATTCAGAAAATATTTCTATAGTATTAGCTACATGAAAGGTGGTGAGGAACATAGATAAATGACCTGAAGCCAATTTGGGGAGACTATATTAATCAAATGATCACACGGGTAAATATAAAGTCACCGTTTAAATTACAATGAATAATTTTTATAAAGGAAAAATTCAGGTTGCTATTAGCTTAAATTCGGGTTATCTATGAGGATGAAGGGCCTGAGAGATTGTGCTGGTCAGAGAGGCTTTCTTCAGGAGAATATATTTATGCTGAAATATGAAGGAGGAGGAGGCAGTAAGTATGTGCAGATGGGTGTGAAAACAATTCCTTGCAGAGCAAACAGTGTATGCAAAGGCACTGGCTTGGGTAGAAATGTGATATATTCAGGAAACCTCAAGAAAACCAATGTGACAGTAATTCAGAGTTGGTGAGTGATGGGGAGGAAGTTGATTCTAGATGTGGGGAGAATGCAAGTTATGTGGGTGCAAAGGAAGCAGCAAAGGTCAAAGATGACTTCATTCTATTTCAGATGGACTAGAAGAGTTGATATTTTAATGGACATGTATAAAGAGAGCGTAAGTCTTCAGGTGAAAGTAAATTCAGTTTTAAAGTTTGTGGTACGTATGAGATAGTTACATAAACTATTGATTACTTGAAATATGGCAGTGAAATTGAGTGAAATGAATAGATAAGAAAGGAAGAGAGAAATTTTAGATTACTCTGAATAAAGTTGGTAGAGCTGGAAGACATTATATTAAGTGAAATAAGCCAGGAACAGAAAGTTAAACGGTATATATTCTCACTCATGAGGAAGCCTTTTTCAAAGTGAATCTTACCAAAGTAAAAAGTAGTACAGAGGATACTAGAGGCTGTGAAGGGTAGGAAGAAGGAGGGCATAGGGAGAGATTTGTTAAAGGTCAGGAACTTACAGCTAGGGAGGAGGAATAAGTCCTAGTGTTCTATAACAGTGTAGGATAACTGCAGTTAACACTAATTTAATATAGTTTAAAATAGCCAGAAGGAGGATATGGAATGTTTCCAACACTGAGAGATGATGAATATTTGAGATGGTGGATATGCCCATTACCTGATCTGATCGTTACATTTTATATGTATCACGACATCACTGTATCATAACATCACTATGTATCCCATAAATATGAACAATTATTATGTGTGAATTTAAACAATTAAAAAAAATAGTGGAAAGGGATTTTTATAGGGAGAGAAGATAAAGTAAAAAGGAGAAGAAATAAGTTGTTTACTAAGTACTTATTTCTTGACATCCTTCTCTCTTTTCTGTATAAGGTTGCCCATTCATCTTCCTGAATCATAGCTCATATACCATACTCAGTTTTGGCTGCGTGGGAGGACATAGGAGAGCCTTCATTGCATTTGTATTTAAGGTTACATTAAAGAATGGATAGGATTTTGATGGATAAATAAAGGCAGGGATGGGAGACTGTAACAGAGCTAGTGAAGGAGAAGAAACTTAAAAAAATACTCAGAGATAATGCCATGATGATATTGTGTATCTCCTTAAATAGCAGAAGAGGATATCCTTCCGGTAGAATTCCATGATGCTAATGATGACTGTCCCTTACCAATTGCTAAGGCAGGAGCTTATGGCTAGGAGAAATATTAAACTTAATACTTGCTTCCTGCATGGAATGGTTTGCTTTTTTTCCGAAACAGTTATATCTGGGACCTGCTCAAAAGTGTGGGTTCCAAGGATAATGCTGTGGAAGGGAAGAGAAAAAGAAATGCCTTAAGGATGTATCCAAACTCTTCTGATATTCCAGACCTTCTACAATGTGGCTTGGTATACGTTATCAGTCTCCTGTCTTTTGACTCTACGTTGTTGTCCTCTTATTTCTCTGCTTTACGCCTCCATTATTCGGTCTTTTTGACCAGAATGCCTCCCACACACTTGTCTATCTGCTTAAAATTAAGGTTTTTTTAAAAGTCAGGTTTAAATACCACCATGTTTGTAAAGATATCCCTCACAGCCTTTAAGCAGAATTGAGATTTTCCATCTTTGTACTTTTATATCCCTTAGTTTTTACTCAGTTTTAAACTCTTCTCTCATTGCATTAGCTGGCTTTTCATTTTGAGGCTCCTTGAAAGTATAAACACTCTAAATTTTCTTTCCAACACGAGACCCAGAAAATATCAAGAGTTGAAATTGTGCAGTAGTTATCACGACATGATTTTAGAGGGTCCAGGAAAATGAAGATGGATAAAAAGTTATCAAAGTCCTAAGAATGGCCTTTTTTTAAAAACAAAATTTGTAATACTTATATGCTGTTTGGAAGCAGATAAATCTGTCTTTTTTATTCTTTATTTGTTGGAGAGTAAACATTAAAATGATTCATTGTGAGGTTGAGATGCTCATCGTCAGAGCTTTGAGTAACATGGTTAATTTAGAAAACCCAGTATGTGTTTAAGGTATATTTTGGTTCCGAATATGTAACAGACTTGTTTTAAAATGGTTCAGTTACAGTACCTGTTGTGGCCAGCAGATGCCTGCAAACACCATAAAATCATATTGAGCAGATGGTTTTAAAGAACATGCTGCTGGTTTTTGGAACTCGGTATTGCTAGTCTAGTAGGATTGCTTGTATTTGATTCTTTCTCTTTTAATTCCAGATGAAGAGAAAGTTGAAAAGACATCTCACTTCAAAGAAGGGGACATTTAATAGTTTCTTTTCTTGGGTATTACTTGAGAGTATGAGTGGACGTATTACCTGTATGTCATTTAAAAAATTTGGATTGAAATTATAAAAGAGAAGCAGTTGTAAATAGCGTGCCATTCCTTTTTGATAAGATCAAGAGAATTTCATTTTCATATGTCTTCTTTTTTTTTCTAACCAATACAGGAGATGTATTCAAAAGGAATAATTCCCCTTTCTGCTATATCAACAGTACGAGTTCAAGGAGACAACAAATTTGAAGTTGTTACAACACAAAGAACTTTTGTTTTTAGAGTAGAAAAAGAAGGTAAGATTATTTTTTATCCCCATGAAATACTTACATTAATTTATGAGTAATCATATTAATAAATCAGTTAGACTAGGAATGTCAAGAAACCTTTAAATATATTACTTTTTGATAACTTACATTTTAAAATTAATTTTTCAAATGCATAATGTTAAAACATAAATAAGTTGACAAGTTATTTGTTTTCTCTTTCATCAACAAATATTTAGTGAGAAGCTATTGTGTGCTGAGGACTCATACGTTCTGGGTATACAGTTGTGAAAAAAAAGTGGACAAAATTCTCTGCTTTCATAGAGCTAGCCTTTGAGATGTTGCAAATAATGCAAAATGGTTATTTGATACGCAAAAACAATTTTTCTAACTATTAGTTGGTTTTATGGACATTTATGGCAGGCTTTAGCTCAGTGACTCCCAACCTTTTTTGCACCAGGGACTGGTTTCGTGGAAGACAGCTTTTCCGTGAACTGGTTGTGGCGAGATGGTTCCTGGACAATTGAAGCACATTAGATTTATTGTGTGTTTTAATTCTATTATTTTTACATTGTATATAACGAAATAATTATACAACTCACCATAATGTAGAATCAGTGGGATCCCTGAGCTTGTTTTCTTGCAACTAGATGGCCCCGTCTAGGGGTGATGGGAGACAGTGACAGATCATCAGGCATTTCAGGCATTAGACTCTCATAAGGAGCACGCAGCCTAGATTCCCTGCACGCATATTTTACGGTAGAGTTTGTACTCCTGTGAGAATCTAATGCCCCCGGTGATCTGACAGGAGGTGGAGCTCAGACAGTAATGCCAGTGGTGGGGAGTGGCTGTAGATGCAGATGAAGCTTCCCTGGCTTGCCTGCTGCTCACCTCCTGCTGTGTGGCCCTGTTCCTAACAGACCATGTAATGGTACCAGTCCATGGCCTGGGGTTTGGGGACCCCTGCTTTAGCTGACTGCACAGGCACAGTAATCATTTTATTGTAAATTTAGGAGCATCTTTTATATTTCTTGAATTCTTTTCATCTACATAATCTATGGGACACTTGATGGTAAAAGCTGATCCCAAAGATGGCACATGTTTTCTGGATTGAGTTTAAATGTGTATAGAGAAATCTTTTCTGAATTTTGTTTGAATAAGGGTGGGGGAGGAGCCAGAGAAGTTAAAAGTTCTCTGTTATGTATTTTATTTGATTATCGTAATATGTCATTACTATAAATTTACTAGTTTTAGTAATTTAGATAATACCATCTCATTAAGAATTATGATTTTAACTTATAGACAACTTTTATTTAGGAATAGATATATAATTCAACCTGATTTTTAGAAGTACTTCTTTGTGCTTTAATTATTTGAATAATAATGGTATAGGAAATTGACTGAATATCTGATATGTGCCAGACACTTTGCTAATTCTTCATTTTCACAACAGTCTTATAATGTAGGTAGTATTACAATTATTATCCTTTATTTTTTTGAGACAGAATTTCACTCTTGTTGCCCAGGCTTGAGTGCAATGGTACAATCTCGGCTCACTGCAACCTCTGCCTCGCGGGTTCGAGCGATTGGTTCAGCCTCCCAAGTATCTGGGACTACAGGCATGCATCACCACGCCCAGTTAATATTTTTTTTTTTTTATTTAGTAGAGACGGGGTTTCACCATGTTGGTCAGGTTGGTCTCGAATTCCAGACCTCAGGAGATCGGACCGCCTCGGCCTCCCAAAGTGCTGGGATTACAGGCATGAGCCATTGTGCCTGGCCATTATTATCCTATTTTTACAGATTAGAGTGTTGGAAATGACTACAGTGTTAACTATTATGGGGCAACATTTTCTTTATTTTAAACTGCTAGATTCCTGGCATGTATGTCAGTGCATAGCACATAAAAAGCAGTCAGTAAATATTATATACCACTAAAACATTTCCATTGTTTCTTGGGGTACTCAGTAAATGGGTACATTCCAGCAGGCCTTCACACTGGAGCAGCGTGGTTCAAACTGTGGATTACTGAGATCAACTTAGTGGTTTATGATGTCACCAGAAACACTCTCCCTCAATAAAAAGACAAACCCTAAACGGAAAATAATAAATATCAAAGTGCATTGCCTACAGTAGGTGTTATGTTGTGAAACATATCTATCTATGTACATAGTGTATAGATGTAGCATTAAAAAAAAGTTTCTTTCTTGGTTTTTAACAATAATATTGAACTAAAGCTAGAGTCCCAGAGTAGGGGTCAGCAAACTGATCTGCAGCCTTAATCTGGCTCAGTGCCTGCTTGTAAATGAAGTCTTGTTAGATAACAACCACTGTCATTCATTCATTTCTCATTCATTCTCACTCAGTGGTATCACTGAGTAGTTGTGGCACAGACTGCGGCCAGTAAAGCCTAAAATGTTTACTATTTGATTTTTCAAAGAAAAGGTTTGCAAACCCCTGCCCTCAAGCATTTTACCTAGAATTACCTGTATGTATGAGGAGCCACTTTTTGTGAATTACTGTCTGAAATTCAGAAAATTTTCCACAGTTGTGATACTTGATATGGGACTTCCATTTGAAATCACAGTTTTTCTCTTACTGTATTTCTTGAAGAACGTGGCATTGCTTCTCTTGAATGACTATCCTGGCAGTCTTTTCTTATGGTTTGGTTTCCACCACCATGAAAGTTAGCTGCCTGTTTCTTTGAGGTGCTTATCACCTTTCTCTTGGCCTCTCCAAATAAATTTCACATTGCTACATAGCCTGCATTTTAAGATAGACATACTAAATAAAGCTTCCAACTTGTATGAAAATCTGTTTAGCCATATTTACTAAGTTAAACAGACACGTTTTATTTAAGTAGAGTGTACCAACCCACACATGTTTAAAAGTTGCGTGTTCACAATTGACAGATAAATCCTTCTGTGGTGTATAGTTCATCTTTGTTATATAAACTTAGGACAGTATAAAAATTTCATGAACTTCAGTATAAATTTATTGTTTTAAAAATCAGTTGTAGGTCTTTAATTTTTGAAACCATAGACATATTGCTTCAGTGAAAACAGACTGTATACACATGGAATTAGTGAATGAGTTATTTTGATTGAAAGTTATTTTTACATAGTAACAACTCACAATTTTAAAGATAAATATGTGTAGCGGTGTGTGTACATATATATATATGTATATGTATATGTTTATGTATCTGTATGTTTAGTATGGAACTTTCAACAGTATACTAAATATGTTTTATTAAGTGATTTTTTTTCCTTCCGTGTATACGAATGATTGATTATTTTTATTTTTTGGGAATTGGTAGATCAACTATAGTGGCTTAAGGACTTTGACTTAATGAACTTTAAGCTAAATTAAAGTCTATTTTGATTGAGGGAAGAAGCAAAATCAAAGTTTAGAACAAAAAGGAAAAAGTTTTGTCATCTTAACAGATATGAATTCTTTATTTTTGGTGAAAAGGCTTTGACCTATCTACAATAGCTATTCTTTGTCTTCCCTGACCAGTGTTATTATTTCTAAACTGCTGCATCACCCCCTGGTGTTACTAAGACAGGATTATAGTTTGGAATCTTTTCCTCGCAAGTTTTCTAAGGCTTCTATTCCCCTCCCCCCTGTTTCCTAATGAAATATTGTTCTTCTCTTAGTTTCAAGTGAATTTTATTGAAATAATAACATTTAAAAAGAACACTTCCCCAAGTACAAAATTTGGTCTGACTGCTGTTGTTCTGAAGCAGAGTCACTGGAATTGGTCTGTGGGTCATAACAGCTATTGATCTCTCCAATCAGTCTGTATTCCTTTGCACCTGTAGTCACACATGGAGATATGATACTTCAAAACACTCGTGATGTTTTGAGTGCACAGTTCTCATGGTTAGAAGAGAGCTTAAGAATTTTGAGTGGGCGTTCCCTTTCCAAGGCCATTTTCAGAACTGGCACTCACCTGCAGGCCCTATGCTTCTGTCCACCTTAGCAGATTCTAGATCCTGTGGCTGTCTCTCAATTCTGCTTTTAGACAACATCATACAGCCATCCAATGGCAGCTCTGATACTGATATGGAAAAGTCTTTGTTTTAATTTAAAAATTTTTTAGAAGAACATATAAATGCCCTCCTTAGTTGTTTTTGGCAAGCAGACTCTTACCTCTTTTGAAATCGTCAACGTTTTTATAAGCAAGGCATGAAACATTTATTATCCCTTTACTTACTCACCCTCCTTAATCTCATTAATGATGATTTGCTAAGTGTTTCCTTTGAAGACTTCATGATATTCTGGAAGTTTCTGACATAATGTATTTTAGGAACTTGCTAGGACTCCAAATTCTGTTTAAAATATTCAATTGTGGGGCCCCAAGTCTGGTTTTGAAGGCGATCTCTTGGTTTTAGGGTGACTGATGTCAAATATGTATCTCCATCTCTGACCTCTTCTTGTACTCCACGGTCATATCCAGCAGCCTACTTGACATGTCAACATGGCTGCCTAGTAGCACCTCACACTTAATGTATCAAAATTCCCATTTCCACCTGCTCAACCAGACTTTCTCCCTTGTAATCTTCCTCATCTCAGCAAATAGAAGCCTCAGGTGCTTAGGCCATGAAGTGTGGAGTTATTCTTGAATCTTTTTCTTCTCACTTCACATCTAGTCCATCAGCAAATCTTGTCAGTTTGACTTTGAAAGTGTGTTTAGATGCTGACCAATTCTCAACAACTCCACTGCTATCAGAATTGTTTTAATCATCTCTCATGATCAACTGTTGTCATATTTTTCCTGTACTTGTCAGAGCAGTTATTCAGTAAGGAAGTCAAATCATGTCAGTTCACTTTACATGCTCCATGGATTCTGCATCTTTTTTTTTTTTTTTTTTTTTCCTCCTTTTGAAATGGAGTCTCGCTCTGTCACACAAGCTGGAGTGCAGTGGTGCGATTGCGGCTCACTGCAATGTCCACTTCCCAGGTTCAAGTGATTCTTCTACCTCAGCCTCCTAAGTAGCTGAGACTACAGGTGTGTGCCACCACGCCCAGCTAATTTTTTGTATTTTTAGTAGAGATAAGGTTTTCACCATGTTAGCCAGGATGGTCTCCATCACCTGACCTTGTGATCTGCCTGCCTTGGCCTTCCAAAGTTCTGGGATTACAGGAGTGAGCCACCGCACCCAGCCGGTTTCTGCATCTTACTGAGAGTAAGAAGTACTTGTGATGTCCAAAAACCCCTGCATGATCTGGCCTTGGTCTTTCTGTCCTATCTTTTTCTGTTCCCTTTCTCCTGTACTATGGTTGGTTCACCTACAGAGGCCTTTTGTTCCTTGAATACACCAAATCTGCTGTTGTCTCAGGGCCTTGTTACTTGTTCACCTTATCCTGGAATGCTCTTCCTCTGCCTGCTCCTCAGCTGGGACCTGCTTCTTTACTTCCTCTTCCTTTAGGTTTTTGGTTAACCATCCCCTTCTTCTGAGGCTTTTTATGTATCCTGTACAAAATAGCACTCCCTGGGGCCCTCATCTTGTGTATGTTACCAATTGCACTTGCCACTTTGTAATGTATGTTTAAGTTTGTATGGCCTTCCTCCTTTCACTAGCGTGTAAACTTCCCGGAGAGTAAGGTCATGGTCAGTCTTGTTCACTGTTCCATTCCTGGTATTCAGAATAGGTTTTGGAACATAGTAGGCTTAGTGAGTATTTGTACGAGTGAGTGGCTATCAATTTGAAGAACAATCCTTATGTGCATGCACTACTTCCTTCTCTGATATTGATCAGGAATTTCATTGAGGGAACTTTAGTTAGATCATACTATCATATCAAAAGTAAAGGTCCAGCTAAACTTTATTAGATAATGTTGTTGATGTTTTGCATGGCCCTTATGTAGTAATCTCTAGTGTAACCAATCCCTTGTTACTAAGGAGTATGCCTACTGCTAAACCCAGTAGTCCAGAGAATATTGTCTCGATTTTTCTTAAACCTCTTTTTTTATTATTATTGTTCTTATACTCTAAGCTGCCGTTCCTGAAACCATCAAGAACTGATTTGAGGTTTTAGGAATTTGCTATTGTATTTTATTTACATTCTAGCATAATCACAAAAAAAATGGCAATTTCAACACTTATTCTTTGTGTTCTCCACTCCCTTTCTTTTTGTCCAGCCTGGAATGCTATTCTTAGAGCCAAGCCATATCTAGGTCAGAGCTTGTTTCCTGGAGAAATAGTGCTTAGCACAGTGCTAAGATCAAGATAGACACTCAATAGATATTTGTTATTGGAAAGAATAAAAAGTATCTTGGTTTGAAGAACAAGCAAAAGCTAGCACAGTATCTGACTTTGCCCTAGACTCTTGTCCAGCAGGAAATCATTATTTGGTTTGGAATGTTGTGACTTATGAAAGCATATTCCCCCATATCTCAGGATGCACACATTGTATGGCCGAATACAGATGATACTTGTAATCTATTTTATTGTGTTTGGATTATCTGTTCCATTGTTTCTTTCCATTGGCATGGGTAATTCAGAATAAACTGAATGTTACTATTAATTCCTGTTCTTCGTCATGATTGTTTACTTCCTTTTAGTAACTGAGGCCCTCAGGAGCTAGATAATTCTTCTAGGCTACGTGTTGAGATGCAGCCAAAGTAAGCTTAATTCCAACAGGTGCAATTGCCAGTTTTAAATTAATTCCTGAGAAACTGAAATATATGCTAGCAGTAATCTAAAAGCCATAGACACTTAGGCCCAACTCATTAAATTATGACCTACGTTTCAAACACAGTGGTTTATATGGATTAGCACAAATAAAGAAACAAACAACCATTATGTACCATTTACTCGGCAGGAATATCTTGTGTGAAACTAATGATCACAAGTAATAACCAAGTTAAATGGAAGGTCTGTTGCTGTAACTGAAAATGTAATAAATTATTGTAGTGCAATCTGGATCTGTTTATGCAGATGGAAAAATGTAGAATAGCTGCTGCATATTGACATTGACTTAGCTACTTGAATATTTTAATGTCTTTTAGTTTAGGATGTATAACAATACTAGGGACATTTGATAAATATTTCATCCTGATATATTGCAACAAGCAGGAATTCCTTTTTTTTTTTTTTTTTTTTTGAGACGAAGTTTCACTCTTGTTGCCCAGGCTGGAGTGCAGTGGCATGATCTGGGCTTACTGCGATCTTAGTCTCCCGGGCTCAAGCGATTCTCATGCCTCAGCGTCCCGAGTTGCTTGGCTTACAGGCACCTGCCACCATGCCCAGCTAATTTTCTGTGTGTGTTGTTAGTATAGACTGGGTTTCACCATGTTGGCCAGACTGGTCTTGAGCTTCTGACCTCAAATAATCCTCCCCTCTTGGCTTCCCAGAGTGCTGGGATTACAGGTGTGGGACACCACACCCAGCTATCAAGCACCAATTCCTGGTAGATTGTGTGACACCTGCAATAACGTACTATTGAATAAGTTTTTAAATAAACATTTTGACTTTGGTCATTAAAGACACAATCAACTGTTTTTATTAGTTTTGAAGGTGAACAAGAACAATTATAATTGAAAAAGTAAGACTCATTATGAAATAACTGTGGAGTCATGTTTAAATATGAGTAAGTTTAATATGGTAACTTATTTCAATCCACAATTAAGTTACTGGGCAGACCTGTCTGAGAAGGATCTGAGAAACTGTCCCATTTCCCAAACTGGGCCCTGCTTTCTCCTCTTCCTTCATCCTGTGAAAACTTTTACTACCTGTGATTCAGTATGTTTTGCTTTATTTCCTTTTGCTTTGACAACTACTTCTCCCTATGTTCTGGTAGCCCAATTTCCAGCCTTATAGATATAGTTGCACCTCAAGGTTTGCCAGTTTCTTCCCCTTTTACACTTCATGTTTATTCATTTCCATGGGTCTTCTCATGTACAGGTTACTGTTGTTCACATAGTGCTATCAGTCTGCCTGGATGCTCAAGGCACAGCACTGAAAACCTGAGGTGGTTCTGTTAACTAATTGGATTCTGCTTGTTTGCCTGGCCAATTTCTGATGCCACGTTACTTTTATTCTAAGTAATTTGTTTTTCTTATCAACACCCATCATGTTTGTACAACTAATTTTTTTCACTTTCCTAAATGCCTTAATTCCTTGTAAGTCATTTTGTTTCCATTTTCACAGTATTTTAAGTCTCTGTTGCCTGGTTCCTGAGCTTCAGGCTTCCAGTGTAGTCTACCTGTCGTTGTCTGTATTATCATAATGTCTTTTTATTGCTAAGAATGCTGAAATGGTTTTCCTTTGTAATAAAGACAACATTCCTAAACAGGCAGTATGAATTCTGTGGTCATATTCCCATTATTTCTGTGTGAGTTCAGAATTATAAATATATTCATTGATAAATTATCCCTGAATGGATGTTGGTTTTTCTGCCTTTGTTCTTATAGTAACCTCTGCTCAGAATCCTATTATCTTCCCTCTTCCAAATTCCAGTTTTGTCTTTTGAATTGCTCTTCATTCTCAAGATCTACCACATGTACCTCTTTTTTACCCCCATGGTTCCAAGAAAAGTTGTTCGAGAGTTAAAACATGTGATTCTGCTTATTTTAAAGCTAACTTGCTATATGACCTTCAGCAAATCACTTATCTCAATTGACTCATATATTATTTGATACCATTTATATGACATTTATACTACTGTGTTCCATTTTGTGTTCAAATCTTGTTTGACTTATAGCTTTAATTGCTCCTTGGAGACTAGATCGAATTCCTATGCCTGTAACACAGTGCACTGTTCATAATTGAAGGTCATTTAGTTTTGTGGAAGGAGTAGGAGAACCAAATTTTAATTTGCCAGGTGAAATGCTATTGTTAATTACTGTGTTGAGAGTGGAATGGGAAAGTGACACTGAAGCAGGTATACTCTAGAGTGGGTTCCAAATGATTGTTTGAAAGTAGGATTTTCGGGGTCTTTGAGTAACTGACTTGAAACATAAAAGCCGTTAATTGTTGGGTAGCAATATCACATTCTTCTATTAAAAGAAAATCTAATCTAATGAATGGTCTAAAAGAGGGCTTCTCAGATATTAAAAGGGATAAGGAGCATCTGTAGTTCTTTTGAAAATACAGCCTGTGATTCATCAGGTCTGGAGTAGGGCCTGAGATTTTGCACTTCTAATAAACTCTCAGGTAAAGCCAGTGGAACTCATTTCACGAAAACTGGATAGTGTTACTCCTTTTCCCTCAAAGAATTGAGTCATTTGCTGTGTTTACAGTAACATTTAGATTGTAGTTGTGGAAAGAATCTGTCACTTATGTGTTGCAAAGAGCGTGGATTTCTTCTTGACGTTTCTGTATCTATGTGACTTATATATGGATTTATGTGTTTTCTCCTGTCTTTATTTTCAGAGGAGAGAAATGACTGGATCAGCATACTATTAAATGCACTGAAATCACAATCCCTTACCTCACAGTCTCAAGGCGTTGTTACACCTGAGAAATGTGGATATCTTGAATTGAGAGGCTATAAGGCAAAAATTTTTACTGTGTTAAGTGGAAACAGTGTGTGGCTTTGCAAAAACGAACAGGTGAGCTCTGTTATAGTCATTACAAATTGCTGCTATTTTATTGTAGTAACAACTATGTTTTGTTTGGAAGAATTATTAGTGATTTTACTTATAGAGTCTTGTTTTGGCATTGTGTACTCCACTAAATATACCGAAGAAATAGTGATTTTGTTGAATTTTCTTGGTGTCTCCACCAGCAAGAAAGTACCTACATCAAACTTGAAACTGGACATCACCTTTTATGGTATTGAGGAAGTAAAATTATTGAAAATAAGTTTTGAAAAATATTATTTGGTTGAAATAACGTTATACAACTACATGAGAGAACAATTAAGGACCAATGAACCATTACAGCTGGTGATGAAATAGGACCCATTCTGCACCCTTTTATTTTTATGATAGATAATTGTAGGGTAAACACAGGTAACATATTTGCTTGAGTTTTCAGAATGTTGGTCTGTTTTATTTTGAGCAGATGTATGTGAGATAGATATACACACACACACATACATATACATATACACACACGTCTATATAAGTACAAATTCAAGTGCACATACATACATACATCTACCTATACACACATATCACATATACATAAATAAAATCAATTCAAATGACTGGTTTACTAAATTTGATTAATATCAGAGGACTCAATAGAGTATTTAAATGTTTTGATGAGTCTGATGGTAAACTAAAATTTTAACAAATCCTGTTAGCTTCATTTCATTCCATAGACTTTTTTCTAACATTCCTTGTTTTTAATATGTATATGTTTTTAATATGTATAATATATAATTCTTTACCCCTTTTGTTGGAATACCTCCTTTTAAAATCTTTCAGCCTAGAATATATTAGATGCTTAATAATTGTGGAGTTGAACTGTGCACTTTAGTTAGCTGATCTAAGATGAACTCATTTTATGATACCTTATTATGGGTTATAGTAAGTTGAAATATAAGTGCCGACTATTTTTATAAGAAAAATAGGAATATCAAAACAAATAGTAGTTTCAGAACAATTAACTATAGGCATCCTCTGAACTTTAGTGTGAACTTACGCATTGAATATTTTGGAGGAGAGGATATCTTAGCCAATTAACAGTTGAAGGCATCATTGAGCACTCTTGGCCTATTAATAATGTGAGTAGTTAGTATATTTCTCAAGAATAGCTTAATAATGTGTACAAATTGAATATGAACATTTCAGTCTACAAAATAAGATGATTGCAACTTTTCTTATTGGAATGGAGGTTAAAAATGCATAATTTGCATGTATCAGTATGGAAGTTACTCTTCCAAATTAATTGAGGTATTCAGTTTACACTTGCATAGACCTGATAGCAAGATTTGATAGACTTGCATAGAGTTCTTATGATTAATTTCATTGCTCATATTAAACTGTCTGAGTTTCTGTTATTCTCTAGGAATACAATAGATATTTTAAAAGTTTTATTAACACTTTCTGATTAGTGAAAATGTACATGAAATTATTGCTTTAGTATTAGGAATTGAATGTGAAAAGCGTAATGAATACTATTTGCTGAGTACCAGGTACAATGGTAATTTGTAGACATTTCCTTTTAATCTTCACCACAAATATAGGAGGAAGACATTTTTTGTCTATGTTTTGTAGATGAGGAAAATGAAGATTAAGTAATAGGTCTAGGAATTACAGTTTATAATGCAGAGTTGAGTTTAAAACCGGAGCTGTATAACTCTAAGTCTACCTTCTTAACTGCTCTACAAACTGTCTTTTTAAAGTCTAGGTTGAAGAGAAATTTTCTGACTTGGGAACTTTTAGAAATTGCCTAAGGATTCTTTCACTGAATAATTTAGTTGTCCAGGAGTTTCAGGGTATGCTTTCAATAAACATTGTATACCATGTCAGGCACACTAAAAATGATGGGTTTACTGAGAAGAAGGACACAAGTCTTGTCTTCCAAGAGGAAAAGTCAAGACCAGAACATATGATGGATGGTGAGTTCAGTGCAATAATAGGTTGTACAGGAGTTACAGAGAGGTGCAAAAAAAGGGCATCTAATGAAGTCAGTGCATTAGAGGCATTTCTATGTACATGAGTAATGAGTATATTCTCCTTAAAAATTAAAGCATTAAGGCTGAACCCCTTTCCATCTTTTGATAAGTAAACATATTTTTATGCTTGTATACAAAGTCTTTTCTATGCATTAACATATATATATATGCGTGCGCGCACACACATCTTTAAATGTATACTATTTGTGTATGTGTGTGTGTGTTTAATTGCATTATATCGCACGGATTCAGGTCTTAAGGGACTTAATCTTTAGTCAGTCTTAAAGAACTAGTTGATTCAAGAATGAGCCAATAAGAAAGGCTGTCCACGTTCAGACCCTGGCATACCATTCCGTTTTCATCTGTTTTTGCATCCTGGTATATGTCTTTTTCTCCAGAGGAAAGTTGCCCATTGGTTTTCTCCCATGATGGAGCACATGTGAAAAACCTGGTGACATGCTGAATAATGGGTCAGAGGGCTTTCTGCCAGTGAGGGCAACCACCTGTGTTTTAGGAAAAGCACTAAACAATCCTAAGATGGTTTGATTCAACTTCGAAAAGTTTTATACAGACACACACACAGAGTAATCTTGTGTATTTTTTTTAAAGATGATGAAATGAATATATTTATCATAAAAATGTAAGTGATGTTAGATTTGAACCTCTATGTCTTAATTTGTGTTGGATTTAATTTAGTGACATGCAACAAAACTTAATTATTTTTATTTTAAAATGGGATTTATCGCCCACATAATAGCACGAATAGAATAAAAAAAAATGAAATTGACCTACACCACCCTAACATAGGAACTATTTTTATTTTTCTTGCCTCTGATTTATACATAATTTTACTAATTTACTTTGGCAGTTACTCCAGAGAGAGTAAACAGACAGTGGCTAGAGGTAGAAGGGTAGCTACTACAGCAAATGTTGAAGAGTTATTAAAGAGGAATCTCATTTATTGCAAAGAAGATTGGACTGGGAAGTTGCAGTTACGGGTTTTTATTCTTGTTCTACTATTAATTGGCTCAGGTAATTAAGTTAGTCTCTTTAGGTTTAAATGGCATCATGTGAAGAAGGGAGATGGATTACTATCTCTAAGGCCATTACTTAAGTTGCAAGTTAAAATTCAACATTTCTGAGCTCGTTTCAGATTTGTTAATTCACAATTTCTGGAAATGGGTTGTAGAATCTGAATTCACAAAAAGCACCACAGGTGGTTCTATAATGGATGAACCAAAAAACACACATTATAAAATACTGCTCTCAGTTGATTTCTTTAAAACAACTTAAAGCCTATCTTTAGACGTTAAGATGAAGTGGAAATAACTATGAAAAGATTTGTAAAATCATTTGTTAGGGTGGAAAATGGCATAGTAGAAACTGACACTCAGATTCTTTACCTAATTACCATGCTGCGAAACAGTGGGGTGCTAATATCACATAAATTAAATGTAATCCCTTTAATATTTAGCACCATTTCACAACTGCATTCTGCTTTAATTTTTGCACATTTTCTCCCATTCCTTGTCTCTGCTTATGTTTTGGATGCCTGCAATGTGTTATAATATGACAGTTTTTTTCATATTATTATTTCAGCATTGTATAAAATGACCTGTGTAAGTGGGTTTGTATAGGTTACACTATAGTGACCATATTTCTGGATTCATTCATCCAGGTGACACATGTAGGGGCATTTTCTCATTTCTGGACACTGCTCTAGACATGAGGGGTACAGTGGTAACCCACAAGATCTCCGCTTTCTGGGCCTTCCTGTTGGGGTAATACATAGTGTTAAATAAATCAGTGAGGTTTCTGGTAACCTTCAATATGTAGCCTTGACTTCCTTTCTGATGATGATGATGATTATTATTATTATTGACAAGAATTTCTATGACCCCTTCCTCAAGAGTAGTTTACATTGAAAATGCTACAGCTATGTGATAGGCATCTAGTTACATTATAACCTGAAAAGTCTGAGATTTATCATTTTTATATTCCCAAATCGACAGTGTGAATATTTACTTTATTCACTGCTGTGTCCTCAGGCAATAAGCTAGCACTCAGTAAACATAGGTAGGGTGAACTTGTTGAATTAATGATCAATTATAACTGTTTTTTTTTTGACAGGAGAGTTTTTTTTTCCCCTCCAATTCTCTTTTAAAATGATTTTTTCTCAAATTGTCTCTTCATCTTTTTTGTCCATTTATTTATAGGGATCTTATGTCTTTCTTGCTAATTACTTTATGCTATTTATATAAGAGAGACATGAATCTTCATATTTTCTACAATTTTTTTCTGAACTATTTTGCTTTTCATTTGTCAGTTACTTTTTGTTTTGTAGAAATTTTGTTTCTGTAACTAAAGTGTTTTTTAATCAGTTCAAAGCTAATAGAGCTTCTGTATTCTGGAACAAAAATTATTTTGTAAATTATTTATCCTGAAATGATAGGGGTGTAGTGTGTAAGTCAGAATTTTTTAAAGTTTAAATAAGGTAATCAAATATGGACATATATTTACATATGTGAATTCTTAAATAAGTGGTATTGGTAGTTGAAAGGAATTTCTGCAAGTGGACATGAGGAAGATTTAAGACAACCGGCGTTGGTTTCCATTTGTTCTGTTGTCCTGTCAGCCAGTCTCCCTTCTTCTCTTGATACTTTTTTTATGCCATGTTAATATTAATGAATTCATTAAAACCAGATGTCTTACTTGGTGGGTTTGGTATCCTGCTGATAATTGTGGCATTGAGGTTTTAACTACATAAACTCACTTGATTAAACATTTTCAAATCAGGGTATAACAAGAGACTCATCCTCCCTCATTCCCCCCAACATAATGTTCCCTGGTGTTCTGGCATGGGAGTGAAACTCTAATAGAATTTAAATAGACCTCATAGGGCGACGGGTTGTGTGGCACAGAAAGGAGCAGCAGGATGGAGGTGGTGGCCTCAGATTCTCTGGGTTCTGTATCTGGCCAAACTCTGCATCTGGTGTTTCCCAGGAAAGCTGGTGCCAGTGTCATACAATGCCACATCTGTTTTCAACAAATGTTTAAGCACCGAGTTCTTAAATTCCTGGCATGGAAACCTGGCATCCAGTAATTCCAAAAATAGGTTTGAAATTTCAGCAGATTTGGGGTTAACAAACCTTTCCTTATTTTTCTGTTTAGGAGTCAGTTTTATATTTTGCTCTTTCACTGTGTAGTTTTAAAAATGTAGTTTTTACCAGGTTGTGTTGTTACAAATTCATATGAATAACCTATTTCAGTATTTTGGTATTTACCATTAATTCTATCTGAATGTTTAATATGGAATCATTGGTATGAATACTTTCTGTAATTATTAAAAAATGGAAATATTTATATTGAAGATAAATTCTTTTAGAACCCTCAAAAGAAAGAATTAAGTGGGTGTATCAGACCCTTAATTTATGTTGCTTTATTTACTCCTATAATAATATAATGTAAGGTAGACCTGACTATTTTCATAAATAAGGAAACTGAGGTCTACATAAACTAAGTAACTTGCCAATGATCAAGCAGCCAGTTATTGGCTCAGCTTTGATTCTCCCTAGGTCTGACCTGCAGGGCCCACCTGGCCATGTACCACCCTTGCAGTGGCCAAATCTGCGAAGCCAAGCCTAGCCATTGTTACTTTAGTGGGATTCATGATTCTTGACATCCTACATTCTATCACAGCAAATTCACTTTAAAATATTGCTTACTTCAGAATCTATTTTCAGCCTTCTACTTTCTATAATACTACAACTCTACCCACTGAATTTTTGTGCTACTGTTTTTTTCAATCCAGTTTATAGCATTTTAAAAGTTGATAGTTTGGCTTATCCCTGGCTCATGCCTGTTTTTCCTAATAAGAATAAAGCTCACAATCAGATTGTTGTTAATGGGCAATTTATTTTTAATTTAGTTGAACATTTACCATTCACATTGCATTCTATTTTTAAAAATTTATGCCTGCTAGTTATTTTTGGACAGGACTTTTTTTTGTAATTAAGTTTTAAATAGATACTATGTTCAGTTGGCTTCAAATTCAAAAGGTATAAAATAAAAATAATAATAACAAAAGTTAGCTAGTCCTGTGTAGCACTTACTGCATTCCAGGCATTCTTTTAAGCATTTTTATTGCATTAATTTAACCCTCACGAAAGTGATGCTGTAGGTACTACTGTTATCCCTATTTTGCAATAGGTGAACAAGCGAGAGAGGAATACCTGAATAAGAAACCTGGTCTGGGTTTTTTCCTTTGGCCGGTTAAATGTCACAACCTTTGGAAGGTCTGTTAGGAAGATAACTCTCTCTTATGGGTTGGATTCAGTATGCCTACCACCAGGCTTTTTTTTTTTTTTTTTTTTTTTTTAGTAACACTTACTGCATTTTTGCATTTTTCTGTTATCTCATTTTTAGACCAAAAACTTCCCTAAGGCAGATACCCAGACTTATGGTTTTGTGCAGCCCAAGGACTAAGCACAGTTTCTGGCACAACTAGGTACTTACTAAGCACTGCTTTGCTTTGCCAGGACTATTTTCCCATTAACAAATGACTGTATCTGCTCTGCTTACTTCACAGAACTGGGAAATCAAATGAGAGTTCATAGCTGTTTGTAAACTTCAGAGCATGCACAAATAGATATTAAACCAGTTACAGAGTCCATGCTATATGCTTAATGAAGACGGATGCTTTTAACACCTCTGGACATTAACAGAGGGGTTGGCGCCCAGCACAAATAGGATCTCAGCAATCCAATGTGTCATCCTGTTCTGGCCTGCTTGTTTGAAATTGATAGTCTTAATTATTTCAAATGGTTTTTGTATATTCTGATTGCATGCATTCTACAGAAGCAGATAAAATTGAGTCTTTTTGGTTTTCGTTTGTAGAGACAGGGTATCACTATGTTGCTCAGGCTGGTCTTGAACTCCCGGCTTCAAGCAATCCTCTCACCTGGGCCTCCCAAAGTGTTGGGATTAAGGTGTGAGCCACAGTGCCTGGTCAAAGAGAGGAGTATTTATGTCTTGACAGTTACATATTGCATACTTATACTGTCTAAACTAGTTGCATAATGGTTCTGCTATCTAAATCAGTGTTTCTTGGCATTGGCCACATATAAAAGCCATGAGGTTGTACTTTTGTTTTTGGAAGTTAAACATTCTTAGGTTCTGCCCCCAGATTCATGGAATCAGGGTCTCTTGGTGGGAGGGAGAGATCACCATAGGTAATTTTTATGAGTATCTAGGGATGTTCTAAATACTGTCTAAATACTGTGAAAATAATGGCTTAATGTCCACAACTTTTAACAGAAAATGCAGTTGTTTCATATATGATAGCTCTCAAGAGCACTAACATTTACTTTGTTACTCTAATGTATATTTTACAGTCAGTTTATGCTGGTCAGTTCTGTACATACTCTAATTACTCAAAACCATATGGCCACGGCAAGCAGCTGATAAGTAGGTGGTATGGTGGCTCACGCATGCAAGCCCAGCACTTTGGGAGGCCAAGGCTGGCAGATCAGGAGGTCAGGAAATTGAGACCATCCTGGCCAACATGGTGACACCCCGTCTCTACTGAAATACAAAAAAAGTTAGCTGGGCGTGGTGGCGCATTCCTGTAGTCCCAGCTACTTGGGAGGCTGAGGCAGGGGAATCGCTTGAACCTGGGAGGCTGAGGTTGCAGTGACCTGAGATCGTGCCATTGCACTCTAGCCTGGGCAACAGAGCAAGACTCTGTCTCAAAAAAAAAAAAAAAAAATCATCTTTGCCTTGTTTGGGAGAAATTTGGGGTGTTGACCAGCTAGCACTCCCTTATTTTAACAGAAAGTACAGCTTTACATGTAGACATTTTATGATTTGCTGCGGAGATGAGCAGCCATCTATTCATGCAGGAGCCTTGATGAGGCTCATCAGTTTCCATAAAAGGATGTCATTCTTACTATCTGCTAGTATGATGGTCAGAGTATTATGTGTGCCCTTAGTAACATACAGGACCAACAGGCGAGGCCCCCATCAGAGAATATAACCTGGAGTGATCTGATAAACAGTTTTTGTCAAATACCTCATTATGGAGAATTGTTTGAAGGACATGCAGTCCAAGTATTTATTCTAGAGTTTATTTATTTATTCTAAAGTTTATTCCGGTATCAAGGTGAGCCATCAAAAAGCTGTTTTAAAAATATCTTATCTTGCTACTCCTACCTTACTTAATTTCCTCACTTGTGAAAGAGAGCTTGAGTTCCCAATCACATGCATTGGGAGTTTATCCAATGGGTATGTGATCCAGCAGGAGCATAGCTGGGGATAATTAGGGAATTGAAAAAATTAATAATCAAGTATAACCCTGTGCCAATAGGCTGAAACTTATTAAAATGCAGCTGATTTGAAAAGCTTGATTTTCTTCCTTCCGTAGAGATCATGTTAAGTGCTATTTTTCATTAAGTGGGTTTAGTATACAAAGTGGAAGTGTGGCACTCCCATTCTGATTATTTTACAGCACTCAGCATTTTTCTGCGTATTTTCTTTTATATCACTGATTTTCAGTTTCTGGCTAGTTTCCCCTAGTAAAGTGAGCCATTTGTTCTTTCATCAGAAAAAAAAAAAAAAAAAAAAAAAAAATCAGTTGATGATTTGTTTTCTAAATGAGTCATTTCCTTATTCTAACTAAAAACCTTATGTATTAAAAATGTAAGAGAAGCTTTCCCACAATTTGCGTCTGGAAACTCTGGCTGCTTTTACAAGTTGGGGGGCATTTGTTATAGAATGATTTTTTTCCACTTACTTTATAAGTCGGGAACACATTAGTACTAAATGACAAAAACCTGAAAAAAAGCTTCACTAGATGGAGATTTGTTTTAACAAATCCCGTGGTGTAGGCAGTAAGAGTTGGTACTACCAGAGAACAGGGTTTTCCCTATTTTTATCCTTACTTTGGCATCCTTAGAGCCTAAGAATTTGTCCTCAGTCTTCCCTTTTCTAGGACTGTGAAGTTCTAGAATGGCTTCTGTGCTTCTAGCAGTTACTTCCCCTGAAGATGGAAAGGCAAGGGCCGAAAGGCTTTCTTCTTCCAAAGCTGTTCGGCCCTTCCCCCTCCATTCTACCAGGAGTTGTTTAAATTTTATTGAAGGAAACTACAACACATGGTCACTTCTAAGTATAGGGGAGTGGAGAATATACTTCTTTTACTTTTGACATATATAGCAGGAGAGACAAAGAGAAGAGGCAGATGAGTGGCTTCTTTCTTCTTTTACAGTCTCTAACAAGTGTTCTTACTGAAAATGGGCCAGTATTTTTTTTTTTTTGTATTTTGCCTTTAATATTGCTACTTTTCTTTAGTCATAATTTAGGAATTCGGAACACATTTAGTCTGAATTGATTCAAATAGGTCATTCTTTTTTTGATGTACATATTGTTTTGTAAAGTGTGGAGATTATTTAATTGATAAGTCACATTCTGAAATCCATATGGGTAGATGATATATTGCAAACTTTAATGCTTTTAGAATGCAGAGTCTGTTGTAGCCTTTTGAACAATTTTGAATTTTCATGAGACAAGTTGAAAGTAGTAACTATAGATTTTGAACAAATGGCAGTTTTTATACCAAAGTAGCATTAGAGGAGTTTTTTAGGAATCTGATTGAAGGGAGATAAAAGCAATAAAATATTGGAAATGAGGTAAAATTGTATACTTCGTAAGACAAGTAATGCTTTTGTTTGAGAGTAAATAAGGAGAAAAATAATGACAAACAGCAGAGGTAATCTAAGATAGTAAAACAAGGAAAGAGCAATCAAACAGATTCGGCTGCAAATCTTTTCTACCACATACAAGTAGCTGCACTTTCCATGTAACCTTCTTCCATTGTGCCTCAGTTTTCCCATCTTTTTACATAACTAGTAATGATGCTAACCTCCTAGTATCATTTCTACCTAGGAAACTGCTTGACATATAATAAGAGGTAGTTAGTATTTAGCTTCCTTTAATGAATGCATAAAGGTGAATATTGTGCCTACTTTCAAAAGCAAAGCATGTCTAGTTCAGTGTCTGTGGCCTAGTCAATGTATCTTTCACGTTGAAGAAACCCCATACGTTATCAATAGGCTGGCTGTAAAGCTTATGGCCCAGCGCTAGTATGTATTGAGAGTGGCTACCTAAAGTGAGACAGATTTTGTAGTAAAATTTGGTAGAATTTATTGGAATTTAGAAAATATAATTATACTTTCAAAATCTTTTTTTTGTTTCTTTATAGTTTTTTATGTTTTTCTCCAAACTAGGATTTTAAGAGTGGACTTGGTATTACCATAATTCCTATGAATGTAGCAAATGTAAAACAAGTGGACCGAACTGTGAAACAGTCTTTTGAAATAATCACTCCCTATAGGAGTTTCAGGTAAGCTATTTGTAAACATTTTGTGTTCGTACTGCTATAGGAAAGCTTGGGTGATCCACCTTTATGTTGTTCGTGGTGATTTTTCTCTTGTAGGCCATTTAAAGTTATCTTCCTGCTTTTCCATATTGTCTAATTCATTAGCCACTATGTAAAAACACCTTGTAAAAGTGACCTGGATAATCACAAAACATGCAAAAATATTTATTTCATGAAATTTGAGTAATTTCTTAATACATAATTTTCTTACTGGGCATGGTGTACGTTAATTTTTTGAAAACAAATGTGTGATAATTTCCTTCTCATTTAGAAGAAATGAAATAAAATCATATTACATTGTCTTTAAGTTGTATTGCTGTTTATCTTCTTTTAGCCTGATCAAATACAATCCCTCATTTAAAAATCAATTCCTAATTACATTTGTTCCATATGATTTCCTCCAGGGACTCCAGCTTTAAATGATACTAAATTTAATGAATCTCTTAGCACCTATTGATCAAAATATTTTAGCATTTTTTATATATCTTGTATTATGATATTCTACTAACTGTATCATTATGACAATGAAACAGATAATTTAAAGTACTTAATATGTTTTAATAAACTAAAATGACTCCATAGTTTTAGTATACAGAAGAGGCATAAGTCAACATCTTTTGAGTTCAACTATATTAATTAGTTTGTTATAAATAATCACATCACAGAGTAGAGTGCAAGTCAGAGGCGATTGTTCTAGGCCTTTAAAGGACTAACAATTAGGAATTTCAAAGATACTATCAAGTGGGTTACTCATTTTGCCTGTTAAACTATATCCATTGCCTCAAATTTTGAGAAAGAAATGATTGCATAAAAATAACAAGCTTTATTTTTACATTGCAGATTCTAGCCAAAACTAAAAATATAGATATTAATATATTGTCTGTGACAAATTTCTAGTAGAACCAGAAACCACTAAGAGTGATGGAATCCTAAAGAGCTTCAAAAAGTATAATTCATGTAGGCCATTTATTTTTATGGATTATTTAGAATATGTTAGTTGTGATTTTCATTATATTTCAAAGCATTTTCCTCTTTACAAAAGAAAATTTTAATATGCATCAGTTTTGTGGGTCATTGACCGAGTATGTAGCACTGTAGCACGTTCCTTTGCACATTGTAGGGGCTCAGTAAATATTTCTTGAAGGAATGAACTACTGTTTAATGTTTTTATTCGTTCACTTGAGCTCCCAGTAAACATTAAGATTCAGAATAAATCAGAACGTGGCTAAAAATGTGTTAGAAAACTGTTAGAATGGTAACCACTTAAAACTTTTTTGACTTCCCAGTTTCTTACAACCATCTGGGCATTCTTCTAATTAAAAAAAAAAAAAAGGAAAATCTATTCTTAAGTTTGAAAAAAAAGTCACAATTTCTGGTGGGTGTTTTTGATAACATAGCTTCAGACTATCATGGCATACTTGCTTGGCAAAATATTCCAGTAGCCCTGAAACTCTGCCAATAAACTCTTATTGATGATTACATAACCATTGCTTAGGAAACATAGCCTCTTGTTTAGACTTGTGACCTAACAAGGCAAATTTTATGTTTTCTTTGGAAAATGTGTATGTTAATTTTGGTTCAAGATGCGTAAACAAAGACATAAGCAATGTGGAAAATTAAAAGGAAAAAAACCACGATTTGTTGAGTTAAATGATTTTTAACAGAAAAGACAACCCAGAACTGCCTAGCAGGCATATTTTTCAGCTGTTGTTTAATTTGTGAGTGAAATGAATATGCAAACTGAACATACTGCTTAATTGACCTTTACAAGGGAGATCGATAACACAGAAACGTTAATTGTTTCAGCTTTACAGCCGAGACTGAGAAAGAGAAACAAGACTGGATTGAAGCTGTGCAGCAATCAATAGCAGAAACTCTCTCTGATTATGAAGTAGCTGAGAAGATTTGGTTCAATGAATCCAACAGAAGCTGTGCAGATTGTAAAGCCCCGGATCCTGACTGGGCATCCATCAATCTCTGTGTTGTCATCTGTAAGAAGTGTGCAGGTAATTAGTGATAAGTTTTGCTCATCACTGCTTTGTGGCAGACGGACACTGAATGCTCTTCATTGTTATATATTATATATCGTAGCTAATGGTTGTGAAAAGTAAAACCAGAGAAAGCTTATTACATTTAAATCAAATTCAGAAATAGCTTATGAGTCTAAACTTCTCTTATGTATGACTTAGATATAAAAATGGATTTTTAAGCATGTAATCATATTTTGTGCCTACTGGTCAATGTATAGATTTGAAAAAGGCAATGTTGAAATTTCTAGATTTTAGGTAAGTATGTTTTAGTATGCATCCTGAACAAGCTTGCATCTTTAACTTAAAGATTCGTCCACCTTTCCCCAGTCATTTTTGGTAACATATTTTTCACCTCAATGTTGTTTTGAGCACTAAACTTCATATGCCAGATCTGGTATCTCTTATAATAAGAATTTTTATAAAGAAGCACTTCACAAGACTATTGATGTTTATGAATACAAACCGGTACTATGACTGCTTTTCTTCGTGCGACCTCACGCCTGACAACCTGACCTCTCCGTGTATTTAAGAGCTCAGACAGTTGCCCAAGTCAGTGGAAGGAAGTGGACCTCAGCTTAGGTGTGTGATCATGGAAGTTTTGGAGAAAGTTAACCACAGTCTAAACTTCAGTTCTCTTGGACTACCTGTGTCCCACCACCTTCTCCCTCAGTGTCTGTATACACACACACACCCCACACACAGAGAGAGAGAGAGAGATGAGAAAGACAGAAAGAGAGAGAGAGAATGCAGCTCAAATGCCAACCACTGTGCTGGTGTGCGGAATTGAAAACATGTATAAGACATGACATTTCCTTCACGATAATGAGACGAATGAATGTTGGACTAGAGTTGAATACAGGCTTCAGTGAGAATGCTGGAGAGGAGCGCCTACCTCAGCTAGAGTGCAGTGCGTAGTGCAGCCACAGGAGTCGCTTCAGATCCTGAACACTTTTCTAGAGCACTGTTCAACTGCATTTCTCATCAAACTAAGATTTCCTCACCAGCTAATTAATAATATCAATCACAACAAAAAATGCCCGTGAATCACCTTCTACTTTGTATTTTATCCCATCTTTTTCTTCTCTCCAGTTTCATTGGAAGAGACGGCCTTTGTGCTCTTCACAGCTGCTTTTTTCTACCTTTGCTTCCTTTCTTTCCTCCCTCGTTAGGATACCACTTCATCACTTATTCACTCTCTTATGTAAGTATTCAGCTATGGCTTCTTTTGTTTCATTGTATAAACTTGCACAGATTTGTCTCATTAAACCATCAGGATTTCTGAAAGTTACCCATTTCCTTCTATGTGTCAATCTCTGTCCCCTTTTCCTTTCATAGACAGGATGTTATAAAGAGTTGTAGTGTGCATAGGTTTTTTTCATTCCTTTAACTTCCTAAGTTTTCTTCAGCATTCTGTAATCAGCTACCTTTTCACTCAACTGCCGTAAAAATCTTTTCACCACATTTACCGATGTATTTTACCTCTCAATTTCGGTGTGGTCACTTACTATCTTTATTATTGTCTCTTTATTTGAGACTCTTGACAACATGTCTCTCTGTGACATCCATCCTCCCTTGGCTTCCAATATACCATTCGCTCTGTGTATTCTTATTACCAATCTTTTTTTTCCAGGTTACTTTTCATGCTTGTGAGATACATGTGTTCCCTTGGGTTACATGCTCACTTCTCTTTTACTGTGTTGCTGCTGAGTGATGTTATTTATCACTTTAATTCCACACTCATTTTTAAGCAGATGATTCTCACGCTGTTGGACACCAAACTCTTATGATTATATGCCTACTAGAATCTCTACTTAGATTTGCCAAATACACCTCAAATGTAACATGTCAAAAATGGAGCAGTTTTCATAAAACTGCACATTTTCATACCTTCTCAATCTTGGTCAGAAGCAATACTGTCTACGCTGCACTCTCAAAGCCTAAAATCTGAGACACCTTCTTGACTCTTCCTCTTTCCTTCAAACCCACCAAGTCTCATTCATTTTATCTTATCAACCTCTCTCAATCTGTCGGCTCCATTTTGTTTTCCTGCTGCCTCAACTCAGAATCTGTCATGCCTTGGTTACTCCAGCAACCCCTTTCATCTCTTCCTACAGGATTTTACGTTTTCACCTTCTGGGTACTGTATTGCCTGTAGGTAGTCATTATAAATGCAAACCTATGCAGATTTCTTCCATGGGAATCTAGGGCTTTGTGCTTTAAGTAGTTTCTACCAAAAAAAAAAAAAAAAAGAAAAGACAAGAACCTCTTACCTAATTGCAGGGAAAGGAATGACTATTCATTGTTCATTAGGCTAAGGGCCCTTAAGATCAAGGATAGTGGACTGTATACTTTTTTTCCTTCTCAGCTTTGAAATAATCTGACATAGCCTGGTTGCTCAGTGATGACTGAATGATGATTTACACAGCACAATTGTATTGACAGTAATAAAATTCTGGGCTCTTACTCTCTTCCAGACATACTTGTTGAATAAAGTATTCATGTCAGATTTTTAAGGACACACTTATTAGACATGTAACTAGTTTTACAATAGTCAAGTTTTCGTAACAGTAAAGAAATATTATCTGCATTTACATACATGTGGTTTTAGCAAGCTTTACAAAAGGTTTCCAGTGGCCTATTTCTAGCTGATTACCAAATGAGGAAATATTTATACATGTATCTGTACATATGCACACATGCACATAAATATATTTTTAAGTGTAGTTTTTTTATCAGTGCAGATGCTGATGATGATTGCTGCTGTTTTTATTGTAGCCAGCTGTGATTTGTCTAATTCCCACTACTATTGTTAGTGCTCTTGTCATCTTGTCATTGAGGAAAGCAGGTATCGGCGTGTTTTAAGTTGAGAAGATACGCAACGAACATACACAGACATATACACTTTTTTTCAAAACAAATTAAAATAAATTTACATACAAATTAAAATAGAAATGCAATTGTGTTTTGACTCTAGGCCAGCATAGATCTTTGGGACCAAAAGATTCCAAGGTTAGAAGTCTAAAAATGGATGCTAGCATTTGGAGCAATGAACTCATCGAGGTGAGTCTTATTTAACCTGAATGGGGTTGTGGTAGGGGTTCAGTTTGCAGAGACTGGGAAGAGGTATGCCATGGGGTGTGGTGGCAGGAATTTTTCTCAGGGCTCTTTGATAAAGTTCTCATTACATTATGAAAAAGGCTCATAGACTTTTTAATAGCAACTCTTTGAGAATGCTTCCTAAATGAGATAGTTATTTTAAAAGTAAAAGTATAGATGATCTTAATAATAATAATAAGGACTTAGAAAGGTTTGCCAGTTTTTTTTTTTATGCTGGAACTATGTGTGTGTGTGTGTGTGTGTCTGTGTGTGGCCTCTGTGTCTATGCGTGTGTGGCCATCTGTGTGTATTGTGTCTGTCGTGTGTGTGTCTGTGTGTAATGTGTCTGTATGTGTGTGTGTGTGTCTGTGTATGTCTATGTGTGTGTCTGTGTGTGTGTATGTGTGTGTGTCTCTGTGCTTGTGTGTGTGTGTGTGTGTGTGTGTGTGTGTGTGTGTGTGTCTTAAACCCAGCATGGGTAAAATAATAGGAGAGTGAATGAGAACATTTGGAAAAATTTACTGTTCTTTACCTTGGCCATACTCTGTCATTAACTGTGATCGAGGCTGCTTTGCTGGGTCCTGTCCATTTTCAGCTCCTGTTCCACCACCAAGCACTTTAGACAGCATTAGCCCACCTACCCGGCCATTTAAAGTGAATCTGTCTTAGTTGGAGTGTCAAAGAATGAAAATACTTTTGCTACTATTTGTGTTGTTTGCAATTCTTTACAAGCTAATTTCTTTCCATTATTTAGAGTGGCTAGGCTGTATTCAAAACTGATCATAGTATCTGCTTTCACTCCTTTTTCTGGAAGAGTTAGGTCTGTCAGTTGTTTTCCTGTACTTTATACTAAGTTATGCTTTAATTTGTAATATAATTCAGTTTCCTGCAGATTCAAATACCTTTTATGAACTGATATATTATGGTTTTTTTTTTTTTTTTTTGACAATTCAGCTTTTTATTGTCATTGGAAACAAAAGAGCAAATGACTTTTGGGCTGGTAATCTTCAAAAGGATGAAGAATTACATATGGACTCACCAGTAGAAAAGAGAAAAAACTTTATTACTCAGAAATATAAAGAAGGAAAATTCAGAAAAACCCTTTTGGCATCTCTCACTAAAGAAGAATTAAATAAGGTATTCAGTTAAACATAACAGGAGACATGGATTTTAATGTCTTTTTAATGATGTGCCAAGATTCTTGAGAAAAAGTAAAAAATCTTATACTATGTGACAAAATTATTTATTTTATTTCCTTTTATGAGATTATTTCAGTGGTTTCCCCCTTGTTTCACTCAAGGATTCATTGTCAAAAAAGCATAATTCTTCCTCCATAACTGAAGTTTCCTGCTAACTCATGGTGCCACAATCTGAGGATCTGGAAGCAAATGGGGATCCAGTAAAGTGAAGTCTGAGGACTGATATAATGTGGGAAGAAAGGATGAGAAGAGATGTAGAGGCAGCTTATTATTTCAAGGCAAAAGAAAAAAAAATTCTAGCAATTCCTATTGTTTGTACAAAGATGATATATAACATAAGTAAATCATATTTTTTATTGCCTCTTTCTCACTGTTCTTCCTCCTTCCTATCCTCGGCCCCCAAGGGGAAGATCCTGAATTTGCTTTGCACTCATCTTTCAATTTCTCATAGCACTTAATAATTCAAATATTCTGCAGCTCCTGATTAGATTGGAAAATATATATTAACATTCATATGAAAAACACTTAATGGTTACTTCATTATTATATTGAAATATTTTGATTCTCTGCGCATCAGTCATTATCATAGTATGTAAGCATAAAAATGTCTTCCAAAGCAAGTATGATGGATTAGGTTTAGAAGGAACATCATAGCAACCAAACAATGAATTGAGACTTGGAGGTCTTGGGTTGTAATTTAAGTTCACACAAACCAGGCCTTTTGTGCCTATTGCCTAATTCATGACATAATTATTAGTAGCTGCCTTAGGATAAAAGGAATACAGACTTTATCCCATACATGAATTGTCAGACTTTCACTCATTTTAATAGCTAGAATCTTTTCTTTCCTTAAGATGTGTATTTTCTTTTAATGACCAGGCTCTGTGTGCTGCTGTAGTGAAACCAGATGTTCTAGAAACAATGGCTTTGCTGTTCAGTGGAGCAGATGTCATGTGTGCCACTGGAGACCCCGTGCATAGCACCCCCTATCTGCTAGCCAAGAAGGCTGGGCAAAGTCTGCAAATGGAATTTCTCTACCATAACAAATTCTCAGGTTCGTCACTGTCTCTTCATTAACCTGGTCTCTTCCGATATATCCATAAAAGGACTGAAGCATAAATCTATTTATTTTTCAAATAAGAGAATCCATCAGAATGAAGAAAAATGTAATTACTCAAAAGATGGAGGGGCCTAAGACTATTTTTTATATCATTTCAATAAAAAGTTTAGGAAGTCAATCTTTTATATTCCTTTAATCTTATAAATGGAAGATTAAAATAGCTAACGCACATAATCATTTCCACCAACATTAAATCCGATTTTCATATATGAATAATAAACATGACTTAAGTGCTTATTTGCAAATTTTATGCAAAGTAAAATAAATATCTCTTTATAATTATTCTTTGGTAAATTTTAAGCAGTTTTTCTTCTAGCTCAAAACTCATGTACATATTATAAGCAAAAGGAAAATTGTTTATATTTTAGATATTTCTTTAATTTTTCTAGATTTCCCTCAACATGATATTCATTCTGAAGGTGTATTAAGTCAAGAGTCTTCCCAGTCCACATTCCTCTGCGACTTTTTGTATCAAGCTCCTTCTGCTGCTTCTAAACTCTCTTCAGAGAAAAAACTGCTTGAAGGTATTTTTTTCTGTTCCTTTTAGATATTATCTGATAAAAACTTTATTCCATTATCAAAACAATTAGGTTTAGATTTTGATTTTTTGAGATGTTAGATTTGATCTCCAAGTAGAGATATTTTTGAGGATTTATAAACGCTTCTAGGTACAAATATTATTTCATATACTGCAGCAGGGATTTACCATTGGGTTGGAATGCTGAGTGAATTCTCAACAGAATTCACTGATATCTACCTTAAGGCTAACCAATTCTGTTTCAGGTTATAAAGGTTATTCTGACAAAAAAAAAAGGTGAAACTCAGCCCCTTTCCTTAGGGATGGACACCCCAACTGGCTCACTAGATAATGCAGATAAATGTGAACACATAGGAAGAAATGACAAGTTTTTAGTACATATTCAATTAGAGTACTAAGTAATATCAAAAAGTTCACTTTTTTTTTCTGATGAAAAGTGCGTGTGTCTGTGTGTGTGTGTGTGTTTAAGTAAAATGAAACTTAAACTTGATTTCAAAAAGTGGTGAGAATCTGATTTAAGAACATATTCTAGGTTTGGGGAATTATCTGAGCAGAGTCACAATGGGGCATTTATTCATTTATCCTTCCAACTCCTTGTGTCAAACTGATGCTAGGTATTGGGAGTTTAAAAATGACTAAGACACAGCCCTTATGCTCATGTATATACATTGGAACAAATCTGAGAAATATAGGCAGGAAAATATAATGCAATCTGCCTTACTAGAACAAAGAGTGTAAGAGAGATTTAGCTGTACCTGCCAATTGATGGTGGCCATTGATGGGCTCCGGAGCCTAGCATTAATTCAGTAGGTGATATAATTCAGCTATATTACTCAATCAAAAGAACTATAGAATGACAAACTCACTGTAGAGTGTTAATCCTCATATATGTAATTTGCAGTTCTTATTTCAATATAAAAGCTTTATTTCCATATATATATATATATATATATATATATAAAACATGTAATATATCCTGAAGCAGAATTATATTGAGATTAACTATACATTATTAGATTTTCCTGAAAAGAATAGCTGTCCTATAGTGAGTGAGCATGTATTATGTGTAAGGCATGGCTTTAGGTACTTTACATACATTAATTACAATCCTCATAAAAGTCTGCAAGATCATTGATGTTATGTCGATTTTCACATGAACAATGAAGCTCAGCATGAAGCAGAAGTTTACACCTGATTTGTGTTCTCATTGTTACAGTAGCACTTTAGCTTTGGTCAAGGTGTGACAGCCAGATGACAGTAGAATGGCAGAGCATTTTTATCGTTTGAATTAGGTGTTTTTGATTCTTTCGACAATTGGTTTTTGTCATCCTATACTCAGCCTAGCCAATAATAAATGTCAGATTTTACTGTTTTTGTTGTTTTGTTTTATTGTCTTCCACTTTTACTGTCAGTATTATCCCTAAGTAGTTAAAAGATAAGCGATCAGAAGATGAAAGTTCTTGGACACTCTGTGAATTGACTATATCAATCATCAAAATAATTAAGATACTTAAAAAAAAGTTTAGAAGAATGTTTCTTCTAAATACTCGGATATCACAGACTCACTCTTCAGACCAGTTTTATAAAGATCAAATGGGGATTAAAACACAAGATTTTCTTCCCAAGACTTTTCAATATATTTTAAGCATTGTACAGGTTAAAAATAATCTTTATATTATTTTTGACAATTGTGGTTATAATATTTGTAAACTTACCAGTATTCTTTAATATTTTCTTGAAACAGATTGGTTTTTAAATTTACTTGAGCACTACATTGATGTAATAAATAATTGTAACTAAATAATTCCTTTTTTTGCATATTAACTATGGATTTTTGGTTAAAATATATTTTAAAAAAGAAACGAGTGCATTATCTATATATGTAATTTACGGATATTTTTCCATTTTAAAACACTACCTTTTAGGTAATATGAAAGTTAGCTTCTGTATTTTTTCTATATAGTACAATAGCAATGATTTTAGTGAAAATATTCTGGCAGGGTATTCTTTATTGTCTTAATATCTTTCATCCAATTTACCAGCAAGTTCTATCACTTCAAACTCAAAATAGATCTTGAAGCAGTTGGCTACTCTTCATTTCCACTGACATCCTTCCAGCCACAGTAACCATCCTGAACTACCTATGCTATAGTGCCTTCCTTAATTGTCTTTCTGTATTTACCCTAGCTTCCCTTCAAAACTGTCTCCAAAAAAGAAGCTTATCTTTTTTGTTTCCTTCCTTCCTTCCTTCCTTCCTTCCTTCCTTCCCTCCCCCCCTCCCTCCCTCCCTCCCTTCCTTCCTTCCACTCTCTCTTTTCAGATGGAGTCTTGCCCTGTTGCCCAAACTGGAATGCAGTGGCACAATCTCGGCTCACTGCAACTTCTGCCTCCCGGGTTCAAGTAATTCTCTTGTCTCAGCCTGCTGAGTATTTGACATTATAGGCACCAACCGCCACACCCAGCTAATTTTTGTATTTTTAGTAGAGATGAGATTTCACCATGTTGGCCAGGCTGGTCTTGAACTCCTGACCTCAAGTAATCTGCCTGTTTCAGCCTCCCAATGTGCTGGGATTACACGCATGAGTCATTGCGCCTGGCCAATTATCTTTAAAAATGGAAATCACCCAGTTAGTCAGAAGGCTGGGATAGGAGGATTGCTTGAACACAGCTTGGGCTACATAGGAAGATCATGTCTTCTAAAGGTCAACAACAACAACAAACAAACTGGAAAAGTGAACATGTAATTCCATTGCTCAAGTCTAGTGGCTCCTCATTCCAGAATATAACCTTATTTTTTATTGTGACCTAAAAGACCTTTTTAGTAGAATGGCGTGAACCCGGGAGGCGGAGCTTGCAGTGAGCCGAGATCGTGCCACTGCACTGCAGCCTGGGAGACAGAGCAAGACTGTGTCTCTACATGGTTGCTTGCCTGGCTGCGCTGGTTTCCTCTCTATTCCTGGAACATGCCAAGTCCTTTTCTGCCTCTTTTGGTCCTTTTCACCTGCTGTTCCCTCTGCAAAGAGGACACTTCCCCCAGTCTGGTTCCTTGTTATTTAGGAATCAATTCAGTTCCCCCTAGTTAGTGAGGCCTCTCTGACACCCTACTAATGTGTGAACCCACTGCCAGCCCTTCTCGTTCATAGGATGCTGTGTATATTCGTCCTACCACTGATCACATGGAGATGTGCTGTTTCCATTTATTTGTTTCTCTTTCCCCCGAAGTGAAAGCTCAATGAGGCATCAGCTTTTTCTAGCTTGTCAAAGATTATCAAATCTTTGATACCCAAAACAGTTTCAGCACATGGTAGGACATGATAAATATTTGTGGAATGATAGAAGAATCATTTTTTAGGAAAGTTACCACTAGTGTAAATGGATGACTCATATGTCAATAATTTGGTTTTGATCTGTGGATAAAAAGATATAATTGCTGGCATAAAGCATATTTTGTGCAGAAAGCCCCTACTTACAAATGAACAGGAAAAGTTGAACTATCCAGAAAAACTTCTGTATTTGTTTCTTTTTCTCCCTTGAAGTTTGTGCAATAGTGTTGTTTCTGTTGAACATCAGATTTACGAAAAAAATGAATTATTTGGAAAGATTTAGAGATTAAAGTGTGGTTGTCACCTTTGCCTCTGAAAGCAAGCACTTGGATGCTACCACTCCATCAGCACTTGTCAGGACAGCCATAGAACAAAATGATTAAAAACAGAGACAAAAGTCTGGGAATAAAATGCATGCAGTTCCAGAGTTTCAGAGGCTTCAAATTGTCAGTTCAGGTTTTCGAGATTTGAAGTTTTTCTAGCCTCTGGTTATGAAGACTGATCTGTATTTTTCTTTTTTTTTTTTTCCTTTTCAGTTTAGTGTTCATGAAAAGAAAGATGGATTGCTTTTGTTGAGCCTAAGCACAGAGTTGAATAATAGCATCCTGGTTTTGTTTTCCCTTTTCCCACCTCGACCATATTTTTTCCCTTGATATCTTACCTTGATTTGTTTACACAGTATTCGATTTTTAAAAAGAAAGTGGTTGTTTTGGATTACTAGAAATTATATTTCTGTCTGTTTATATTTAACTTTGTGGATTAACATTGAGGAATTTTGAAGATCTTTTGTTCTGTGAAAGCCTAAATTGTATAGCTTAAACATGTTTTTCCAAGGCTAAAACACATGTCTTTTAAATGAAAAGGATTACTAACATATATTACTGTTCGTAGTGGGTGTTGAATACTATTAATTTAGGAAATTTCTCATCATAAAACAAATTCATAGTTTCAAAAAATAACAGTTTTGCCTTAACTACCTCAGATGTATTGTATACATATGTATTAGAAGGTATTACTTCTTTACCCTAATACATTTTTGAGATGAATGTATATAGTTCAAGCATTTAACAGATACAGTGAGTAACTGTGTGCAGGCGCTAAGAGGGTGGCTTCCAGAACCCACCTGCCAGTGAGGTTAAAACAGCAACTTTCAGAACCCAATTGCCTAGGGTTCCTTCCCCAACTCTGATGCTAAGTACTTAATGTGACCTCAGGAATGTCGATTAACCTGTTATGTGCCAGTGAAAAGGGTACAAGGAAGGGGCATAATATAACTGACATAACTGGGTTGTTCTGAGGATTCAATGAGTTAAAGCATGTAAAATGTGTAGAACAGTGCATGGCACATAAATATGATGATGATGATGAAGAGGGGCACTGAAGAGCTTATGTTTAAGCACAGTTGCCCCTGACTTCCAGTTAGCCTTTGAGTTTAGGTATGTTGTCCTGTGGGCTGTAGCCGACATTTACGGTATCCAACTATATTATGTCTATCATTCCGTGGTAGCATTTCAGTTGGTCACCTCTGGGGAATTCTTTACCTGTGCTTGGGTAAATCCTGTAGTAATGTTTTTCTTCACTGATCTCAACATGAAGATTGAATAGAAAGAATGAATAACCCCTCTTGCCAGTCCACTAAATTTACTTGCATTCTTTAAGCTCCTATTTATGGAACAGCTGAGGCCTGAGTGTCATTCATTCTGTGGTCACAGTTTTATGTTGGTAAACAGCTTCCTTTAACAATTAAAATGACTTGTGGAGCAAAGAGGGTTTCAAGGAGGGTACCGACATTTCTCAAAGTCAGATTTAGGAGTGAATATCTAAATTAGCCCAGGCAGACCAGCATCATACAACATAATCTTGCTGAACCTTTTCATTGCTCCCCATATCAATGGGAATGTCACGATTTCCTGCCACAGCTTCATTATTATAAATCCTCAAAGACAATATGTGTGCCTGCCTTGTCTGACTTCTAGCCCATTTCACTTACAAAAATAAAGCTAAGAAATGGTTACAGAAATGAGAAAGCTACAGGACTAACTCTCCTCAAGCTTGTAATTCTAACTGGAAATGAGTTTGTACATACCATTTTAAAGAGATGTGTCATTTGTTTCCCATTAGAATTTACATAATGAGATTCTGCAGTCACATTTATGTTATGCTTAATTCATTTGGCACTGTTTGTTTAAGACCTTCGAATGGCTCCCACTTGTCTAAGTGAGAGAGGCACAAACTCCTGAACACCTGTCAAGTGAGACTCTTGGGGTCTGGCCTCTGCCGTGAACCTGCAATCTTGTTTCCCATTTCCCAACTTCACATGTAATCTGATTCTCTGGGCAAAGAGGGTTTCTGCAGTTTGACCTTTCTATGACTTTCTTCTTACTGTTCTTTCCTGATGCTGTGGCTGTGAATGCTTTTTTTGCTACTTTAGAAACATGCCTCCTAAATTATGAGGGATTATTTTATAGACTTTTTTTTTTTGCAGTTTGTTTTTTTTTTTTTTTAAATCACTTCAATATCAGGGGTGGCTTACCTCCTTGAATGCTTCTAATCTGCTAAAGAGACAACCTGCTGGTTATCATTTTGAACACATCTCCCCTTTCATTGGATTACAAGCTGCCTGAGAACAGGGGTGGATCTCCTAATCTATGACAGTGATTCACTATGCACTGAATAATTGTGCATTTTTTATTTATTCTCTTATGAAGATTCTTCTAGACATCTGAGTGCATTGCTTTGAAATTACTTCCAAACTCCCTTTGATTAGTATTTTGACTTTATCTTTTCTTATATTTTAGAAACTCACAATGAATGTTCATTTAAAAATTGTGGCTTTTCACGATTTTTATCTAACTGTGCAGGACGTACACTGTGACTCAGGATTTGAGGGCCCTGGAATTATATATCACTTTGACCAGGAATTGCTTTGGTCTCTGTTAGTTTTCTTTTCCAGTGCCCATAAAAGATTCGTTTATGCTATTTGCTTCTGCCAGTTATGATTGGACTTTCCATTTGGTAATTCATTTTCAGAGTACTGTGTCCTATCTAGCTCTTTAGGTGTCACCATTTTGATTGTTACTCCTTGTGATTGTTTTTTGAAGCCAAATACATTGTCTTGTTTTCTTTCATGTCACCCCCACACCCACCTAAGATTCTGATCATATGCTAAAGGAAAAATTTGAAATTAGTTTAATATATTCTTAAGCTTTTAAATTAGTTTGACTAATAATTTGAGACTTACAGAAAAGTTCTGAGAATAGTGCAAATAATTCTCATATACCTTTTGCCCAGATGTATCAATTATTAACATTTTACATTTGCTGTATTTTTCTTTCTGTGTATGTGTATATATATGCCTATGTATAATACACATACATATGTATCATGTATGTATATACGGGTACATATTTATCTCATACTTTATATGCACACTTAAAAGTAAGTTGCAGACATGACACCTCTTTACCTTTAGTAGTTCAGTATGTATTTCTTTAGAAGAAGGGCATTTATAAATAATACCCTAAAGTAACCACAGAACAGTAATCCAACTTCAGAAATTATCTAATATATAGACTTTCTTCATTATATCAAATATATAGACCTTAGTAGTCTTAGTGTCTGTAGATCGAATCTATATTTTAGGTGATGGTCTGATTTAGCCTGCAGATGGTAGTGTACTGACTTCCGTATAAGATGAATTTGAAATCTTCTGAACAAGCATTAAGGGCCCTGCAGATTCTGACCCTTCTTCTTTTGCATACCTACCATAAGCTGCAGTGTCACTTTTTATGCTACATTTTTTTTTCCTTTTAATACTCTGTACAGACATTTCATTCTCTGCAGCTTCAGAGTTGTTTTTCAACAACCTCTTTATGGCTCTGCCTTCTCTGGTCATCAATGTCACAGCCATTTTTGTTTTATACATTCCTTGCTACTAGATTGTAAATTCTTTGGAGAGCAGAGAATATGACAACTTTATATCCCACGCAGCAATGTCATATACTTTATGTGAAATAGGCAATTAATAAATGTATTTACTTGCATCCAACCATTATTTAGAAGCATGTATTTGTTTTTAAAATTAGATTCGTGATTAGCTCAATTTGTTATTTGTTTTGTTTCAAATTCTTAGAGACAAATAAAAAATGGTGTGTTTTGGAAGGAGGCTTCTTGAGTTACTATGAAAGTGATAAGTCTACCACACCTAATGGCACCATTAATATCAATGAAGTTATCTGCCTGGCTATACACAAAGAGGACTTCTATTTAAATACTGGGTAGGTCTATCTTTACACAATTAGGGGGTAAAATGTATTTTCAGATAATTATACCGGCTAATGAGAGTTTTGTTATTTTAGTTCTTTAGTTGCTTCTAATAGAAGGGTTGAATGGTTTTTGAAGCTTACTTACTTTTCACTTTTGGAAATTTCTTTTGGGAATTCACTATAAAGCAGGAAAACTAAAATATTTACAGTAGGTAATATGAAGTGCTAACATGTTTGAATCAAATCTTTATGTATTTTTTTTTTTTTGGGGGGGGATGCAGTCTCACTCTGTCACCCAGGCTGGAGTGCAGTGGCGTGATCTCGGCTCACTGCAACCTCCGCCTCCTGGGTTCAAATGATTCTCATGTCTCAGCCTCCTGAGTAACTGAGATTGCACATGCCACCACACCTAGTTAATTTTTATATTTTTAGTAGAGATGGGGTTACACCATATTGATCAGGCTGGTCTCAAACTCCTGACCTCAAGTGATCTGCCCATCTCGACCTCCCAAAGTACTGGGATTACAAGTGTGAGCCACTGTGCCTGGCCAAATCTTATGTAAATGTATAGCATATCATTTATGACCATTGTAGTCATTTAATTTTTTTACTTATTATTTAAAATAGTGTACTAGTGGTAAAATTCATTTATCCATTTAATGAGTATCATAATTAAAACAGATAAGAAAGGAGAATATTTTGTGACGATCTATTCACATTAAAATAAACTATTTAATAGTATATTGAAATGCTAAATTTCTTAAAGATATATTTGTTAATTTAATGGTCAGAAAAAGTCACAATGAATAGATTAAGCATTATTTATGTAATATATTTGACTCACCTATACTATAGTTTAAATAAATCTCCATGAGGACTTTAAAAGCAGGCCCCTAAGATCTTTGGTGTGAAAGTATCTTATCATGTTTTTTGATGTAATTAATGAAAAACATTGACATTAAAATCTGAAAAAAATCAGTTTTATAGGAGCATAGATTTTAAATAAGATTTTTATATGAGAAAGGGAAGAGATTTGCAAAGCTCTTATTTACATAAAACTACATTGAACATATTACCTTTACTTTATGATGACTAATTGAGATGACTTGTTTTCTAGTAAATCTGATTTGATTTATGATGTGAACAAAACTGATTACTAATTGACTTTTGTTTTAATCTTAATAGTGTTTTACCCTAAATGATTATTCAATGTAATATGACTTATGGAATGTTAAAATAAGTGGATTCTATATATTAAATTACTAATTAGTAAATGAAATATAACAAATATAATTAATACTAGTTTATGTCAGTATATTAATATGTTAAAAATAAAATATTCTTGATAACATATACTGATACAAGTAGATATGCAAAGAGAAAGTATCTACAATGAGATGCGGTTAAAAAATAATTGTTGCCATAATATTCTTGCTGAATTTCCTCAAATAGCACATTGGAGAGTATGACCTCAATAATGTAGGCACTGAAGAGTTATATAGACATATTTTAGGAAGAGAGCTGGAAGAAGTGGTAAGGAGATTGGAGGAAGAGAGACTGTAATTGTTGAGAATTTAACTAGAGGAAGAGAGTGAACTGATAAGATTAAAAGACTGACTGGACGAAGAGTTGATGTTAAGTGGAAGAATAAGTTACACTCAAGGGTTTTGAGCTTGTTGTGATGAGGTTGATTGTGATGCTTCTAAATTAGGACGTGAAGGAGATACAGCAGGCTTGGGATGGAAAAGAGGAGAAAGGAAGATGACTTTGGCGTAGGGTATTTTGAGATTTTTAGGTAACAGTAGCACGCATACTTAGCGTGTGCTAAGAAATAAATGGAGTTGTGAATGAGGAGCTCAGGAAAGAATTCAGAGCATGGTATGTTGCTTTAATGTTATCTATAGTAAGAGTTAGAAATTTGGGGTAAGTTGAGATGATGAAAGGAACATTTATCTTTCTTACGAAAACTCTAAGAGAGTGTTAATGCTTCATGTGTTTGTGTTCTGGAGGGAACCTGCTGTATGACTGGGCCTATTTGAAATTAGACAAGAAGAGTGTTAAAAACTGTTTGGGCAATGTTTGCTTTGAACAGTTGGTCAGAGTAAATCAAGAAGGAGTGGTGAGAGAGGGAAGACCAGACCAAGGAGAGCCCTTTGCTACATCAGTCAACTGATGAGCGTCCAGGGCGTAAACAAAGTTACACAATAGAATGATTAAGTGATTATACAAAATATTCCTTTTGTCCAGTCCAGTGTGTTCCATTTACCTCATCTGAATAAAATGCAAACCATTAACAGAATCTGTTAGGATGATTTCACAGCATTACTTTATTTTAAAAGGCATTTAATTAAAAACTTGACCTGTGTGCTATTTGTTTTCTTAGGAGCCAAACGTAACTGGTAGTATCTTTTTATTTGTGCATGTTTTAGGCCCATCTTTATCTTTGAGATCTACCTACCCTCAGAACGTGTGTTTTTATTTGGAGCTGAAACATCTCAAACTCAAAGAAAATGGACAGAGGCAATAGCCAAGGTATTTAAATATTATGTTATTGCTCTAAATCCAGACAAGATTCTGAACTGGGAGTCTGTGTTTGAGCTTCAGGGGTCCATGAAAGTTTCATATAAGATTATAGGAATAAAGTTCATACTTCATTAGATTTTCAAAGAAAGTTGTCAAAAGAAGTAGCTACCTTCAGGAGCCTTAAGCAGGGAAGAAATTAAAGTAAAACTTGGAGAAATAATTATTCAAATTAAGGCCATGTTTTTGATGGTTAGGATATTCTCAATATTGTAAAGTCATTTCTGCGTGTGTCTTTTTATAGGTAGATGTTTTATTCAAGGTATACACAAAGGAGAAAGGGGCAGATTCAGGAAAATATATAAATGGAGAAAAATGCTGAAGGTTGACATTTTGAAAAGTTCTACAAATCAATCAAGAGAATGTCTTGCGGTTTCAACTCTGTAGCAAGACAAGTGGTTTAAGATGCTGCCATTTGAAAATACATTATAGTTGTTCAGTTTTAAGACTGATAGCAAGTTAAATTGTTTTGAATTTGGTGTTACCTTTGAATCTTTAAAATAGAAAAACTAAGATAATTTGTCTACCTTCTCTCATATCTGTAGATAGGGAAGGGATTTCCTATTTTCACTGTCTTTATTACTTTTTTGTATTTGTTTTAACAGCATTTTGTTCCCTTATTTGCTGAAAACTTAACAGAAGCTGACTATGATTTGATTGGTCAACTCTTCTACAAAGACTGCCATGCCCTGGATCAGTGGAGAAAAGGCTGGTTTGCTATGGACAAATCCAGTTTGCATTTTTGCCTTCAAATGCAAGAAGTTCAGGGAGATAGAATGCACTTAAGAAGACTGCAGGAGCTAAGTAAGAGTTTTTTTCCTCCCTTATCTTTGGAACACTTTTCTTTGTTGCATACAATAGTGGTAGCCTTTAGTAAAATCTTGATGGCTCACTCCCAAACTTATGACTAAGCAGTATTAATATTTGTATCTTCATGGATGTTTATTGTAGGGTTTTAAAAAAATAAGTTTTTGCTTTTTGTTCTCCCTTCAGCAATCAGCACAATGGTTCAAAATGGGGAAAAACTGGATGTCTTACTCTTGGTAGAAAAAGGGAGGTAAGTGCCTTTTTGCTTTTTGTTCTTTATCTCAACAATTCTGGGCAGTGGGATTGTTTTGTTGTTATTATCTTGAGGGAGAAAATAATATTTTAAAACCTGTTGAAATTTTCTGAATCATATAAATATACATATATATAGTATATAGTCTTTCTTTGGAAAGACTGTACCAATGATATTTACATATTTTTATAATTTTTATGACAGACTTATTGTGATCAATTATTGTATAGTTTTCTATAGACCTAGATTCCTCTGTGACATTTACATTTAAGTATTTGGAAAGCAGTTTGGTAATTATAAATGTATCTTCCTGGTAAGAATATGATGACTATAAATTGTATTCTGAATTATCTATGCGTATGGGTCACGCATAGCTAAAATTTGATCTCTTGAATTTATTCAGTTTTTTCAGTAACTAGTAAGCATCTACTGTGCATCAGGGACTGTTAAAGGTATTGGTGATATCATGATGAATAAAACAGACTAGTCCCTACCATCATGAAACATGTATACTGTTAGGGAAAACAGTGTAAGCAGACAAAAATAATTATATGCTGTTCTGTCCATCAATTTTAAATTCTACGCAGAAAAATAAGTAATATAAAAATAGTCTGATGGGATAGTATCTGTGTTTGCTAGCTAAGAGAAGAAATATTGGATGAAAGATCTTCATAAAGTGAAAAAGTAAACTTTGCAGTAATCCAGATAGAGTATTTCAGGTGTAGGGCCAAGGGTATTTGAAGACTCTAAGAGTGTGTTGTACTTGGCATGTCCAAGTTCTGCAAGGAAGCTGTGGTGACTGGGAATATTTGAATGAAAGAGAGAGTGGGAAGAAATGATTTCAGCGATACCCATAACCTTATCATATAGGACCTTATCAGTCATGATGTGTAAAGATTTGAAATTTAATCAAATTATGATGGGAAGCTGCTCAGTCTGAGAGCTGGGAAGTAGAATGGTCTGATTTATGTTTTTACTGGATTACTCTGACTCCAGATGAACAAGCTTCTGGGGGATGAAAGTGAAAGTGGGTGTTTAGTTAGGATGCTGGCCGGGAAAGCAATGGCTTATCTGAGAATAGGAGTGGTTGGATATATCGTGAAGGTAGAGGTGTCAGGATCTGTTGATGGATTAGATAACTGTAAGAGTCAAGGATGATGCCAGAATTCTTGACCTGAGCAATTACTGAATTATGGTGCTGTTTTTTGAGAGAACAAATACTTGGAGCATAGAGGTAGGATATTCGTAAGTTTAAGACAGTAGATCAAGAATTTGGTTTTGGAATGATAACTCGGAGATGTCTCTTTGGTGGCAAAGTGGATCTGGTGAGTAAGCAGTTGAATATGCATGTCTAGAATTCAGTGAAGAGGTTATATCTGGAGATATAAATTTGGGAGTCACCACTGTGCTCATGCTATTTTGCTAAGGAACTGGACAGGTTCACTTAGTAGAGAGTGTGGATAGAAAAGAGAGTTGAAGATATAGCCGGAGGTCCCCCAATATGTAAAGGTCTAGAAGAGGAGATGATCAAGCAAAGAAGCCTGGGAAGGAACAGCCGGGGACATACCAGAGCAATTAGGAAGACAATTTCTTTTATTTTTAATTTTAGATTCAAGGGGCACATATCTACATATGTGCAGGTTTGTTACATGGATATATTGTGTAGTGCTAGGGTTTGGGCTTCTATTGAGCCCATCACCCAAGTAGTGACCATAGTACCCAATAGGTAGTTTTTCAGCCCTTGTCCCCTTCGGTCCCCACTTTTGGAGTCCTCAGTGTCTATTATTTCCATCTCTATTTCCGTGTATACTCATTGTTTATCTCACACTTATAAGTGACCACATGCAGTATTTGATTTTCTGTTTCTGTGTTAATTCACTTAGGATAAGGACCTTCAGCTGCATCCATGTTGCTGCAAAGGACTTGACTTCATTCCTTTTTTATGGCTGTGTAGTATTCCATGGTATATATGACCACATTTTCCTTAGCCTGTCAACCACTGATCGGTACTTGAGTTGATTCCACATCTTTACTCTTGTGAATAGTGCTGTGATAAACATATGGGTTCAGGTGTCTTTTTGGTAGAACCATCTTTTTTTTTCCTTTGGATAGATACCTAGTAGAGGGATTGCTGGATCGAATGGTAGTTCTATTTGTAGTTCTTTGGAAAATCTTCAAACTGCCTTTCTTCTTCAACAAATTAGGTATTTTTTCCCCTTGGCTTCTTGTAATTTGCTTTAAAAAAAAAAAAAAAAAACTCTTAATTATACTGGTTCAGTATGGTTTGCTTTATAATAGTGCAAGATTATTTGTATTCTTACAAAAAAGTGAGCTAGAGAAAAGAAAACGCTATTAAAATCATAGGATAAAACATATTTACTACTCATTAAGTGGAATTAGATCATCATGAAGGTATTCATCAGTGTCTTTATATGTGTAGGCTGAGGAGGGGTTGATCATGCTGTCTCGGGGGGTGGCAGAGACAAAAGAAAAATCTGTATGAAGGAATCTGTGCAGTTCAATCTTACGTTGTTCAAAGTTTAACTGCAATATTAAAATATAGCTAAATAAGCCTTCATTTGATTATTTTTATTGCTGTGACAAGGATAATGACTTTCAATGGTTTTCGGAACCTGCCTTTCCTTCAACTTCGCGGGACGACATCAAGAGCTTTATACAGCAAGAATATTACTGATTAGATATTTATGTCAGATTGTGTTTGTTAACTTCTAGGCATAATTAGGACTTTGCATTTTTACTTATTTCTTGGATTATTATGGTTAATGATACTTTATATTCTTATTTTTGGTACCAGATGATGATTTCACTGTACTGTCAGAGTATTGTTAATTTTATGTCCAGAAATAATGAGGAATTATTAGGTATAGATAGAATTTGACATTAAAATACTAGCATAAATGCAGTTTTACAGTCATTTATTAATATTTATGGAATGCTTACTGACTGCCACTTCCATGGCAGGAAAATAAAAAAGGTAAACAACATAAACTTGGTGTCTGACCCCTCAGATCTTATGTTCAAACAGATAGGCAAGCATCAGCTTGGCAAATGTGTTTATCCTTTTCATTTTTTCAGGTTATTATAGCCAAAGTATTTTTGTACCATTTTTTTAATCTATGAAGGATTTGACCAGTGGTACATAGGTTTGAATTAAAATGTAGCAAACGTGGATTAGAATGATTTAGTTTGATGAAATTCTATTTAGTGCTTACTGCACACAGTCTACCCCCTCACAAAGGCAAGATATGGAAGCCAGAGCACTAAATGTTTTGTTATTTTGTACGTTTTGATCTTACCCTGTACTGTAGAAATCAGGAGATGAAATTCATTTGTAATATTATTTTTGAGTTCATGGAAAAGTAGAAGACTAATGAATTCCAAAATAATGGTCACAGACACTTAGTAACATTTTTGGTAATTGACAGTTTTTGTCTACATTTGTTACTAACAAGTTATGTTGAAAGTATTTTTATGAAAGTGAAGAGTAATAATAGGAGTGGGAGACACGTGAAGATAAATATAACCAAGTTATTTTCCTTAAATCTCTTCGCATAGCTAATGTACCATACCCACCACTTAAATGCACCTATATTATCACATACTTCTGTCTTTGGTTTATTTGCTTTTCCTTTTTACTCCAAATCAATATCATCTGATAGTAACAATGATGACAGTGGGGCAGTTACCATGTGCCAAGCCCCATTTTAAGTACTTAAATAGCCTTCTTTTGCCTGTATGATATTGAGGAGAATGGTTCATTTTAAAGTTAAGGTCATTTTGTAACTTAATTTTTTTTTTAAAAAAGTGTTCAATATTCATTTACCAATATCTTTGTAAAGATATTTCTCGGCCGGGCGCAGTGGCTCAAGCCTGTAATCCCAGCACTTTGGGAGGCCGAGACGGGTGGATCACAAGGTCATGAGATCGAGACCATCCTGGCTAACCCGGTGAAACCCCGTCTCTACTATAAAATACAAAAAACTAGCCGGGCGAGGTGGCGGGCGCCTGTAGTCCCAGCTACTCGGGAGGCTGAGGCAGGAGAATGTCGTGAACCCGGGAGGCGGAGCTTGTAGTGAGCTGAGATCCGGCCACTGCACTCCAGCCTGGGCGACAGAGCGAGACTCCGTCTCAAAAAAAAAAAAAAAAAAGATATTTCTCAGGATTTAAATAAACCATAGAGTCTGGATAGACACTATGAGTTACTAGAATTCAAAATTTAAGCATTTATTAGAAAAATAAAAATGTTTACTAGAAAACATTTTTATAAAATTGTTAGAAAACATGTCCATACAATTCCTACCTAACTGAAAATGGAGTAGAGAGAAGGGAGGTCAACATCATGCATAAAAGTAAAGAATCTGCACACTAGATGACAAGAACATGAGGTTATGAACCCTGACAGAGCAAAGACCATACATACGTGGCAGGCACAGCACCCTGTATGGTGCAAAACAGGGTCTCATATTTATGAATCTACTTATTTACATAGACATATAAACATATGTGTGTGTATTCTGTGACTACATAGACATCATATAGGGAATGATGGAAAAAGGAGCAGTTTTGGGAGAGAGCCTGGGAGATAATGAGTTTAAGACATGTTGAACATGAGATTTCTTATAAGTCATCTAAGAATAAATTGATGGGAGAAAGTTATTTTTATGGATAAGATATTCATGAAAAGATTAAGAGGTTGGAAATACAGATATTGGAGTTATCAGCCTGAAGAAGGAAGAAGGTGAAATTACTTAGGGTGATTCTATGGGAAGGAGAGAGGAAGAAATCCTATGTTGGAGCTTTGATGACTATACATCATTTTTAGGGGAATTTGTCAGGCAGTAGTAGCTGCTTGTTTACTCAGAGAGTGAGGCCAGAAACTAAGAGAGAGTACAAAGTGTTGTAAAGCCCAGGAAGAGAGTGTCTCAAAAAGGAAGGATCAGTTAAAAATGTCAAGTGCTGATACAAGGACATGCCCAGTGAGAATAAACACTCCATGAGATAAATGATTTGGAGTCCATCTGGTGACTTGGGGCAGAGCAGAAGTGAACAGGCAGGTACTAGATCAGATTAAGAATGGGAACTTAGCAAAGTGAGATAGCTGGTGAGGTCACTTTGTCAAGATGTCTGGAGGGAGGTTCATAGGATTAACTAGGTAAGAGATTTGACCCAGAAAGGGCATATATGTGCAGTTTGTTTTCAGATGGCTTGAATTTGTACACGTATAAATTTTGATGGAAAATAAACATAAAATGGGAGGGATTGAAGGTCTAAGAGAGAGTACAAGCAAGAGAGCAAGATCCCTCAACTGCAAAAGTAAGAAAAGAAGAATTGATGGATGATTTTGGATGTTGATAGTTTTCTCCATGTGGTAGTGGGATGTCGAGAGAGATACCAGTCAATTTTCAATTGCTTTGTGAACTGGGAGATAAGAGTGACGACTCTTGAGCTTCTGGCCTGGGTGATTCTGTGAATGATAGTATCATTTGCCAAGATAGAGACTATGCACTTCTCGCCCAGTACTCAAACATAACTAGTTAATTATAGCTGTGATTGTTGAAAAGCTGTTTCAGTACCATGCCAAAATGAGAAAATTTCATTGTACCACCCTTGTTTTCATCTCCCTTTTGATCTATTAGCCCTTTGGGAAATGATGACTGTCAGCAATGGTAGATTCTGTTAGACTTGTCAGTGACAGATAAAATTGTGGCTTCTGGAAGTGAAACAACTTCCAATTATTTATACTGATGGCCTGTAGAGGTAGTGTGAATAGTTGAAAGAAAAAAAAACCAACCAGCTGTAAGCTTGAACCTTTAATTTTTGCTAGTAGCAGCTTGAGCCAGAAATGTAAATCATACATAAATTTAATGAGTTAATTTCACATATTTTTCCTGTTCTTATCTACCTTTGATTAAAATGCTGAAAAACATTAATGGTTTTTAAAAGCAAGGAGGAGAAAGAATCCCCAAAACTGGAAATGTTTATAAATTGATAATTATCCCCTGTATATAGTCACTATTTAGATAGATATTTTAATCTTCATGGTCATTTTCTCTATATGCATAAATGAGTGTCTTTAGACAGAAAAATATTGCAATAATATTTTCCACACACAGAGCATTTTTACTCTAAAAAGCTCTAAACAGAAGGTGTTCCAGATGGTGTCGTTTTAATGTGTATTCTTTGTATACTTTAAAAATTATTTTGGAAAATAAAGCTTTCTTGATTACACTTAAGGGTTTCTGGCATGCTATTTGATGTTGTTATTGGGACTTAGATTTTGTGCTTTTCTTTTAGGCCTTACTACTGTTTGTGCAAATAAAGAAAAATCATATTGTCAAATATCTCTTGTTAGTGAATATTTTAGACCAGGAAGGCAGAAGGCATTTTCCTGGACAGTAGGAAATTGTATCATCACTTTGACTGAAATGTTCAAGAAATTACATGTTTTTCTCAAAATTTGAGAACTATTTTTGCACTTTAACCCACATCTTCTGCATATGTTTTTCTAAGAAATAAGTTACTGTGTTTACCATGTTCACATTCCATAGCTGCATGCCCATTGCCATAGACACTTACTATGCTTTTGTTAAAAGGTTGCTGGTTCTAATAAACACAGTGTGAATAAGTAAACTGTGTTATCAGAAACAGAAAAGACTAGTGTGTTTTTTTGTTTTAGATTCCTTGGTTGATATATAGTAAAGCATAATACACTTGATGTCTCCCAAGCTTGACTGCATTTCAGTTTTAATTGCAAATTCTTCACATAAAGAAGCTTAACACTGGGGAATAAACACTTTATCAATATGTTTCACAATTATGGAACAGATTACTTTTCTCAATTTGGGAGATTAACACCCTAAGTTTAATATTCCTTACTTCCTATCACCTTATTCCATATGATCTTTTCTCCCCCTTCAATGTGTTTTATAGTAGCTAATATGTTAGCAATACTCCAGAGGCTGAATTATCTTAAAGTGGTTTCTAAATTGTGCATGTAATTGCAAATTAAACAGTAACCTATTGCCCACAATATAAGCTTGAATGCTTTTGTAACTTTCTGATGATTTAATTCTTAGAGATGGCTTAATCTGAATATTGCCAAGGAAAACAAGAGAGTCTCTTCTCTCACCACCCCCACAGGTTTTAAAAAAAGAAAGAGACTCTTAGAAAACAAATATTAAGTGATTTTATGTTCAAGAAAATTATGATAAAGGGAATGTATATCTATTAACAAAAGGTAGACTTTAAAGCGTATGTTATTTGCTTTAACAATTTTGTTTCATTTAGTTCAAAGTACCTCTATGTACCAGGAGTTAAGCTTATGAAGAAGTAAGTATGATATGATGGGGAAAAATGGACAAAAGAATGAGCAAATCCCTCTAAGATGTGTGTGTGTGTGTGTGTGTGTGTGTGTGTGTATTGTTTTTGTTGTGTTTTTTAAAGAAAAGTATTTTTAACTGGATCTATCATCCTATGAAGGACTTTAGTAGGAAGAAATGAAGGGGGCCTGAGACACAACGTAGTCCAAGAGGTAGAAATAATAGGCTCAGATAAATAGGATGGGCTAGAAACAACCTCAGTATGGGTTGGCCTTAACTTTGAGCGCTTGAGGAGGATGCATGAGACAGTGGGTCTGGAAAGATAGATTGATACTCTATTAGTTTTTTCAATTGAATTTAATTCATAACTTGCCTTATTCTGGAAAGCATTTCTGAGTAATTCCTGAGTATTTGGAAGTTTAATATATTTCCAAATAACCCATACTTCACAGTAGAAATCACAGGAAAAATTAGGAAATATTTGATCAATGATAATAAAATCATAACATCAAAATTGTGTGATGGAGCTACAAAACTATTTCAAGGAAGTTGAAAACTTTAAATGCTTATGCTAAATCAAAAGATCTAAAATCCATCCTCTAAACATTTACCTTAAAAATCTAAAAAAGAGCAACTTAGACCTAACGTGGTTCAGGAATGAATTGATACAGACAGTAGAAAGAATGAATAAATGGAATATATTTTAAAAAAAGAAAATCTGAGTCACCAATAGCTGGTCCTTTGAAATAATCAATTTAGTTAATAAATTTTTAACTTTTTTTGGAAAAGTTAAGAAAATTGATAAAACTCTAACTAGAAGATAGAACAGAAGATACAAATTACCAGTATCATAAAGCTATGGATCATTTTAATATTTAAAAGATAAGAAAATATTATGACTAACTTCATACCAATGAATTTAACACATTGGATATAATCAAAACAATTTTTTCAAATACAGGAATTAGGCAAACATATTTATTCCCATCACTTCTATTTAACATTTTATTGCTGGTTTAATGTGATAAAGCAAGGAAATTGGAGAGAATCTTAAGTATTGGCATTATAAGTTAAAAATTGAATTATAATTTGTTCTTTAAGCAACATGGTTAATAAAATGAAATCATACACTGGTACTATTCAAAATATATGTGTCTGATAAAGCACTCATATCCAAAACATGGACAGAATACATATAATTCAATTAGAAGAAGACAAAAACCCAATAAAATAACAAAAAAAATGAATAGAGATATCTAAAAGAATATCTATGAATAGCCAACAAGCACATGTAAAGTTAATTACCAGAGAAATACAAATTAAAGCCACAATGAGATCACACTGAATAAACTAAGTTTTTTAAAAAGTGGCAGTGCAAAGCGTTGGCCAGTATGGTGGGATTGTAAAATAGTACATTCATTTTGGGAAGCAGTTTAGAAGGTTTTGGTTTTTAAAAAGAATACAGTCAGTTTACATGTAACTATACATCCCAACAAATGAGCTCCTAGGTATTTACCCAAAACAAATCATAATATAGGTCCACAAAATGACTCCTATGCAAATATTCAAATCAGCTTTATTTATAATAAAAAGAGAGGAGACCCCAAATGTTTTTAGTCAGTGAACGTGTAAACAGAGTATGTTATGTGTTCATATGTGAAGTACTGATTATCATTATAAAGGAACCTATATTAGCAACAACACGAATGAATCTTAAAAACATTGTGCTGAGTGAAAAAAGCCAGGCACAAAAGAGTAATACTGTATAATTCCATTCCTATGAAGCTTTAGAGCTGGTAAACTAGTGAATGGTGACAGAAGGCAGATAAGTTCTTGCCTAAGATTGTGGGTGGGGAAAGGGATGCAATGCAAAGAGTTATGAGTGAACATTGTGAGTGATGGAAATGGTCTACATATTAATCATGGTGGTAGTTACACAAGTGTAAACATTTGTAAAAATATTTCAAACCATACACTTAAAATTAGTTCATTAAAAATTCTAATGACCAGGCATCACTCACAGAAATAACACAGTTCATACTTTCCCAGAAGAAAACAAACCCAAAAGCCTATTTGGATGAGAAGTAGGGTCTTCTTTTGAGAGGTTGCTTAGGAAGTATAAAGAAAAATGCACAGTACACCCTTCTAAAACTATCCTCCAAAGTCCTGTCCATTACATTTCCAACATGCCTAGGATGCTTTTCAAGGCAGAATGTAAGTGTACAGTCTTGAAGAAAAGAAATAGGTCTTCTGCTATGCGTGGCTTTAGCAGATCATCTTTCACGTCCATTCTAATAGTGTGACTGTGTAATAAATTGTTGAGGAAATTCTGTTTTGTGAATCTTAGGTGTGATAGGACTAAGAAGAAAGGCAACAGAAAGACACATCACCATTTCACGTCTTGAATGAGTCTTTTTGGACCTGAGGACCAGAGTTGTAAATTATGGAGATCTGATTCCTCAGGTAAAGGAAGGCTCATGGACTAGGCTAGTACTGAGTACCTCAAATGTGCAAATCCTACCTAGTTCTGAGGCCTCAGACACGTTCTTTCTGGCTCTTAGTTTCTTAGTCATATATGGAAAAAAAGCTTGGCAGAGATATTTCCAGTTATCTGGCTCAAAAGCTCAATGACAGTCTAAGATGGCTTGGTTCAGAAGGCTTTAAATATCTTTTCCTTCAAGGGATCAGTCAAAACTTCAACTTATGTGATTTGTTTCTAATTACATTTTTAAAAACACAGACATGTATAAAGAAGGAAACAAAATGTCCATGAGTTTTCTACCCTGAGTTAATTTAACATTTTAGGAAATGCAATTGAATTTATACATATGTGCAATTATGCATTCTTTGCTCATTGTACTAAGTTTATAATATATATATTTGGAGGTAGCTAAATCACTTAACCTTTCACTAGTTTTGGGGATTTCAGCTTCCATTTTTTAAAAGTTCGGGTGAATGTATGTCTTTGTGTGCATGTGCACATGTGCGTGAGAGAGGGACAGAAATATATTGAAAGAAACAGATATTGTACCTTCATTTCAAATCGTGTACTTATGAAAGAGTCCTGTGTTTGGAACTAATTGTCAAAAGTAATGCATACGTATTTTAAGATTCTTAGAACATATTTTCAAGTTTATTTTTAAAGTATCTCATCAGTCTTTAAAATACTATGCACATCTTGTTATACTCTAGTGATGAACATTATACATTTTAGATCTTTGATAAATTGCTTTGACACATCATTGATTTTACATATGTATATGTGTGTGTGTGTGTGTGTGTGTGTGTGTGTGTGTATGTATGTGTGTCCATTCTAATAGTGTGACTTTGTAATAAGTTGCTCGGGAAATTCTGTTTTGTGACTCTTAGGTATGATAAGACTAAGATATATATGCACACACACACACACACACCACACACACACACACACACATACATATATATATACACATACTTGATTCTTAAACTGGTTTGTGGTTACATTGGCTAATTCTTTCTGTGACTTACCTTTCCATGGCTGATGACCATGTGTCTGTGGAGGACTTACTATTTTATTTTTGTATGAATGCTTAGAGTATTATCGTTTCCAGCCATATTTATAGAGTATTTCATTTGCTTTTCAGTTTTGTTTAAAATATTCTTTATATGAGCATATTTACTTTTTATGTGGTCAAGTTTATTGATTTATTATTTGTGAAGATACTTCTAGTTCTTGTCATAGACTAGGCTCAAATAGGATTGTTTATGCTTTATGGTTATTGTATTGCAGTTTTAGTATAATTGTTTTTGTTAGTCCTCGGACCTGGTTTCTAGGTCTTATTGAACTGGCTTGATCATTATAGCAAATAAGAATTTTTCTTCATATGGCTTTGAAGTGCCCTTTGGAATTTATGCTTAGAAAATGGACAATTAGCGTAACTAATTTCTCTGTAATTAGGGTTCATCAATATTACTTTTCAGATTGTCAGGATATAAGTAAATGTTTCCTTGGAATTCTCATCCGGGAATGTGAAATTGTTGTTTGATAACACTTGAAATCTCAAAGTCGACCAGCATTTGTGTAGAAAATATCTTTTGATGCTTTATTCAGGGTCCACAAATTTTAGGTAAGCATCAGAGAGGAAAGTTAGTGCACTGATGCTATTCAATGTGAAACCATCTATTGCACTGCATATATACTTTGGGATTCGCCCTTTGACAAGTTGAGAAAGTTCTACTCTTCACTAATTCACAAGGTGACAGCTCAACTCGTCATCAGAGGATTTTTTTCTGACTAGAAAGAAAATTTGAAGTTTGAAAATGTCACAGTTTATGGCAGAATTATACTCATATTGTAGGAGGGCCACTGCATTTTGGATTTCTTTCACTGCTTGCTAAAACACCCATTGTAGTTGTTTATAAGCAAATAGTTACAAAGATTTTATATCATATTTAAAGCTCAATTATTAAATTATGTAAAATGTTTTTCTCTTTACCTAAACTTGTGAATATAGCAAGACATAATGTTGATTAAGTTCACATAATCAAGAGGTTTGATATTTCTCAAAAAAATTATCCGAGTTATATAAGTTAGACAAATACATCCAGCAATAGAACGCTTTTTTGAGCTAAAGATGATATAAGATCAATGAAAAGGCTGTAGCATGTCAGGTGTATTAGTGCAAATTTCAGAATTCTTCAAAAAGAAAATTACAACACCTGGAGGTCAGGACTGCTGTGGTGCTGTGGAAAATAGAAACAATAGATAAAGATGTCAAAAAGCAACAGATGAGGATTACAAGCACCAGTATTAGTAAAACAGTAGTAATTATAGCAAGTTCAAATGTTAGAAATGAGTGTGGTAAGGTGTAGGTATCTTTGTCTTCTTCCAGGAGCATTTCAAGAAAGAATACAAAGGAAAGAAAGGAAGTTTTTTATTTCTTTTTTTAAATTAGGTACAATGATTCCTTATTACCCACCCCTTTCCCCCAAAGCCCCAGAATTCATGCAGTTTATTCATGTCTCTTTAGGTCGAATATAAACTAGCCCTGTCAAGTCTGAAATCAAGATTATATAGTTTTACTTTGGTGTAAATATACTTAAAATACATCAACAATCGGTTTTTTCAAAGCAAACTTTGTATCTAGTGATAGGTCTTTAAAACTGCTATGTATCCACTAAATGCGAGACACTATGCTAATGACTGGAGATACTGAAATTCTTTGCTTGCCTGTGTAAAGTTTGGAGTTTCGTGGCTAAAACATTCACATAGCTACAGCAGGTGATACGATGCAGGACAAAGCCACCATTGAAAGATTGAGAAGGAATATCTGTGACATGCTAAGCATAAGAGGGAGGTCAGGAACAGTGTCAAGGAGTCTTACCTGGAGTAGAATTTGGGGGAAAGGTTTGGAGTAGCCAGCCAAAGAGCAGGCAATATGTATTACAAAATCCAGGAGGGGTGTGTGTGTGTGTGTGTGTGTGTGTGTGTGTGTGTGTGTGTGTGTGTTTATGTTTATGTTTCCTGAGTGTCATAAGTATAGGAGAATGGCAGATCAAATTGCAGGTAAAAATATAGGCTAGCTTATGAAGACCTTTTTATCTTGAAAACTCAAGAACTGTAAGACAGTGATCTGGAAGTGATGTCATTAGCTTTGCATTTTAGATCATTCTGGCAATAGTGAGGAGTAGAGATTACAGGGGTTGAGAATTGGGAAAGGAATTCTGTAAGGAGGGGCTGTAGTGACCTGAAGGAACAACATGAAGATCTGAAATAAGGCAGTCTTGAAAAGGAGAGGAGTCAGAGTGAATACATTGGGAAACTGTAGTCAGCAGAATTTTGTGACTGAAGTAATGTAGCAGTGATTGGGCAAAGAGACTGATTTACACTTAATTAATCCTAAATTTCTGGTGGGGTTTGTGGAAAATTTTTGGTGCTAGAAGTTTGGTATGGGAGAGCAAAAGCTTTGATATGCTTATTGCACATTAAGGTGAAGATTCTCAAATACAAATATTCTTTAGTAGTACAGTTTATACATTAGTCATTAATGTTATGTCTATTGAGTGTTGTCCTAAGTGCTATTATTATATTTATTTTGCCAATAATGAAACTGAAGCAAAAATAAGGTTGACCCGTCTAAAGTTACAAAGGAAGTAAATGGCAGAGCTAAAATTATGTTCAGAAAGTCTGATTGTCATTCCCACTCTCAGGTGCTCTATTCTCCTGCTTTTCAGTCACATGGAGATCTGACCTATGAAAATTATAGCCTGGAGATAGGGATTTGGAAGTAAACTAATTTATATGAAAAGATGAAACTACTGGCCTGAATGACATGACCCTGGAGAGTCCATGTAGCTTTTGTGTGTGCTGAGGTTACGACTTTGTCATTCAGAAAGAGGAAGTGAGATCGGGAAAGAGACTGAGTGACCAGAATGATAGGAGGAAAATCCAGAAAGAATTGTGCTATAAAATTCAAATTGAATGCTAGTTTTTTTCTCTTTTTAAGAAATAAAATCAACAATTCTAAAACCTTGAAAAACATAGCCAGAAATGTCCGTCAGAAGTCACAGGTGATAGTCACAATGATTTTAGTTTAGTTATTCAGAAAGAGAATAAAAGAGGCTGGGGAATGAAAAGAAGTGAGACCATAAATTCAGAAAGCTTCCTCAATGCTATGGAGTGATGTGACTATACAGGCCAAAGAGGGATTGAGTGGAAGTTCATGGTGGATGAGAATAAAAGAAGAGTTTTTCTTGTAATAGGTAAGATAGGATCACGATTGTGTGGATTTTAGGGTAATCTGTCTTGGAATAAGATTTTTTTTTAAAGAGCAAAATTATAATTTGAAATGCTTTTTAAACTTTTAACAGAACATTATACATCCATGGGCATACCAAGTTGGATTTCACAGTCTGGCATACTGCAATTGAAAAAGCAGCAGGTACAGATGGTAATGCTTTACAAGATCAGCAGCTCAGCAAAAATGACGTTCCCATTATAGTGAACAGCTGTATAGCATTTGTTACACAGTATGGTAAGTATCACTGAGTTTTTATTCAACTCCTAGAACTGATCATATCATTCTTACAGGTTTTTAAGTGGTACCTCTATTGGACTGAATTGAAACCCTTTATATTTGTAAGTACACTAGTGAAAAATAAAGGCAGATTTACTGTCCAGCTAATTACCATTCCTTCTCCCAATAAGACTCGTTTAAACTATACCATACATTTTTACCATTTCCTCCTTCCTTTATATGCATAAAATATTAAACTGTTGAAATAATCTAAATTATAATATGTACATAAAAATAGTAGATTATATGTTTTATTCAAGTAAGAAAAAATAGTAGATTGAAGACTATCTTTCAGAGATTACAAGGCTAGATTAAAGCCTACAGTGACACAACACGTCTAAGCATGTTTTTGGAAGTGATGAACTGTGGAACAATATGTAAAATAATTTGCTTCCTTTGGCATACATAAAGTGTGCATGTAGTTTATGTTCAGAAGCATAGCTATTAATTTTCACAATTTTTGCTTATTTTCAACAAATGTTTCAATGAATAGTCTGCAAATAAAAAACACGTTGATCTGTACCATGGTCCAGCTTCATGTCAGTTTTATATGCTATGTTTAGTATTTTAGATATACCTGAAAGATATCCTCTTTTCTTCATGTTTATTTTCAAATGGTTATGAGTTCTCCAAATTCCTTTTATTGCATATATCTTTCATACTGTAAATTTCTTGATGCTATTTTAAATGTGAAAATGTTAAAATGTTACCATGAGCCCTTTTAACCTGTAGGTCAATGCCATTTATTTAGATTACAAATGTGGAAAAGAGGAAAATGATTTGATATTTTGGATTGTATTAAAATTTTTTTGTTCTCCTTATATTAGAGGTATCTTTGGGTGTTTTTAATTTGAAAAGAAGGTATAAGTAGTGAGGGCTGCAGTAAAGCCTTGTATTATTAGTTAATTGTTTCTTTATCAAGTGCTTATTGTATGCCAGTCACTGGTCTCACTCTTAGAAACACAGTAGTGGAAGTAAAAAGTTCAAGACAAAGCTATGAATCATATCTTCTAGTATGGGAAACTGACAATACACTGATGTAACAAAATATCAGAACTAATGATATGTATAAAGAAAATACTTTTCAGGAATTAAACTTAGGCATATTTTAATCTCTTGTTCTAGGGAGAGTGTCATTTTAAGTATTTTACTTACTTTGTATGTAATGCAAGTGCAATTATTAATGTCTAGATTCATTGTGTTTTTATGATATATCTACTGAAAATATTATACATAATATAAAAAAATGCATATGATATATCTACTGAAAATATATACATAAAATATATACATAATATTACTATAAGAAGTTTCCTGCTATGATAGTATGTTCGTGTTTTTCTTCCTAGCTATAATCATCTGTTAAAAAATGGAGGAAGGAGAATGTTACCTTTATTTGTTACAGCCATTCAGTGTTAGTGTACATTTTGCAGATACACATGAATCACATATATGTTATGTTTTAACAGGAGCATAACCTCATTGGGAATCTTCACAATGTGTTAGTTTCATAATGGCATAAGGCCTTTCTTAAGCAAGAAATAATTAAAATACCTTGACTAGCTCTGATGTGGCCAATTTAATGTTTTTCTAGGGAAATCAGAATTTTCCTTGTGTTTATTTGGGTTTAAAATAATTCAGCATTAGATTTTTTTTCAACTAAAACTCATACATTATAACAACTTTATACATCTATTACAAGATGCCTTCACTTGCATGTTAGAATAATAAAGCCAATGAAGGATTGTGTTTATATAAATAGATACACACACACACTTAAATATATACACACATATGTGTACATACATATATTCATATATACACATACATATAGTCATATAACATGTATATATTATATATAAATGTATGTATCATATATTTTTATATTATATATAATTATATATAAAATTGTGTTTGTATTATATATCTACTGAAAGTATATAAATAATCACATATTGGGCACTACAGTAAGAAGCTTCCTGCTATGATAGTATGTTTATATCATATATATATATTTATATTCAGAACATTGGGGAAACCTCAATGCTACCAGCATGTATAGAAGAAAGATTTGGCAGGAACTTAGAAAATACCCAGTGATTATAGGATGCAGATGGTTTCATGGTAGCAATTATTTTGAACCTCCTGAGCTGTGGGTTGAAATCTCAAGACCAATTTTCTGTGCTCATTTTGTCATTGTGTCAAGGTTTGAACTTGAATGAGTTCATAGGATGACTCTTAGGGCTTTAATTTTTAAAAAGTAAATTACACTAGTTCTTGGGGAAAATTATTTCAATTATATAAACAAAATTATGTTCAAATTATTTTTCAGTTAACTTACTTGAGTGCCAGCTATTAGAAATTCATTCAGCTAGGGATATACTATCTCAAACGCTTAGTCAGTATTGATTTTTGTAGAACTTGCTTATTCTTGCATTAAGCAGTCATTTATTGAATACCTGCAGAGTAGTTCTAGGCACTGTGTGACTGCTGGATATACACAGAGATATGTCACAGAAAATAAGACATCATTTTTGCCTTCTAGAAGTTTGCAGATTTATGAATAAGAGACAAATACATGAGCAGTTACAAGTTAGTGTATAAAATTCTCTAGTAAAGAGGTTCAGGGGGTGCTTCCAGTGTCCAAGGTGTAGGGGTAAATTTCACTCACAGAAGGTGTGGTATCAGAGAGCTTCATAGGTAAAGCACAGTGCTTACCATGAGCCCTAAGAGAAAATGGGAGCTAGTTAGAAGAGGATAGGGATTCCAGGAGGAGAAAAAGTGTGTGCCAAGGTATAGAGTCACAAATTTTGTGCTGGGAGCTTTGTGGTATTAAATGTGGCCAGAGCTTAGTGTAAGGAGAAGGAGTCAATCAATATAAAAGGCAACAGGTTAGACCAAGTCAGGTAAGGTTTAATATACGAACTAAAATCCTCAAACTTTGCCTCGTAGGCAGCAAGAGGACAGTATTCGAATTTTTAAGCTTGTTGATAACACATACAGACCTGAATTTTAGATCATGCTGTTATCATTGTTGAGACACACAGAGGGCTGCATGAGAATGTGGGCAAGGAGTTGTGACAATGTAGTAAGAACTCAGTGCACAAATAATAGCATATGGGATGGAAAGGAGAGGACAGTTGTGAGAGTGAGATCATGATGAAGAATCTATGTGATGCAGTACTGCATTTTTTTGTTTTTAATGTGCTGATTGAGAAATAAATACTCTGACTTGTAAAGGGCTAGGGAGAAGGCAATGCCATATACTGAGGTAGAGAGGAACAAGATAAAGAACATGGTGGGGGTGGAAAGTGAGGTAGTAAACAGGGCAGGAGAATTAATTCCTTTGAGTTATTTTTATTTGCCATAAGATGTATGGGTGTATGTGTGTATGTTGTGTGTATATGTAATGGAATGTGTATATATATGTGTGTATGTGTAAAATCATGGAAATTAAAACCTGAGTTAAAATGTTTATGTAGAAGTGATGAGGTTGGATGGGTTCTCACCCAGTGGGCAGGAAGAGAAGAGAATTGAGGAAGGATCCCTGGGATGACCAGAAAGTATTAGATGAGCAGAAAAAATTAGAAGACTGAGAGAGCAATCACAGAGGGAAGGGAGAAAAAAAGAGATATGAAATCATGATGTCATGAAAGTTATGGGGTTAAAAGAATTTACAGGGTTTCATTCAGAATGTCAAATGCTGCAAGGAGTTCTCCCTAGATAAAAGCTGAAAAGCATCTAGAAAAAACAGGGAACAGGGAAAAGAAGCCTGGGAGGAGGCAAGGGAGGCTTTTGGGGTTTGAATTATTGTCATCGTTATCATCACTCTTCCTCCTAACCACTGCTCCTTTTATTTGGTATGGAGCACTTCATGAATCAGTAACCATGAAAAAGAGGTAACCCAACTCTCCACAGGAAATAAGGGAAGATGGGAGCATTCAGAAATTAATATACAACATGGGGGCAGGAGGGTGAAGACATTTATACCACAGAGGCTCACTTTTGTCAGTGAGAAATGGAGGTAAGTTGTTTGCTGGGAGACTAAGTGAAGACAGGGCACTTTAAGTAAAAGAACATTTGAAAAAGATACTATGGAGAGCTGGAGGAAGGACTGATCAGGAGCTTGCTAAAAGCTGAGTCTGCGATGATTTGCTCATTAGGTTTACATTTTAAATACTAAAATGAGGGATAAGAAGCCTTTCCTGCTCATGCATGTTTATATCATCTGTTGTGTAATGATTTCATCATCTTACTCATCATCTCAACACAAACATTTGTTTCATTTTTAAAATATCAAACTGGCTTTTGTATTTAGACTTTAAAAATATAATATTTTTAACAAAGGTTTAGGATGTAAATATATCTATCAGAAGAATGGTGATCCTTTGCATATAAGTGAACTCCTGGAGAGTTTCAAAAAGGATGCAAGAAGCTTTAAATTGAGGGCTGGAAAACATCAGCTTGAAGATGTGACGGGTGTGTTGAAAAGTTTTCTCTCTGACATTGATGATGCACTGCTTACCAAGGAGCTCTACCCATACTGGATCTCTGCTTTAGGTAATATTTATGCAGATATATATATAGATATGTGTGTGTGTGTATATATATAATACATGCTTGCCTTTTAATACTTAGACTTTTTTGATAAGTTGAAATTTTAATTGAAAGAAAAAATGTACATAATGGCTTAGAACAGAAATTGTATAAATATCAATAGCTGTTTCAGTCTATCTCAAGAGAAATTAAAAATATTTGCTCAATCATTTGGTATATACTTAGTTTTCAGTCGATTTCTTAGTTCATACTTTGCTTTAACTTTGGAATGTTATACTCAAGTCCATGTGTGCTACTAATTTCCCATTAAAAATAAAATGAAGCATTTACTATATGATTCATTTTGCAAGATAGTGTATAACAGTTTTTAACTGTTGCTTCATTTATCCTAGATTCCATCTAATGAAATAGAATTTTGTTATACACTGTAAGAGAAGCTAATTAAGAGATGACCCTAGGGAAGGAGTTTATTAAATCCCTCGTGGGTCAAATTAATTTCAGTAAAGCCTGTTTTTAACCTCCAATGCTTTAAAACAAGTCCTTTTATTGTAACATTACAATAACAAAGACTTAAATGTAAATATTGCCTTTAATTCCACCTTTTTAATAAAGATGCTTTTGTTTATCCATATTATAGTCCTTTTCTCTACTTTTGTAATGTATGTATATAACAGTTTTATTTTTATTAATACACCATAACCATTTCTCATATATCTATAGCATTTTCCAAATGATAATTTTCAGTCCTCCATTGTTCTAGGTTTTAAAACTTACTTTTGAATTAGTCTATAATTATAATGTGTTTGTCTCTTATATATTTAATCTGTTTCAAGATTTGGAAAATGGCTTTTGAATCTGGTCACATGGCATTCCTCTAATGAGAAGTAATTTTCCTCATTGAAAGTATTTGTTTGATCTAAAACAATTGATATATTTAAAGATATTTTTGAAATGATGTCACAAACACGCACAGTTTGAAAATTATCCCAAGAATGACCCTAGTTAGTGTCAGGAAGAGTAGCATTATAACGAAAATAAAGTTTCTCATGATACAACTACCTGTCAGAAGTCTTTCATTTGCCTTCTGTTTCTCAAATCAGTAGGGTTCACTGTAATACCAAGAATACTTGATTATATAATTTTCTAAGATATAAAATGCAGAGATAAATACATTGCTTTAATCTCAGTTACCCTGCAACCCTCATTTTTGTTTTAAGAAAGTTTTATTGAAATGTGTGAAGCTGCTTAGAGTATCTCTACTTCATAAAGACTTATAATTTGTCTTTATTATAAAATTGGTTATCAGTAGTACATGGCAAGGCTGGGCATGGTGGCTCACGACTATAATCCCAGCATTTTGGGAGGCCAAGGCAGGAGAATAGCTTGAGACCAGGAGTTTGAGACCAGCCTGGACGACATAGTGAGACCTTGTGTCTGCAAAAAAAAAAAAAAAAAAAGCGTTAACTCAGGCATGGTGATGTGCTCCTGTGGTCTCAGCTATTCTGAGGACTGAGGTGGGAGGATCACACGAGCCCAGGAATTCCAGGCTTCAGTGAGTTGTGGTGGTGCCACTGTACTCCAGCCTGGGTGACAGAGCTGAGATGCTGCCTCTTTAAAAACAACAACAACAACAGGTGACAAATACACGTTTGCTAAAGTTGTCAAATTGAGTGACAAACAAGTCTTCACTGTTGTCAGTCTACCAGAACAAGGTAGTCAGCAGGGGTCAGAGTGTGTCCGAAAGGAATGTGTTCACCTTTGCCTTGCCTGTGAATTCTTTGAGAATTTATTTGGAGAAGGCTTTGAATACTGGGTCAAGTAACCTTTAACTCCTTTGCTTTTGCAAACAATATAGTTCGGCCAGACCCTTCAATAGTGGCCATGTTGGACCTGAAAAGAATAAACCAGTACCCTCTGAGTGAATTCATAAAACTCTTTTGACGCACTGTGTACTTGAAGTAGAGAATGCCTTATAGCCATGTACCACCTATATTTATACAACATATGATCTGTTCTTCTAGGAACACTGTTAAATTCTGTGTCTAGTTGAATTGCTCATTATATTTTCTATATGGCCTAAAATCTTTCCTGAGTTTTACTTTCAATTTATTTAGCTTTATTTTGAAAATATCTATTTTATAAGATGTGTGAAAATATGTGTACTAGCATGACTTTTTGTTTAAAACATAGAAGTGTTAAATTTTAAGGAATAAATGCAATTTATCCTACAGTTAGCAACTAGATAACATGAGGATAAATGTTTGGATTATACTGGGAATTATACATAATTAATTTCCAGTAATGTCTTTGAATGTAATTTGGGTGTTTCCCCCTCTTTCTTATAGAGAGTCATCTACTAGTGCACTTAATTCAGTATACTCATGTGTATGGTTATTGATCTCATGTATAGTCTAAATCAGTACAAAAGAGATATCACTTGCAATTTTGAATAGGAGTGCACTTGAAAACTGTGTCATACAGAGTTTCCTACCTAGCCAGGGATCCTAATGCCCTTTACAAGTGACTTTGTACTTTTAAGACATCATTAGTGTGCTGCTGATTTTCTGTGAATAGAAGAGGTAAGGCTAAGCAAGAAATAAAATAGTCTTGTTTCCAAAGATAGTTGCGAATTGAGAGGAAATAATAAGTGTGGTCTCCTTGAGTTATCAAGTCAGCACAAGTGATTTATTTGAAGAATGATCTATTTCCACCGTCAGGTGGTATAGGCTAAACTGTCACTGCATGTCCTCTACAGAGTCTAGATTTTGGGGGGTTCCTGTCTCTAGTTTCTCCAGATATTTGCCTTCTTAGAGTTAGGTGAGTGGAGGGTAATTCGTTTTCATCCTCCTGTCCATGAACCAACAAATTTCTGTTCATGACAAAAGCAGGAAGTCTATCATCCTCTAAATCCAGATTGTAGTTATTAAGGACTGGGCTTGACTTCTTCCATTGTACTCTCACCTTTTCAAAAGATTTGAAAGTACGCTTTACCTGGATCGAAGAGGTGCTGTATAGTTCATAGTTCCAGGATGGTTCGTAGCTTTGGAAATATTTTTATAATGTCGTGAGAAGCAAAAATCAGAAATGTCATTTTCAAATACAATTGAGAAAACATTTCCTTAGCCAGAGTTAAAATACTTTTGGCTTAACTCTTCAGTTTGTACTCCAGTTTGAATAGTTAATTGAATGTATTCCCATTAAGTTAAAGTTCAGTATTCCATAAAGTAGAAGATAAAAAAATACAATCCCTCCTAACCTTGTATTTTTAAAGTTATTTGTTTTCAATTATAAATTATAAAAACTAGAGCACATAGTGCTAGAATGTTATGTAAATAAATACTTTTCCAGATTGATAGAAAATTACTTTAGAACTTCGAACAATTGTCTACTGAAACCTGATTGTATCACTTATTAAAATGCGTTTGTTTGTGACTATTTTACAGTACTGCTGATAGACGAATTCATAACATTGATAATTAGTTTAGGCCTCAAGTTTGTTCTTTTTTTCCCTCCAGATGCGCAAGATGACAAGGAAAGAATTAAAAAATATGGAGCATTTATACGTTCTCTTCCAGGGGTCAACCGAGCAACATTAGCAGCTATCATTGAACACCTGTATAGGTGGGTAGATGAATGAACTTTTCTAGACATTTCAAACACAGCACTCAATAAGTCACTATTTCTTATGTGATTGTGAATCTTTCTACATATCATAAGAGCTCATGTTAGTCTGTCTTTCTGTAATTAAGTCACATTTACAGATAAATAGCGCTAGTAATTTCTTAATCAGAACTGATCATATACAGTATCCTCAAAGGCATCTGATGCATAAGCAAGAATTTTAAAACTCACTTGGTTTGGAAGCTGGAGAATGAAGGATGTGCAAGGACCAGAATTTTGTAACAAGAATCTGTCTGTGAAGACAGTATTTTCTCATGGTGGACATTTCTTTATTATCAGTTTATATCTTAACTGACCTGTATATTTTGGTATCAGGCTATTGATACAATGAGGAAATTTTAAAAATCAAAAACAATTTTCTATGTCAAGGCATGAAAGTCTCCTTGCATTTGGAAAGCTATGAGGAATATAATGGTGCCTTTACAAATGAGGTCTGAAGGATGAGGACATTTGAAAATAACCTTTTAAGTTAAAACTGGTTTTTTTTTTTAATCTTAGCAAGAATTATTACAAAAACTTAAATAAATGTAAATTTTGATTAAAGAATATATTGTCGCTCCCTGAATGGATGAAATACTCGCTTGAATAAATTTCGGTAAAGCTGGATTTTGCTAAAAGTACCTTATTTGCAGTGTCCGTTTAGAAATCTTTCACAATTTGTGTTCTTTCCTCTTGTTCTTTTCTTTCCCAACCACTACTTCTCATTTATATCAGCTCCATTATTGTAAAACTGATTTTCTTATTGCATCATACAAATATAGTCTACATTATATAGTCCTATCTCTATGCCTATGAGACGTTGAGACAAACTTTAATATAGAGAATTTTAGCATGCAGCATGGAATTATAGAGGATAAATTGAACGATTCATTGCGCGTTGTGGTCCGGGGGATGCATCTGTGCTTCAGATTTAAAGAGACATATGAACTGGGCGTGAAAGAAGAGTATGAGAAATGAGTGAAGGATAATGTCTGGGACATAGGAGTACTAGGAGATGAGACGGTTATAGTTGGCTGGCAGGAAGTTGTGGAAGGCTTTGTAGGTCATGCAAAAACATTTGAATTTTATCCTTTAAGTGATAAAAGTAACTGATCAAATGTTTTAGGATAATCCCTATGATGGGATTGGTAGGGAAGATGTAGCATAGAGGCAGATAAGCTAACTAGGAAACAGTTTTGTTGAGTTTCTGATGAGAAGACCTGGAGGAGAAGGGACTGGTCAAGCTGAATATGGAACATTGGAAATGTTAACACCTCGGAGCAGAGAAGTAAAGGAAGAAAAGGAAACACTATATTATACCTATTTTGTCCCAGAAACTAAGGCAGCCACTTAAACTAAAGACAAGAGAAGTGAAAAGTGCCAAAGGGGATGATATTACAGAAGGAAGTCTCAAGAAATACAGGAATGTCCTTAAAGATAATGTCCTTAAAAGATTGAGAGGAAAATTTGGATGAGGACAAGTTGATTTAGTATTTAATTCAATCCCTACCCTAGCTAAAAGACCATTTCTGCCATCAGTAATATCCACTAAATTCCATTCACAATGGGATTAAAGAGTTTCTGACTGTGAGATACTTAGATTCTAGTAACAGAGACAGACATGCAGATAAATTTTCCAGATGTTTACAATTAAGTGTAGTGTGAAAGCATAGACATTGTTTTGAGAGGGATGTTCACAATTATTACATCCTCTTCTATTAAATTCCAGCCCCTTTTGCACCTTGAAAATCACATGTGATGATTGCCCTTGCACCATCTCTGCTATGCAGTTTGGTATTTTATTATGAATTCCCTACATTATCATGTATATTGCTATCATGTTTATTCACCTTTTCTTGTAGCTACCTGAATCTATGTTCTTCATAGATGGGAATGTCTAGCTTAGTCTTACTACATTGATTTTATGGAGTTACTATGTTCATTTGACGGAGTGTGCCACTTACAGTTCTCATCTGTTACATTTTTAGCAATGTTACTTTCCCTTTCTTGGGGATGATGCTTCAGGGAGTTGTTTTGGTTTTTTTGTAAACTTTTAAGTTCAGGGGTACAGTGTGTAGGTTTGTTACATAGTTAAACTTGTGTCATGGGGAAAAAATGTAATTGCATTTTAAAATAGTCTACTTTGTGATCATTTATTTTGAATAACTGTATGGACACATGTGCCCAAATATTCTTTCTCATTTGATTTGCACTTACGGGAACATTTAGCCCAGCTTTGCAACTGGAATTTGGAACTGTCAATTATATGCCTAATGACCTACCTTTTTTGCCTGTTTTCTGCATACCTCCTACCCCATTTCCTCCTCCTATGCTGCAGCCCCACAAGCCATTTTACACCATTCGGCAAGCATATTTCTATGCTTTGGCCACAGGTTGTTTTATAGTTTGCAATTGTTTGGATATGGTCAGCCCTTTCTCTAAATCAACAATTAAGTATGACTTTGTAACTTTTACTAATCCATTTAATAGTACTTTTTCTCATGTTCGTAACTAGATTATAAGCTACTTGGAAGAAAGAACCATGTGTTTTTAAGTCACTACTGTATCTTTTATATCAGAGAATTTCAATATTGATGTGCTTAAAAATTGATAAACTGGCTTTCTGTTCTATGAAATTTCCAAATAGAAGTGTATCATAATGAACTATGCTTTTCTCTAACAGGGTTCAGAAATGCTCAGAAATCAATCACATGAATGCCCATAATTTGGCCTTGGTCTTTTCATCCTGTTTGTTTCAAACGAAGGGACAAACTAGTGAAGAAGTGAATGTAATTGAGGACCTAATTAATAATTATGTAGAAATATTTGAGGTAAATATTTTGTATCCTGCCCTTGTTAAAATGGTTATAATGTCACTGTTTGCCAACATATATATATGTTTTAGGGTGTTATTACTCAGATCTTTTTTAATATTTAGAAATATGTAAAATAAGGAATAGTCATTTTAAAAAAATATAGGCATAAGTAGCTTTTAAGCTATAGTCATTATTTAAATTTGGTTGCATTTAAAACTTTTTACCATCTGATGTCTGTTGGACAGAATATTTCTATCTACAGGATTTTTTGCTTGTGTTTTCTTTTTCTTCATGTGTATGAGTTATATCTACTTAGAGGTATAAAGTTATACATTGAACAATTCATTAATAAATGCCAGACTCTTAAATTCTGCAGTTGAAAGCACTTTGGTTTTTTATTTTACTTGTGTCACCAATTGGGGAAAAAAAGCACATTTTAAAATATTATTATTCTATGCATTTTACTAAGTAATCTGTTTTAATTGACTTTTTAATTTTCCATTTTATAAAGTTAATATTTTCATGTTTCATCAGAAAGCTGTTGGAATAGGAATGATGTCTTGGTTCAAAGAAGTAAAATTAGAGGAAATAAGCCCAGGATTCAAATTGGTGGATTTGGGCGAAAGGTCCAGTTCTATTATATAACTAGTTCTAGCATCTCCATTTTGTCATTTAACCTTTTGAACATTCCCTTAAATGGTGTTTATGAGTCCACTTGTTTTCCGGAAGTATGGCTATACCACATGAAGTCAAGAGGGTTAGTGTAATCAGTTACCATTGTAGAGTTCTTACATTCTTATTATAATCACTTATCATAAGACAAGAAAAAGGAGCTATTTTAATAAAACAAAATATCACAGTCTGTATCTTAATTCACATAGGAATAGACACCAGATTGTGGGATTGTCTTTGCTCTTTGATCTTCTCTTTACTTCTTTCTATATCTGTCCACTGTTTTTTGATCAATAGCAACTTCTTCGCAATAATCTGATGCTGAGAAAATAAAGATTTAGAAAAATATGATGTATGGCTTTACATGCTGTCTCTATTTTCTGTATTTGTAGTTTTCCATTAGTAAAATGGTTATCTTCATAGTTATGTTAAACTTTACCTAAATGATGGAAATTTAATAAGCACTTAATGAACATTTCAGTTTGATAAATGAGCTTTGTTTCTCAACCTGCATAAACTTAAACCAGTCATCAGATCCTTTGCTTAAGTTTCCTAAGAAATAGAACTTCCATCAATGCAATTGCAGCCTGAAGTAATGTCATCATAAAATATTTTGAACTTTAGGATACTCTATCTTGTTTATTTTATTTCCGACCTAGCTATGTGGGCTCATACTGATTCCGATGGCCATTCTCATTTATTTTTAAGTTGTTGGTATTTAAATTCCTGAAGATTACATGAGGATGAGTGTCATCACTCTTCGTATTCTACATTATTAGAATGTCCCGAATTATATTTTAAACAGGTTAAAGAAGATCAAGTCAAACAAATGGACATAGAAAATAGCTTTATTACCAAGTGGAAAGACACCCAAGTGAGTAGTAATAGTTAGATCTCTAAAGAATTAAACAAAACAGAAACTTCCATTGTAAGTAAAGATATTTGCTGTGTGTATTTTCAAGTTCCTATTTTAAGCAAAGTAAAAGTAATGGGTGAAAAAAGCAACAATTAAGTAAATTGGTTGTGTTATTCTGCAACCTGATACATACATGCAAAATATGCTAATGTAAAATTTTAAAAGTAGAGGGAAAGTCAGTTTTAATTTACCTCTCAAGGTTTTCTTTATAAGATCAACTTTTGTGTATAAAAACCATGACTGAAAATGCTAATGGATTTCAAAGGAAGCATTTAAAGCCAAAGAAATACTTAGAGTAAATTGAAAATTCAGACAGCCTAGTGATTCTTTTTTGTTATTGTGAGACTATAAATTATTTCTTATATGCTTTTGCTTTGCATGCTTTCAGATGATTGTATTAATGGAATGCGTCTAATGTGATCTTTGTAACACATTCTAATTTTTGTCCTAAGTTGACTTTTCTACATCCTGTCCTGTTTTCCTCAATCACATTGTACTGGATTTTTGTGTTCCGGTTGCACTATGCTTGTTTGTTGAATATTCACTGGAATTTCTTAAGGCTGATCATTAGTCATCTTCTAGTAACTAGGAGTTAGAGTGGATTCAGGGTACCAATATAAATGATAGAAATGGATCAAATGAGCTCTGTTTACAGATAGATAATGAGGCAAATGCTTTTTTGTTAGAAACTAAAGTCTCCTCAGTCCTGAAATATCCACAGCTAACTAGAGGAGTCATTGAAGCTGTCATTCCATACAAAAAAAAAATAGAGGAAGGCTTAGATCAGTACTAATACTATGATATTAATGAATTATTTTCTCCATTTTGACCCAGAGTAATTATGCAGCTTCCAAAGGAGTTAGCTTTAACCTTAAAAAATCTAGCTCATTATCAATTATCTTAAATTCTCACTTTTTTGGGGAGCAGAGAGGAAGACTTTAGTCATGAAATAAAGGATTGTGTGAGGCTGAGAGGTAACCCCTGACCATACTATCTACATTGTTATTTAAAAGGTTTGAGTATCTTTTTGCGTTTTTATCTTTTATATTTATAGTATAACAAAGAAATAAGTTTTGAATGCTTTCAATTCAGTCTGTATAAGTAAGTAAAAACAAGAAATACAGTATTTGGAAATGATAAGTAAAAGAGTCTGGGAAAATCTGTTTTTTATTTTACTTAAATTTTTCCTCTAATTCATTTAAAACTGTCTTCTGGAGTATTTTTTTCTGACATTCAGTCTCTTTGTCTTACCCCTGTTTGAATTTCTTACCTATTCTTCTTTTTTATTTCACTCTATGAGTTCTTTGTATTTACTTTTTAAGTTTTAAAATGTGTCCTTCCTGGAGAGCTGTTTATGCAAACATAGTGAAAAGCAAAAGTGTCAACTGTATGTTTTCCTTACTGGAATGTATCTGTAGCATTGTAAGTCAGGAGGAAAAACTGGAAATAAGCTTTTCTAAGCCTGTAATGCCAGAAAAATTAAGGAACTTTTTCAAAGTTCACCTTTAATATTTTTCTCAAAGTTTACTCATTAGATTTTATGCTGAGGCAAATTTAATTTGAGAATTATTTCTTGATTATGATCTTTTTTATTTAAATCAGGTGATATTGTTTCTAATTGGTTACATAACTTAAGGGAACTTCTGAAAAAAGTTACTCAAAATATTTTTCATAGATTAATTTGGTTCTTTGTTAACCTCCTATATGGTTAATCTATATAGTTATGATATGATATCCTAAGGCCTTTTATTTTCAGGCTTGCATCTTCTTCACTTAGTCTGTCTTTTGGGATATAATGATGACCTAAATTAGTACTTAATTCTTGGCCAAAGATAATTAAAAACTTCTTTTTTTTGTCTACCATATTCCATGAATGACCTCACTTTTATTTTCATTTCTAAATTTATGTTATTTGTAGTTTTAATATAGCTCTGACATAGTTTATCCTCAAAGTTCAATTTTCAGGCATATCTTCTCTTTAAAAATGTAGCAAGCCATATTTTGCCTTTTAAATATTGATATCATGCACACATTACAGCTTGAAGCAAAATTACATGTGGTTTGTTTTCACCCCTCATTTTGTTTATCCTGTTAACGTACATGCCGATGGCTCCTACGACTTCTGTTGTTGTAGCCAGCATATTTCCATTGTAGCTGGATTCATTATTTTAGGAAGAATGTAAGGGTGTTTGAGAGCACTAAGCTCCTGAGTAAGAGATAAAAAAGAAAATCATTGTGATTGTTGTTACTGATTATAACATTTGTGTAAATGCCTTGTCCTTAACCATGTCTGGAAATGGGCACATCATGCTTGCGAACGGCGGAATTGAGCTTGTTTCATTGTTATAAAATATTCAAAAATATGCCTGGAGCTTTATAACTGTCTTCAGTTTCAAATGTGTGTTTTTACAATATATTTACCTGTGTTATTTCTACTTCTGCCCTTTTCTAGGTTTCCCAGGCTGGAGATTTGTTAATTGAAGTATATGTAGAAAGGAAGGAACCTGACTGTAGTATTATAATTCGGGTAAGTTCTAAAGGTGGCTGTAAAGAGGACTGTTGGAAGTCACAAATGTTAGCATTATTTTACATATTTTGAATTTTCCATTATGATATTTTATGTTACTTCTCCAGTTCAAACGACTGCCAACATAGACTTTTTATACTGATATCCCCCAGGAATTCTGTATTTTAATCATTTGGAAAGAGAACATCTTATGTGCTTTGGATTACGTGTTAAGATTTTCTTCAGGTTCTGGAAAATACCCCGAGCTTAAATACTTGCTCTTCCCCTTCCTAGCTTCCTGACATTACACAAGTTATTTGCTCTAGGCCTCAGTGTTCTCACCTGTAGAATGAGAAAAAATCACAGTATTACATCATAGCATTGATGTGAGGACTCTGTAAGATAATGCATGTAAAACCCTTAGCACATTGCTGAGCATGTGTTTAATAAATAACTATTACTACTAGAGCTGTTACTATTAATAATAATCCCTCACCCTTGTTTTCTATACTTTAGCATCCAGTCTTCCAATTTATTTGAATATAACTGTGGGACATTTATTTGGATAACTCTTTTATTCCTTGAGAGTACTAATCATTTGTGATGAATTTAAAATAGATCTTTCTCATGCTACTATATTTAGTAATTTGTTTGCCTTACAGATAGTAACTGATATTTCAGGTTGCTATTTGGTAAGACTGATTTATTTGTTTGAACAATAGACATTCTGCCATGTAACAGAAATTTGGCTTTAGCTACTTATCATTTTTAAAGTCCAGGATTAAACAGAGTCACAACATTAGATATATTTGGACTTAAATTAAATATATTTTGATTTTAAGTTTTGTGTTTCTAATGATTATGAATTGTGACTATATACCAATTAAGTACATTACTTGGTACATGAAGCTGAAATATTAACACTGTAATTATAGGCTTTGTCTTTACGAAGCATTTGCCTTGCCACTCCTTGGCCATGTCATATTTCTTAGGCTGAATGCATAATGCTGATCATAAGAGATGTGAGGAGCTAGTAAAGATCAATTAGCACAAGTTAATCACTAATGCTAGAGGAGGTATTCAAAACACATGGCTTAAATCTATACACAGGCTCTTTAGTAGTACATTTTAATTTTATTTTCTAAAGTCACAACAGAAGTTATAATTGAGCCAAGTTCTTATGTTATCTGGTGTGTTTAGATAAAAGACTTGCCAGTTTCACCTATAGTAACCCCAAATACTCTTTAGAAAATAACAGAAACTATTTAAAACCAATTATATAGGTTTTAATGCTTACGATTCTGCAAAACCCTTTAGTTACATTTATCTCTGCTAATTATTACCTAAACGCATGGAGGTAGATGAAGCAGGTGATGTTCCAAGTTTATAAGAATGGAAACTGGGAAGTAAGAATACTAAGGCCAGAATACAAACCTGGGTCACCATAATCCCAACTGGATGTTCAGTATACTGATCTGTATATTTTGTAGAGTAATAATTTCCCAAGTGTGGAGTTTTAGGTGTTACTAAAGAGGAGCTTTTGGTCTCTCTTGATGCAAGAAAAGAGTTCTGGTCTTCCTGTTTCAGACCAAGGTGCTTCCTGCTTCCTGTTTCACAAGTGGATTTCTCAATAATTTATTATTTTTTTAAGAAAGGGCTATCCTTAAAAATATTGTACATTCATGCAGATCAACAGCATCACTGAAATGATTCATCTGTTCCATACTGCTTGATGTTCTCTATTATTCCTAGATGCTACAATAAATTTTTTTTTCTTTTAAGTTTCTATTTCTTTGGGCTTTTCTAAATAGAAAATAGTGAACTTCATTGTATAATTATATTCCAAAAAAGCACTAAATTTCATAAAATACAAAAGGTAGACTTTGCGAGTTACCTGCAGTGAAATAGGTTTTTTGTTATTTATGTATGTGCAGTATGCTTATGAGCAATTATGGGCAGGAGAAATGGAAACAAATACATTTCTAAGGAACTTTTAGTAGGGATGTCCTTTTACTGAAAATGAGCAAACCAAGTTGCAACTGCAGTATTATCATGCTTAAAACATCATTATAACTAAATTCGAATTGAAGAAAGCCATTTTGCTTTTGGCCAGCATGGACTTAAGACTGGCATAAGCAAAAACAAGAAGCAGCAAATAAAAAATTCCAAAAGTCCCCGAAGAGGTGATATGCTTGTACAGTGGACTCAGGCTTTGGGACTTCGGTAGAGCCAACCCCCAGGCTGGCACTGCAGACTCTGATATCCATCCTGGAATCCTGGTTCCAGCATACTTTGGTATCCCACCATCTGTCACTTGGCATGGCAGGGCACACCACGGACCTCCAAGACCCTGGAGCTTTTTGGCATGACTGATAACCACTGACTGTGTATAATTTAGAATCTAGGCTGAATAAACCAAGTTACTCTACACTCTTAATTATAGAACTGACGAGTAAAAAGTTTTACATTTAGACCACTGTTAGATTCATTGTCTGGCGAAGACCATTCCTCATGTCATTGGGTACATTCTTTCCTTCTGAGTGGTCTAATTGCTCAGTAAGTGATTAAAAAAATCATGTCTATATTGTATTTTCTTTTCGTACTTAGGTACATTTTATGGAAAAGATCTGAACATGCTGTTTTCTCTATGGGATTTTGGAAGCTGGTTTTAACCATGCTCAAAATAAATTCAGGATATCACTAAATGGTGGATGGGGAATATTATTGGCCTAGCATAAGGCTACTTCTGTGTCTAACATATTTTTTGAAGAAATATTACTTCTCTTACAGATATCTCCTGTGATGGAAGCAGAAGAATTAACTAATGATATATTAGCAATAAAAAATATTATTCCTACAAAAGGTGATATTTGGGCCACATTTGAAGTCATTGAAAATGAAGAGCTAGGTAAGTGATTTTCATACGAGGGATTCTTAAATTATTTATACTATAAAAAAGTACTGTTTAGGACAAGACTTTATAAACATTTTATGTCTTAATATCTTGTTATGATTTTTTTTTACCTTAGTGCATGTGTTAATATATGTTTGAGGTTGACTTTTTATGATTTTACTCATCAAAATAATTATATTACCTTATTGACTATAAAAATACAGTGCAAGACTTTAGGTATCTCTTTTGGTGCCTCAGGAAAGAAGACCTTTGTTATAAGGACAAGCGATTTGATTTGGTACAATATTCTGAGTGGTGTGAGTTACTATTATTTAACCAGAACGCTATTAACAGAAACAAAGAATGTTGATTTAAAATAATGTTTATTATTCTATAAAGTAATTTTAAGAGCAGCAGAAGCTTCATTTTTGTCTTTTTCCTTTTTCTATCTTTATTGGGTCAAATATTTTGTTCTTTCATCTCCAAGATGCCTAGGGATAAAGGGAGCATTTAAAGCACCTTGACTACCCCAACAGTCAAGTGCTGAATAAGCTTAACATTTTAATAACACCCTGTGGTTTCAAAGACCTCCAGAAAAAAAAATAAGACACAGAATGTCTTTGTACCTTCACCATCTGTCTAGCTGCTACCTACTAAGGTCTTGGGACACTTTGGAGTACAGCTGCCAAACTGCCAAAAGAAAAATCTTGCCACCCTCAAGCTCAGAATAAAAATTAAAATACAATATTTAAAATACCCCATAGTGTGTTATTAGGAGTATTCCAATCAGTGTTAAAATGAAATGGGATTGTCAGTACTTGGTCTTTATATTTTTATTCCTGTATTATGATTGTGCACAATTCTTTAAAATTTAAAATGTTTCAATGTTATTTTAAAATATACATTGCCAAGATCTGATGACTGTGGTACTTTGATGTCACTTCACAGTGTCTCCCTCAATTGGTCTCAATCCTCCTCGTGCACAGAAATACTCTGGCAGATGACTCCTATGACCCCCAACTGTCAAGTCCCCAGATTCACATCTGGGTTCGCTTTACCTAACCTTCTATGGCATTTATTGTTAATGACTATTCCCATTTTATTTGATGATCTTCACTCTGTTTTCCATACTGCCTGGATTCTCTTCATGATTTTCTGATCATTTTACCTCTTTTTTAGATTCTCCTTATTCTGACTTCTAAACATTGGGTTTTCCTTGCTGCAACCTCCTTTGCCATCTTTTTTCATGTTTCCTATGATTATGATTATGATTATTAGATAATCTCTTCTATTTTTTTGTGCTTGGCTAACAAATATGAAATGATGTTTCCCAAATATACCTTTGTTCTTCCTCCATCTGGCTCACACTACTACCTCATTTAAAACCTAGACTAAAAGTTTCATTTGTACTTTGTCGCATTTCTCTTTATAGTACTTATCACTTTGATTTGTACTTGTCTCTTTTGATGGGGGCTCCTTGGAAAGTAGGAGCAATTCTGTTTTGTTTTGGTTTTTTTAATCTCTAATGTCTACCCTAGTGCCTATTATATAGTAGCCATAAAATCTATTGAATAAGTGAGGCATGATTTTCTATGACTCTGTGCTACAAGAGTGACAAAGTTTTTATTTTTCATCTTTGTTTAATTTTAAAGAATGGGTCACTCAGTTACCAGCTTTATTATATTTGTGCATAAAGGTTAACTGTCGACATTATTGCCAGAAGTATCTTTCCACATTACAAATTGGTTTACATTGTTTCACCATGTGAAAGCCTTTTGTTATTTCCTCATTGCATATTCACCCTTCACAGTGTAAGTAAAATGTCTCTTCCTTCATGTTGTTCACACTGATTTCTTTCGGATCACTTGTTTAGAAATCTATAATGCTGTGTACTCTATGACTTCTAGAATAGTAATGTGTATATACCTGGTTCTGCCCTATACTATACTTTTTTTAGCGCATTTACCACATATTTTAGGCTTTATATTTTTGACTACTTCTCATAGTGCAGTTGATGTGGATCACACTCCACAAAACTCTTTTCAACTGAAGTAGGGCAAAAAAGTAGATGCATTCTGGACCTGAGTGATATGGATTGTGACTCCTGGTATAGATGCATCCAAATGTGGGAGGCACATAGACAGAGATCTCTGCCTGTAGATTAGGAACCATGAAGAGATCTCAAGGCCCTGTTTAGTGCTTGGACAGATGATTGTCTCCTACACGCTTATATTTCTGTTGCTTTTTAAAAGTTTGATAGCAGAATACTGAATTGTGGATTTAGGGGTAAGCATCCCCTCCCTACCTCCCTTACCCTCTCAGAGTTTGAGTACATTAAAGCATATCCATGTGCCATTGCAGCTCTGTATCTCTGGCTACTGGTCATCCTAAGAGGAGCAAGCTCGTGGATGAGGATAGGAAGGAATTATATATAGCTAGAAGAGGGGTTGCGTTATACCAGGAAACATTGTTTTGAAATTTTATCTTGAGCGATCAAGGGATGTTTACCCTCAAAATGACTAATTATAAACTTGAATGTGATAATTAGTATATAAAATGCTAAGATTGAATTGGATTTTTTCCTATTTTTACTTCTAATTAGAATAAAGTTGTCTTTATTTAAGATATCTAAAAAACTAGGAGACATCAAGTTTTGATTTGTGAATGTGTCAATGTATAAACTAAGAAATGTGTCATGTACACCTAGAAAAAATATACTTAGAGTTAAGAATTCAAATTTGGCATGGTCTTAATGTTTGGTCAACTGTGCAAGTAGAAATTGCAGGAAGAGAAACACTTTCAGAGGGCTAATGGTAGAAGAGCAACAAAAGGGCCTGTGGTTATGTGGGTTTACTGAAGCCAGTTGAACATGTGTGTACCACCTGACCTGAAATGTTGAAGGCTTTATTACTAGTAACATGCAGGGAAGATAAAGTGAAATATGAGAAGGAGGTAAAAGTAAAGACATAGGTAGTAAGAAGGTTGTAGTCGATAAGAATGTCAGCCAGGCAATTGGTATGTTTTATAATGTAAACATAAATCCTCCAAGTAATGCAGTAAAAAAAAAAAAAAAAATGAATGAATATATAAATTTATAAATATGTAAGCCAGAATGCTAGATTTTAAGTATCTTTATATTTTAAAGCAGGAGTTCTCTATATCCAGTGTTTCCTTTGTATAATAAATGTTCGGTAATCTTCCCTTTACTGTCCTGAGATAATCTATTGTACTCTTTAAAAATTAATACCCTAATTAAAATATAAAAATAAAGGGAACGTATACATTATTAGCATGTAAATGCTGGGAAACTCCTATATGCCTGAAGATGATGAAAATAGATTCTTAAACCTGTGAATGGAATCTCCGTAGATGTGGCAGCTACTAATTCAGATTGCTATAAGCATGTACCTTTTGTTTTCACTTAAATGATATTTCAGCATTACTGTCATTGGTGAGATGGTGCACAACTTTTCAGGAAGTTCTGACTAAGACAGCACAGTCATCTTTTTTTGTTTATATGGCAGTCAGATTTGTGGGAAAATACATTACAACCATTTAAAACATTTTGATATTTTTGACGTTTTGATTTTATATTACATTGGTATGAAATATACATTAAGCCGAGTTAGATTCTCTTCCGTAAGAGCCAGTCATCCAAAATATGCTGTTATTTTAATGCTTTACCTTAAATCCGATCCCATCATCTTCCAGTGTAGACCCCTTTACCCTCTGGGTTTTTCACATCTTGAAAGAAATTTAACCACTGAGAGGCCTCATTTAAATAGGCTTCACTGAGAGATCCAAGTTTGTAAAGCAGTTACTTTTTATGTGGTAATATCAGAAAAAGATGGTCTTCTTTCTTCCTCATACCTACTATGATGTGGAAGATCTGTTTATTTTTTATTAGGATTCTTTCTAGCTCTTCTGACTGACACATAAACTGCTGTTATCTTCTGATTATGTACGTAGTAGGGCAGACAGTGTTTTTCACTTTGCATATGTTACCCAAGAAAATCTTAGTTTTTCCTCAAATTACATGTGAGAAAACCATCATGGGAAGGCTTACATATGTGTCCGGAATAAAATTAACTATAGTAGTTAAGATCTAGGGCTTTAAAGTCAGATAGGTTTGGGTTGCACATCTCTGTTCCTCACCTTAACCACCTATGTGACTCGAGGCAAGGGGCTAAAACCTTTGTGATTCTTAGGTTTCTTTACATGTAAAATATGAATAATAATATCTAGTGAAGAGTGTGATTGTGAAGTTTGAAAGTGGTAACTGATTTAAAGCATCCAGCATATATAATGCCTGATACATAATTGTTATTCCATAAATGGCAACCGTTATTGGGATCAAAAGTATCTCAAAGCTTTCAAGTAGTAGACTCAAAAATTATGTAAAGCCAGACATACAGGGAGTGCTTATTTTATAATTAGTTTTACCTTCAAATACATCTAACTTCAATTTGAAGACAACCAACTTATGAGTTAGTTAACAATTGAATTATAACTTTGGCAAATTGTGGGCAGTTATGATCTTTGCCAAATCTTTTAGAAAATTATTTGAAGAAAAGTAATACTGATATAGCACAAAATATTATATCTGGCTTTATGAGGACTCATTTTGTCTGTGAGTCTTTCTGTTAATATGTTTTTTTTAATTTATGGGCCATCAAAGAAAAGAGATAATTTATTTGTCAAATATTTATTGAGCATTTATTATATACTCAATACTATGCTGTGAATAGGGGATATATAATAGGAAACAAGATGTGTATTTGTCTTCAGGATGTATGGCCTAGTGGATTTTTTCTTTCCTTCTCTATTTTTGCCATTATTATAATGAGTTAGCTTGCTCCAATAAGCACAGAATGCAGAACTGGATTTCTCTTTACTGGATAGGAAGCAAGCATCTGGTAATTTACATTGGAAGCAGATAATTTATTTTCTTATCTGGAACTAGGAATTGTTGATGACTTATGATATGATATGTTCGTAGCAAGGGAAACCAGTATTAGGGAGGATGCGATATATTTATGTAAACTTGTGATTTTATTATCAATTACATTATGATGGATCATACAAGTATGATGCTTTTGATATGCTCTTTCCTGTTTGTCTGTAGCCTCATTACTTTAAACAAAAGCAAAAAGCTCAAGTGCTGTGTGCTTTATATTTTGGATGGTTTGAAAGAGTTGAATTGACTTTTACATGGCTACAACACTAGGAAAGCAGCACTGACATCTTCATGTCAGAGCTTCTTTTCTTATTATTTCAATTATGCTATTTTAAGGGTACTGAGAAAAGGTTTGAATTTCCCATATGCTTCTGTTGCTACATTTTATTAACTGATTGACATATTTTGATCAGTACAAACTTTTCTGTGAGGCTTTGATTGTAATTCTAAAACTGGTTCTTTTTAACTCTATGCTAAGAATATATGCTGCATTCAAAATTATGATTGCCTAAATCAAAACGTATATGGATGAATGTTCTTCAGAGAAATATATTGAAGATGTCATGTAATTTCTTGCTAATTGGCCTATTATGTCAATAGTTAATATATAATATTGACACGTAATGTTTTTGGTATTTCCACTAATAGTTAAATATAGACTATTCAGTACTATTTTGTAAATTATTTTAATGTTTTCTATAGAAGTTACATTTTATAATTTTATATTGATTATGAAAATATTAGCTATGAGGTATTCACTAGTATTGATCAAAATTAGGAGTTTGATCTTGTTGGGATAAACAAAGGATTATGATTAAGTTATAATTATTATTTAGTAATGAACAATATTGTTTAATGGATTTTTAAAACCATTTAATTGCATATAAAAATAAGAAGGTTTCCCTAAACAAACCAGTATGTTATCTAAAAAAAAGGATAGAGGATTGAGTTGGTGGTTCATGCCCGTTCATCCCACCACTTTGGGAGGCAGAGGTGGGAGGGTAGCCTGAGATCAGAAGTTTGAGGCTACAGTGAGCTATGATTGCACCACTGCACTCCAACCTAGGTGACAGAGTGAAACCCTGTCTCAAAATAATAATAATAATAATAATAATAATAATAAAGTATTGTATAAGGTGTAGAATTTATTGTACAAAGGGTAGAATTCTGAGATTTTTTTATCAAAAGAAAAGTACTTCTGATTTTTAAAAATAGTTGAGTAACAAATAGGTATTCCTGCATTATTTATATAGTAAATGTTATTATATGCTTAATAATTTTCTAGGTCTTAGGGTATCTTTTGTGTAGTCATAGTGCTATTACTGTATAACATAAGATATGATTGTGTATAATGGTGCCTACAGATCTTTTCAAAGGGATTTTTTTAAATTTATAATTATAAAAAAAAATCGTTATCTTCATATATTTTCCATTTGATTTGGAATTTATTTTTTACAGAGCGTCCTCTTCACTACAAGGAAAATGTACTGGAGCAAGTGCTTCGGTGGAGTTCATTAGCTGAACCTGGCTCTGCTTACCTGGTGGTGAAGAAATTCTTAACTGCTGACACAATTAAACACTGCAGTGGTAGGTGTCATTACTTCACATTGCAGCTATGATTGAAAATTCAGGTGGTTAAAGGGTAATTAATATGGCACAAGTAATATTGGAAAATGTGAAAAATGAGTAGCTAGATACAGAATGAACTGACACAGTACATAGATAAGAAAGAAGAATATATGGACAGGAAGATATTTTCCCAGTGTGTTGCTCTGAGGTAATAGTTGACTAATTTGATTGTACCAAGTTTAAGTTTTTGGAAATAATAGTTTGTTTTTAAAGGTTGTTTACCATGCTTATGCTTATGTATTTTACTAATTTTTAGATTGAGGGCAAGTCATCTCAGTGAACTACATTTACATTGGAAAACTTTCTGGGCATTAAAGGAATGCTAAGTGTATAGGCTCTGAGACAGAGTGCTTGCTATACATCTCACATTGTGATGATATTGTAAAATAAATACTTACAAAATAGAATACCTCCAATAAGAATACTTCCCATTCAACTGGAAGGAGATAGTGCACATGTAAGGTTAATTAAGTTAGCTAGCACAAGTGAACTATATAAGACCATTTCTGAACCTCTATGAGGTGTCAGAAAATTTTTATTTTGAAACTTATTCTTCTGTTGTGTTGTTATCAACTGAAAGATAAAAAAAAAATCAGCCACTATTGTATACAATCCAACTCAAAAAGCTAAGGATTGAAATTTACCATTACTTTTATGATTAATATTAATAATAACAATTATTATTTCTTAATCGCATATCAGCAGAGCTCAATACACATCAAAGCTTATTTAAAGTGTTTTTTAACTTCCTTGTAAGTTCTATTATCTTTCAAATTTTACAAATGAAGGGAAGAGAAACTCAGAGAACTTAAGTAATTTGCCTTATATTATTCAATTACTAAGTATTGAATTGAAGAACTGATTGGCATTCCTCCTAATTTTAATCATGTGGAAAAATGTTTCCACAGCTTTTGGAGAGGATGGCACAGCTCTTCAGTGCTGTAAACCTACTCAGTATCATTGCAGATTCTCTAGTTAATAGTCATAATTCAGAGCTCTTAATTGTACCAAAGCTTACTGTATAAATTTCTGATTTAATGACACTGTCGTGTATATCTTATATACTTTACTTACATGAAAGTACTTTTACAGAATGCAAGTAGTATAACAACTTTCGTGTCACTGTGTTCTTATAAGCATCTAAAAAACCCAAACAGATATTAACTCTTTATACTATAGAAATGTAACCTTTCAGAGACCTTTATCCTGTTTGAAATATTTTCATGCTTTTACATATGATTTTGACCGTATACTGCCTGAGCCGCCTTAATGTTTGCAATGGGATTTCTCTGTACTCATGTGAATGCACATGTATGAATGCACATGTCATAAAGTAGTGGCTCTCAGCTAGCAATGATTTCCCCTCCTTTCCCTCCCCGCCCACAAGACGTGGAACATATAGCGTCTTGAGACATTTCTGACTGCCACAACTTGGAGATTGGGTAGGGAGGCAGGGCTTCTGGTATTTACTGAGTACAGACCAGGGGTCAATGCTGATGTTGAGAAATCCTAATTTAGATAATCTGTGATATCTGTTCTAATTTGTGAATTCAGCTATTCTTTCATTATCTTTTTATTGAGTTTTTTCTTTGTTTCTTTTCTTCCAATATTCCTCTGAAATATCTGTAATTCTCCGTGTTGCAAAATGTTTAAAACCTACACCTAGACATAATACCTTTGCTGTTCTGTGAAAGCTAGTAGGCTGTCTATGTGAATAAAAATAGATAAGAATTAGATCCTAAAAGGCCATGTTATAAGTGGAGGTTCTGTATGTCTGAGGGTGAGGGTAAACCAAAACAAGTTCACCGTTAAATGCTATTAATCTTCAGGGCACTGCTGGGGGTGGGTAGCAAACAACCCAACAAGGTGTAGATTGCGCTGATTTAGAGCAATCATAACTGAGTAAAACATTTGTTGTGTAAGGGCAAGAAGAAATGGTGCAGTGACAGCCGGTACATTAGCTGTATCCACAAATGGGGTAGGAAGATCCGGTGTATTGGTGATGTTCCACCTATCCCATTGCATCTTCTAGATGGAGATATGAGTGTGTCCTTCTGTTTTAAAGCATCAAGCCGCTATAAGATCTAGACAAAGCATCTTGTATAAAAGAAAAAAAAAACCGAGGGAAGAGCTAAAGAAGCCAAGCAGAAGAAAGCAAGCTGAAGGCTTAAGTGATGTTTCAGAGATTTGGATGAAATGTTCTTTGGTTTTTGTTGTTGTTTGTTTTGAGATGGAGTCTTGCTGTGTTGCGTAGCCTGGAGTGCAGTGGTGTGATCTCAGCTTACTGCAACCTCTGCCTCCCAGGTTCAAGTTGTTCTCCTACCTCAGCCTCTTGTGTAGCTATTATTATAGGTGCTCGTCACAATGTCTGGCTAATTTTTGTATTTTTATTAGAGACCAACTTACACCATGTTAGCCAGGCTGGTCTCGAATTGCTGACCTCAAGTGATTCACCTGCCTTGGCCTCCCAAGGATGAAATATTCTTTGGAGTAAAGTGTCAGTAAACTTCTGTGTCACTCTCTTACCCACTTTACATCTCTAACAGGGTGGGGGCCATAAAACTTACCTCTGTCCCTGAACTATCCCTGCTGCCTCATTTTCTCCAACAAATATTCATCTTGTTACTGTACCAGGAACTTTGCATGAAAAAAAATAGTGCTTTAAAGGAAAACCATCAACAAATACATTAATTGGATCATTTCATATTTGTAGTTATGTAGTCTGGTCAAAAATAAGAGAACCTGTAAATGTCTAAAGTACTCTTATTTTCCAGTCCATAAAATTTTTATAAGTATTGAATTAGAGTTTGATTTATATTCAGATTGTAAAAGCAAAATAATCTCTTTCATTACGGTTGGTTCTCCATTTGTTTGAATTTAGGCTTGCCCTTTAAAGGAATCTATAATATTTTTTAAAAATCAATTTCTTAAGTCATAATTTTTTCTTATGGTTGTGACTTAAAGCAACCTCTACTTTATTAATACCTCTTATGAGGCATACTTTGTGATAGACTTTTGATAATTTCAGTATTCAGTCTAATTTATTTTTGTCTTGGCAAATGTCTCCTAAATCAATCACAATAACTACCTACTCCAGAGTTATTGCTCCATTCATTACCTCTACCACACCTTAAAATTGATATCTTAAAGGAAAATGATGAAAATAAATCAAATATGATTTCTCTGTCAGTGTGTTAGCAGATAAACTAGAATCATCTCAGTAATACTTAACTGTTCTTCAAAGAAAAATGGGAATAATGTTAAAGATTTATTTTCCTTTCTTAAGAATTTCTTATTGTAACGTGGGGCCAAGTAGAAATCGTCAGAATTTGAAAAAAAGGGGGGGGCAGTTGGTTGCAACCACATTTTTTCTCAGTAACAAATAGCTAATATGTTAACATTTTGTTAAAACATAGGGTTGCCCTATAACGTCCGTTGTACCCTACACCCCGATACTAGATACCTAGTTGCCACGAATTTTACTCTGTCCCTACATTTATAATTTCTATCTACAGCTTGCATTTCATTAGTTTTAGGAGATTTTTCCTGATATATGGAACAAATTATAACCATATACTTTGCTTGACATTATGTTTTCACCACTTCCTTTTAAAGCAAGAATGTTACATAAAAGTTTTCTATCATTAAGGGGTTTTAATTTTCTCAATTTTCTTTCTTTATCCAAAATGTGGACTTCACACATAAGAATATATTTTAGAATCTAGCACTTAATTTCTGCTCATACATTTAAGGTAAGGAGGTAACATAATTTACTTTTATAGAGTTAGATGGGAGTAAGTACATTTTCTATTGCCTCTACTTATAAATTATTTGTGTTTTTCAAAGGCATTTGATTTCTTAGGAACATTTTGTGCCATTGCCATTATTGTAATAAAGAGCTAACTAACTTGAAAACAAAGGTAATAGTCCTCAATTTTTTTGTACTCCATGTATTATGACTGAAGTTTTAAGATAGGGAGAATGAAACTTCATTTACATTGCTATTTAGACAGTGCCGTAGCTTACCTAATTAAACCATCATTATATTTTATACTAAACTTCATCATATCTATCACAAGCAAACCATAAATGTATAGCTTCTGTAAGGCTCCAGAATAATCTTAAGTTGTATAAGTCTTATTTTAAGCACTAAAGTTTTTTGAAAATTATCCCAATAGAATATGATACATGAGAGTGAAATTTTAATGATCTAAATAGGAGAGAAATACTTATATCTGAAGATATAAGATGTAACTCAAATGCATATTTCTTTGAATTTCTAAGTTTAGATTGCTGTATATGACAGATGCTATGGAATTAAATTTGCATTAGAATAGTGTAATTCAAAATGCAACTGCTTCAAGTAAATTCAGACCTGGAAAGCTGAGCCGTTCACTATCTATGAACTTAAAAAAAGAAAAGACAATTTCAACAAATATAATAATAAATTTACCTAGCTGATATAATTTACATTTCACTCCCCATCATGTTTTCTTAAAGCCAAAGATGTACAAGATATTAAAGTAAGACCTAGGCCGCTTAAATTGGAAGTTTTTCTTTTTTCTTTTTTTTTTTTTTTGGAAATTGATGATAGTCACTGATATTTACTATGGAGTACCAAATCCCTGACATTTTCTAAAATATAATTCTATGGTAAAAAACCATATTGGTAAATTTGTATTTACTCTCTGTATCATGCAGTAATCTATAGAAAATGTAAGGTATTTAAATTTAAGAGTTTTGTTAAGCATTATCTATACCCAGAAAGAACAGAAATTCTAAATTTATGACAACTGTTGATATCAGAGTGCAAACAGCGTGAAATAACAGACTACTCTAGATCAGGATGTTTATGAAGAGCTTTCAATCACAGGAAAGTAGTTCAGCTGGATGATTGTAGACATCTCTTCTTACACTGAATGTGTCCTATTCAAGGAAGTGTCATTTCTTGGTTAGTTTTTCTTGTACATGCTATCCTTCTTTAGCAAGGCTATATTTTACTCTTTTACTCACTAAAAGTACATGTTGAATAAACTTTAAAAATATATAGATATATGAAACAGTTTATAACTGAGCAAGTACTGACCAAATTTTAGAGGACTGCCAACTCATTTTTATCTAGGTAGTTAGGGAATGCTTTCCAGAGTATATATCATCAGATCATTACCATAAAAGCTGGATTTAGTTCTTGGTATTTTGGTTTGGATAACTCCTGGGATATTAAGATAGGGATACTAGAAGAGCTTGCTGGTTGGCAGTGATGGATGGAGCCACAGAATTCAGTTTTGGATGTGCTGAGCTTTAGGGGTCTGACGTGTGTTTGAGGATATATGTCTAGAAGGGAAATAAATACTTAAACCTAAGGAGCTCATTGTGTGGAAGGTGGTTTTTAACCTTGGCAGAATACTAAATCATGCAATTTTAGTGTTAGAGTGAGAATATCAGAGACACAACACCAGCATTTAAAGAACAGATGTAGCAAGAGAGGCCCTGTGAAGGAACAATCAGAAAAGTTTCAAGAAAGAAAGAGAGCAATGCCAATGTAAATTATCAAAGGAGTAATTTTTAGGGGGGGAAAAAAAAAGAGTGCTTAATAGTGTAAAATGATGCGTGAAACCAAGAAAAGTCCCTGGACATGTATTGTTATTGTGGTTGATAGTGATGGTGGTCATGGTAATTATGACTATTACTTAGAAGTATCCCAGGATATAAGACAGAATTTCATGTTAGATATTAAGAGACCTGAATTCGTATTCTAGCATAATTGCTTTCTAATTTTGTCACATAATTGTGAGCCACAATTTTCACATTTGTCAATAAGATGATGTAACCTGTCTTCCCTACTTTGCAAAGTTTCATGAGAATCACATGAAAGAAAATATATGAACACTGAAAACTCCAGTGTTATCTCCTCATTTATTACAAGTATGCTGAAAATTATACATTCATTTAGTATAAAAGAAATATATCACTTACACTAAATTATATTTTAGAAATGTTTATAATTCAATGTAATAATGAAAACAGTATAGGAAAACAATTTTCTGCTTTCTGCAATTTACTGTGTTAGTAGTAGTAGTAAAATGGCAAAAAAAAAAATCTGTCACTTTTTTATTCAATCCTGTTCTAGTAGTAACTGTATTTATAATTTAACTGTTTATAAATAATTTAATTATAGAAGGATGTCAACAGACTGCTTGTTTTGTTAACCACTGCTACTTCAATATAGTCTTCCTTCAGTATCCATGAGGAAGTGGGTTCCAAGACACTGCCACGTCTCCCGCCACCCCCACCCTGTGCCACCTGCTTGTCATGGATACCAAAATCTGCAGATGCTCAAGTCCCTTATATCAAATGGCAGAGTATTTGCATGTAATCTATGCATATCCTTCCCATGCTTTCAATCATCTATTTACTTATAATATCTAATGCGATATAAATGCTACATAAATTGCTATGCTGTGTTTTTTCTATTTGTATTTTACATTGTTATTCTTTGTTTCTCAGATACTTTTTTGGTAATCTATTGGTTGAATTGATAGATGTGGCATCCATGGATACAGAAGGTCAACTGTATGAATAACATAAGGGATAATAGATTGGAGTGAAGGGGGCATACTTGGCTTATCCTAAGGAACAGATTACTTTCTTGAGGTGTCACAATGTGTCTATTAGTCTTAAAAAGATGCCCCTCCATTAGTCTTCTAAAAATAAACCTTCAAGTGTTAATGAGAGAGAGAGAGAGAGAGAGAAAGAGTGAGAGAGAGGGTGGGGGGAAGGAGTATACTTTCAAGCAGCTATTATGTCCAGTTTGGTTTTTTCTTAGTTGTAGCATTAAATTTTACCAAAATGCATTTTGAGTGAATATCATACAGTGAATGAAATATATCAGTAATCCTCCCTCCTTAAAATTATAAAAAATGCATCTATACAATCAATTCTGAAGAGGAGAAAATATGCACAATTTTGAATTTGGAAGGGCTTTTTAGATGTTGTCCTGCAAATATTGCAAAATTACTTGATGTTGGAATAATTTCAAGGGGGTTGCTTCTCAAGGAAACTGCCCATTTGTGCCCTTCTTCACTTAGAGGACATGGTGCAGGTAGAACTTGGAACAAAGAACTTTTTAAGATAAGGCATAGCTCTGAGGAAATAGTCTTTGCCAGCAAGAGAAGAAGAGAGACACATGCACACCACGAAAAATAGATCAATTTGTTGTGTATTTCCTTGTCACTGATCAGATAATATATGAGAGATAACAATAGTTCATAGTTACTGTGAATTTACTATGTGCACTGGGCTAAATGCTTTACTTACATTATTTTATATCATTTTCCTACTTATCTTAGGGTTGTTTACTACTACTAACAAATGGAGAAACTGAGATGGAGAGGTATTACGTAACTCTTTCAAGGCGACCTGCTGATAAGTGGAGAAACAGGTGTTACAGTCAAGATCTCTCCGTATCCAGCTTATATATTCTGTCCTAAACCCCTTACTATCCTGAAATCAAGGATAAATCAGATATCAGGTTTTTAGACTCTTAGAAACTCAATCTATAAGTCGTCAGACTTTTGTAAAGGTAGTTATTTCTGTAGTGTTTGCCTTAGGCTCTGCAACACAGAGAAAAATTATGTTCACCCTCCATTAATTAAACAAGGACTTACATTCTTCTTGTTCTGTGCCAAGCGCTCTTCTGAGCAATTTATATACCACATCCACTGGGTAAGTACTGTATGTATTCTCATTTTGCAGATAAGAGAATTGAGATTTAGAGATTACTGCCTGCAATCTAGCAGAGAATGTGGTTGTCATTCAAGCCCAGGCAGTCTAGCCCCAGAATGTGCTTTTAGTCACTGTATTGTGTCAGCTCTTACCTAGATTGAAGAGGATAAACCAAAGTATACATTATTTTAAACAGGAAATACAAAATGAATATGTACTTAAGCGAGGTGAAGCTGTTACAATGTTTGTTTGTCACAAACCAGGGAAGCCTCAGAGGAGTAAAGAGTAGCTCAAATAAAAGTGAATTTTCTCTCCCTTCATAGTTTGCTTGCTGAAGTATGACAGGCATAACATATTGTAATGGTAGTAACTATTAGATTATATTTTCTGTGGATTCCTCGTAACCAGGTCAACCTAGCACTGTAGATAAGGCCCATGCCCTTCAAGAAGTAGAAATATTTTCTTTTAAAATACGGTGTTGGAAATAGCAAGGACATGGAATCAACCCAAATACTCATCAGTGATAGACTGGATAAAGAAAATGTAGTACATATACACCATGGAATACTATGCAGCTATAAAAAGGAATGAGATCATATCCTTTGCAGGGACATGGATGGAGCTGGAAGTTGTTATCCTCAGCAAACTAACACAGGAACAGAAAACCAGACACTGCATGTTCTCACTTATAAGTGGGAGCTGAGTGATGAGAACACATGGACACATGGGGTGGGGGAACAACAAACACCGGGGCCTGTCCATGGGGAGGGTGGGGCAGGGGGAGGGAATGCATCAGGAAGAACAGCTAATGGGTGCTGAACTTAATACCTAGGGGATGGGTTGATCTGTGCAGCAAACCACCATGGCACACACTTACCTATGTAACAAACCTGCTCATCCTGCACATGTACCCCAGAACTTAAAATAAACATTGATAAATAAAAAAGTTAAATTATGAAGCAAATATGACGTTTCATGCATTCAAGGGTGATAGATCTTGGAGTTTCATGGCATGAGTGAAAAAATATAGACTGAAGTAGTTGGAAGAACCTTCATGGATTAGTTAGGTCCAGAAGTAGGAATCAAATTTGTACAGAATCAAAGAAAACAGGATTTCTCTCAAGATCACTCAAGTGATTAACTTGAGTCATGCCACAGAGAAAATGATTGGTTTTCCAAATAGTGTATTATTATCAATTGAACTTAAATATTATATTTTAATTTAATAATTTACAGAGATGGATAGGAGTTGTCCATTTATTTCACATTTTGAAATTCAGAGGAGTGTAGGCTTTTGATTTTAGGAAGGTAAGGCTTTAATCATTAGAAAAGTAGGGCTCTGGACAGGGCTTTTATAAAATGATGAAGACTGTGTTTTCATAACAAGAATCTGCAGCTGTATGTTAGAGCCATTAGAAAGGTAGGACACGGAGTTAGAGAATTCTGAAATCCAAGGATTAGAGAGAAAAGGAAGTATGTAGGGTGATAACAATAGGAATGAAGTGGAATTGAATCCCAGAGAGAACTGCTGAAAGAATAATGGTTGATTGCTAGCTGCCTGGACATGGAGGGTAAAGGGGGAGTATATATATCTGAGAAATGCCGTTCCTGAGTGTATGAAAAGTTTCTCTCTCCTCTTCCCCTCAACCCCAGCCGCCTCCATCCATCAATTATTCTGTTGGGATTTCCGGCTCGTGGTTAGGAGATAACTGTTTTTGTATTTAAAAATTGAGGTTTTCAAATGGCTTAGAAAAACTTTTTTTGGAGGTGCGAACTTTTCAGTTTCATTGCCTGGTTATGTGGTGTGTCTGTTCTGTTTAAATAAATGTGGCCATTCTGCTTTGTTTCATACATGTGACTTTTAAGAGCTTTTCTAAATTGATACCAAGTTGATAGCACAATATAACTTTCAATACATGTTTGTTTTCTTACCCACAGTTTTAATTCTAAAGACCTTTCAGTAAACTCCAACCTACCCTTTCTCATCCTAGCAACTACCAAGAATAGGGGAGGGTTTTATGATTCAGTAGAGGTAACAGTATGCTGTAATTTGATTGGAATGAAAGATCAAAAGGTGGTAAAGGAAATAGTACCTATTAATATGCATCCCAGGGTTTATCTTGAAGAGAATTTAGTGCTTTGGGAAGTGCATTAAACTTTCAAACCTGTTACACTCACACAAAAACAACAGATGGTTTTCCCTAGTAGCAAGGGAGCTTTCTGTCTAGCATGAGGTCCAGGGAGTAAGAAATATGAGAGAAGTACCCCGAGGTTGAGAGTCCAACCAGTACCTGAACAGTTTGGAAGAATGAATTACTGGAAGCCATTCAATTCATAACCTTGATTTTGTTACATACAGTTACACACAGTATACCCCAAAGTGTGTAGCTTTATTTTGTTATTTTGGCCTTTAACTGGTGGCTTTCTACTTATTTTATTATCTTGGGAACAGACAGGAATTTGGTTGTGAGAGCTTTTAGAAAGTCTTTTAAATCATAGTATTTATCATAGAGCTTCACATTTCAAAGTATTTTTTGTTCTTCCTTCATCCTTAGCATATGTTCCTTTCAAAACTTTCATCCTGGGTCCGTTAATAGTGTACACTCAGGTTTATACTCAATATGCTCAATCACATACAATGATGGTTAAAGTAAATGTTACTATTTAAATGATATTTAAAATTTAAACAATATTTTCCCCTAAGTCTGTTTTTTTTTTATGACTATGAGTAGTTTAATACCAGACATAGGCTTATTTCTTATTGGTAAAAATGGAAAAGTTTATTAATTTGAACAAAAATGTAAATGAAAAGTACTGTCAGAAGATATGAATAGATTTTACTGACTTAAGTAATATAAATATCTATATTTCACAACTTGATTATAACTTGCTTTTAAAAATACCTATTTCCAAACCAACAAGGCATTATAAATGCCTTTCTTGACTCTCCTGTTCTAAATCAGCTGTATGACCAAGTCCATACAATGTTTAACAAATTGCTTACTATACTTTTTAGCTACAAAAGTCCTTTACAATATTTCTCTATGGAATTGAATATTAAGGCATTGTACTAGAAGACAAATTTTAGCAGTATGTTTTTCAGTAATTATTTAAAAGTCACAAAGCACCCAAAAAGAACCTATTAGTATGACAGTGTGATCAACAAAGTACTGTCTGAGGTCAGTATGTGTATCATGAAAACTATCAGGTTTGTTCTGTGTGTGTATTCATGGTTAGGTTCAGTAATGTGATTAATCCTGGGCACTTTTGCTTCCAAGTGCTCATTCCATGCTCATATATTTGAGTTGTAAGGAACTATTTGTGGTTTTTACTCTTGTTTTCTCTATGCTAATTTTAAGATGAACATTTGTGTATTATTTGCTGCATTAGGAAATGTTTTCCCCAAACAGATTAAGCAGATTAAGGGTTGTTGTGTTTAAGACTATTGTTTTCTTTTTTCTTTTCTTTTCTTTTCTTTTTTTTTTTTTTTGAGACGGAATCTCACTCTGCCACCCAGACTGGATTCAACCTCCGCCTCTCGGGTTGAAATGTTTCTCTTGCCTCAGCCTCCTGAGTAGCTGGTACTACAACCTCACACCACTAGGCTTGGCTAATTTTTTTGTATTTTTAGTAGAGATGGGGTTTCACCTTGTTAGCCAGGCTGGTCTCAAGCTCCTGGCCTCAGATGATCCACCTGCCCCGGCCTCCCAAAATGCTGGCATTACAGACATGAATCACCATGCCCAGAAAGACTAAATTTTTTTTTTCTAAAGTTTTTATTTTGTAAATTTTAGAAATGATGCATGGATATTTAAAGTTCTATCACCTTAATACCAGGAAGGTATTAGACTGATAGACCTGATACAGTGTTCTGCCATACATCTTGTGTGTACATTGTCCTTTGTAAGGCCTGCAACAATCCTTCAGGATAGGTGTCATTAGTCTTATTTTACAGGAAAAGCAGAAGCTGACACCATAATGACCATATGATGGCTAGTTGGTTTGAGGTTTCTCTTTCTTTTTGTTGTTCTTCAGTTCTCAAGTAAGCAGTTGAATATGTATCTGGATTTCAGGGGAAAGTTTTAGACCAGAGATATACTGACAAATTTATGCATGATAAAAAAATACAGATTTGATGTTCTCACAAAAAAGTGTTTTTTTGTTACAAAAATTAGTTGAAATGATTTCTACCTGTGGCACATTGTCAGTTTTGCACACAAAATATAATTACTGTTAAAGGATCTACCCTTTTTTATGCATACAGAGCCTTTTATTCATAAGCTACAACAAATTACAGTACACAGGAACACAAAGTGTATTGTGCTTTTTGGTTTTGCTTTGTGTTTATTTATTTCTGCTAAACCAGACCTAGTCTTCAATCCCCTTTTCTGTCACTTACTAGTTTTTATGTCTTTGGGCAGGTCATTATAATTCTGTGAATCTTATTTTCTGGCTTGTAAAACCAGATCAAAAATTATCTAACTTGAATGTCACAGAATAGGAATCCCAGAAACACATTTAGCTATTTAGAACATGCTAAAAATAAAATGTAAAAATAATGAGAAAAAGATGAATCATTATAAAGATGTAGGTGGAAAGCTTAGGGCATGCATTCAAACTATAGAACAACATCTATTGCTGGTGGTTCTGCCTCCTCTTCTTCCACCCTGCAAGCACTGGGCCATGGGCAGAAAATTGTGGGGCAAAGGAGGAGAGCTTTTCTGATGTAACCCAGAGTTTTCCTGGGAAGGAAAGACTATCTCAGTGTCTAATGCCCCTGTCAATACAAATTAATCCAAAAACAGATTAATCTGGCATGTCTTTATACATTACACATCACCAAAACTGGATTTTAATAACAAACATTTTGTTAGGTATTTTTGATATGTTAATACCTGTGAAAGGACCTTCCCAGTCTAGCTAGGTGGACCTGACTTTGAATTCTGATGACAGCACTCTTTAGCTGTGTGCCTTGGATAAGTTTCATGATTATAGCAACCTGTTTCTACATCTGTAAAATGATATTGTGATTAATCTACCTGAAAGTGTGGTTCTGAGCCTTTAATGAGGCATTCATGGAAAGGCTAGCACTGTGTTTGCCTCATGCTCCACATACACTAGAGGTGATTATATGAGTTGTTCACTAAAGGGTGCTCAGATTATTACCATTATGTTATCACTTCATGCCTTCACATATTCTGTCTTACTGACATATCCTTTGCCTTTTCCTTGTCCGTTGTGTTCCTGAGAATTCTATAATTTTATTTGTCCGTCTATCACAGTGCCTAACAGAAAGCTTGATAGTAAAAAAAAGTACATTTTTGATGGAAGAATGAATAATGAAACTACTAAAGGCAAAGAGAGTGAACAGTTTCTTAGTGGAGAAGAGTTTCCCTTAAGGCTATTCTTGTGAAGTGAGAGTGAACAAGCTTTTTTCCATAAAAGGCCAAGAGTTAATGTTTTAGGTTTTGTTATCAGTAAGGTCTCTGAAACAACTACTCAGCTCTGTCCCTGTAGCATGTTCGCAGCCATAGATAGTACATAATGTGAGGCTGTATTCCAATAAAACTTTATTTTTATAGGACTAAAATTTGAATTTCATGTAATTTTCGTGTCATCAAACTTTTGTGAAATTTTTTTCAACCACTTAAAAATGAAAAAATTATTCTTAGCTCATAGACCATATAAAAAGAAGTAGAGGGTTGGATTTGGCCTGCAGCCATAATTTGCCAGTCTCTGAGCTAGAAAAATAATGTGTAACCCAAACTGGAGGGAATTCTGGCTTATTAGTCAATGTCCATTAGACCCATCATAATAATAGGAAAAGGATATTGTGGAAATGTGAGGGGGCCTCTCTAGTGATATGTTAGGTTTAAACTTGGATTCAATTATTGTAAAATCCCTCAGTTTCTTCTCTGACACAGCAGTGTCTAGAAAAGAACATACATTTAGAGATGGAGTTTTACCAAATATCTTATATTCTGACCTACAGGTGAGAGCTAAACCTTGGGTACACACAGATATGAATACAGAAACAGTAGACACTGGGGACTCCAAAAGGAAGGAGGAGGATAAGGGCTGAAAAACTTTCTATCAGGTGCTATGTTTACTATCTGGGTGACTTGATCAATGGAACCCCAAACCTCAGCGTTACGCACCCTTGTAATAAACATGCACACGTACCCCTGAATCCAAAATACAATTTTTTTAAAAAAAGTTGAGTTTTAATCTCCTTCAGGTAGCTCTGCAGCCTTGGGAAAGCTTCTTGACCTTTCTAAGCCTTAGAATTATCATGTGCAAAATAAACATAATAATCACAATTTTTTTAGTGTTGTTATTAGAGTATATAGGTGTCTAATAGGTAATCAATAAACTGTAGCAATTATTGCATGTTTAGATTTAGTTTTTCCAATGTTATTTCTCAAATAGTTCTCTTTTCTGCTATTTCTTTTTTTTTTTTTTTTTTTTTTTTTTATTATTTTTCTTTTTTGGTATTTTTTTTTTTTTTTTTTTTTAAATAACTTTAAAGTTCAGGGGTATATGTGCAGGTTTGTTACATAGGTAAACTTGGGTTATGGGGGTTTGTTGTGCAGATTATTTCGTCACCCAGGTATTAAGCCTAATACCTATCAGTTACTTTTCCTGATTCTCTCCTTGCTCCCACCCTCCACCCTCCACCCTCCAATAGGCCCCAGTGCGTGTTGTTCCCCTCTATGTGTCCATGTGTTCTCATTATTTAGCTCCCACTTGTAAGTGAGCACACATGGCACTTGGTTTTCTGTTCCTGCATTAGTTCACTAAGGATAATGGCCTCCAGCCCCATCACGTCCATGCAAAGGACATGATCTTGTTTCTTTTTATGGCCACATAGTACTCCATGATGTAAATGTACAGTATTTTCTTTATTCAGTCTATCATTGATGGGTAAATGTTCTACGTTAGCAGTTTTGCCTTTCTTACCCTTGCCTGTTTCACATTTATAAAAATTTCTTTAATGCCTTAAAAATTTGTGAATTTGAGTCAGAATTCCTAAAGGTGTTTCCTTTTTTATCACGTATTTGCATTGTTTATACCAGTGGGGCTCAAATATAATACAAGCCACATATGTAATTATAAATTGTCTAGTAGCTACGTTAGAAAAAAGTAAAAAGAAACAGCTAAAATTACCAATATGTTTTATTTAATATCATATATCCAATATCCAAAATACATTTAATATGTAATTAATATTTTAAAAATTGTGATATATTCTTTTTTTTTTTTTATTTTATTTGAGATGGAGTCTCACTCTGTTACCCAGGCTGGAGTGCAGTGACATGATCTCAGCTCACTGCAACCTCTGCCTCCCGGGTTCAAGCGATTCTCCTGCCTCAGCCTCCCCAAGTAGCTGGGACTACAGGCTAGTGCCACCACACATGGCTTATTTTTGTATTTTTAGTAGAAACGGGATTTCCCCATGTTGGCCAGGCTGGTCTTGAACTCCTGACCTCAGATAATACTCCTGCCTCGGCCTCCTAAAGTGCTGGGATTATAGGTGTGAGCCACTGCTCCCGGCCGATATTTTGCTTTTTTTTTTTTTCCCCATATAAAGTCTTTAAAATTTAGTAGATACTTTACACTTATAGCACCTCTCAGCTCATACTAATCACATTTTGTGTGATTTCTAGCCTGTAGCTACTTGAACAGTCCAGGCAGGCCCATATATGATAAATAGCAATACTTCAGACACATGATATTCCCAGAAGTTCATCTTAGACTTTAGTGGTAGTAAACAAGTTCGTATTTTACATTGTTAAAACTGACAATATAGAAATGTTTTGTATCATATTTCAAATAAGTAAAAATGTACCCAACTCACAAAAGTAATGCTGTACTTTACAGACCGGAGTACATTGGGAAGCATCAAAGAAGGAATCTTGAAAATCAAAGAAGAACCATCCAAAATACTATCTGGAAATAAGTTTCAAGACCGGTATTTTGTTTTACGAGATGGGTTTCTCTTTCTTTACAAGGATGTGAAGGTATAGTATTTGAACATGCATACATTTTTATTTGTGTGGGTATTAACATTCATATTTTATGCTACTCTCAGCCATCTCTCTTGGATGTCACTGCCTGTAGTATATAAAATGCATGGTAAGCTGATGATTTCCTTCAGCCTCTGGGATAAGATATTAATGCACTCAGTAACACAGTGAAGAATTTTATAAGGCCTTTTTAGGCACCTCAGGTTTTGTAGGATAGTGAATGACTTAAGCCCTGAAGAAAAGTCTAATATGTGTTATAAATCAATATTTCAGTCAATAAAATTAATAGAGAATGTGTGATAACCTAAAATAAAAGGCTTCAGATTAGCTACTGGAAATTAATAAAAGGTGCAATAAAATGACCAAACCCCAAAGTTAAAATAAATGTTATTAGTATCTTTCCTATACAGTTGAATGAATTGACTCATTTTTAATTTCATATGTATTAATGTAATCTTATTGATATATCCCCTATAATTTAGTTCCCTAAAATATCTTATTAAATAATTGTGGAGTGGATAAGAGAATTAGATATATAAAAAAGGGAGTAGATAAATGTTGTAGCTATAAAAATATTGAACTTAACATCAGAAAATCTCATCTCTGTGAAGAACTGGTTACATGAATAAGTAACTTAACCTCTCAACCTCAGTATCCAAATCTGTAATTTAAGATAGTATGAGTTCTGCATGTCATGTTGTTTTAATGCTTAAAAAATATATATATATGTTTTATATTCTCCAGGTGCAGGTTACACCAGTGTGTTCACTTTATTAAAATTCATTGAGCTAAATATGATTTGTGTGCTTTTTATATATGTATTACATATACACTGCAATTTTAAAAAAGCATTAGGATAAAAAAAGCAAAACAAATATGTGCAGAGGCCCCACCTCCAGGGATTTGGTTTTTATAAGACTGCGACAGGTGCTGTTAACAGCGTTTTTCTCTAATTCGTTGAATTTTTTTTTTTTTTTTTCTTTTGGCTTTTAAGTTTAGGAATGGAAGTGAAAATTTGTTAGGTAAACTTGAGTCATATGGATTGGTTTTACACATTATTTCATCACCTAGGTATTAAGCCTAGTGCTTATTAGTTGTTTATTTTTCTGATCCTCTACCCTCCACCCACCAAAAGTCCCCAGTGGGTATTGATCTCCACTGTGTGTCCATGTGTTCTCATCATTTAGCTCCCACTTGTAAGTGAGAACATGTGTTGTTTTTCTATTCCGTGTTAGTTTACCAATGATAATGGCCTCCAGTTCTATCCATGTTCTTGCAAAGGACATGATCTCATTCTTTTTTATGGGTGCATACTATTCCATGATCATGGTGGATAAGTTTTTTGGTGTGCTGGTGAATGCCATTTACCAGTATTTTGTTGAGGATTTTTGCATTGATGTTTCATCAAGGATATTGGTCTGAAGTTTTCTTTTTTATTGTATTTTTATCAGGTTTTGGTATCAGGATGATGCTGACTTTATAGAATGAGTTAGGAAGGAGTCCCTCCTCAATTTTTTGGAATAGTTTCAGTAGGAATGGTACCAGATCTTATTTGTACATCTGGTAGGATTCAGCTGTGAGTCTGTCTGGTCCTGGGATTTTTGTGGTTGGTAGGCTTTTTATTACTGCTCAATTTCAGAACTGGTTATTGATCTATTCGGGGGTGCAGTTTCTTCCTGGTTTAGTGTGGGAGGCTGTATATGTCCAGGAATGTACCCATTTATTCTAGTTTTTCTAGTTTATGTGCATATAGGTATTCATAATATTCTCTGATGGTGGTTTCTATTTCTATGGGGTCAGGAGTAATATCCCCCTTGTTGTTTCTGATTGTGTTTATCAAATATTCTCTCCTTTCTTCTTCATTAGTCAGGCTAGTGGTCTAATAATATATGTGTAAATTCTTTTTATAAATATAATGTAATAATAATAGCATGCTCCTCCAAAGATACCCTAAGAATGTGAACAGGCAAGTCCCAAAGTGAGAAAATGTATTAACATATATCAGAAAAAAGACTCATATCAGGAGTATAAAGAGCTCTTCTAAATCAACAATAAGAAAAACAGTTCAATAAAAAGTTTGGCAAGGATAGAACAGACATTACATGAAGGAAGATGTAGAAATGGCCAATAACCCATTGAACCAAAAGTGTTCAATATCATTATTAATCAGGAAATTAAAATTAGAACCACAAAACATTATTTTACATTCATTGGTATGACTACAATCTTAACAGTGATAACAACCAATGTTAAAAATGATGTAGAATAATTAGAACTCCCACATAAATTGTTGGTGGAAGGGTAAAATCACACAATCACGCTGTAAAACTATTTGTCAGTTTTTAAATGAAGTTACTAACATAATCTACCCCATGATCCAGCAGCTCTACGCAAAGCATTTGTGATTCACAAATGCACTTGTACAAGAATGTTCATGAGCAGATTTATTCATAAAAGCTGATAACTGGAAGCATTCCAAATGTCCACCAATAGGAAAATATTCTATTTGTATAATGGAATACTACTCAGCAACAAAAATGAATATTAACACAAGTCACAACATTGGTGAATTTTTAAAACCTTTGAAACCAAAGAAGCTTGACACAAAATAATATCATATAAGTCTGTTCATAAGAAGTCTAAGAACAGGCAGAACCATTCTATAGTGATAGAAGTCAGAAAGTGTTTGCTTAGGTTGGGGACAGAATTTGCTGCAGAATTGCCAAGGAAAAAGTGTCAGTGGGTTACTTTCTAGATAGAAATGTTCTTTATCCTGTTTTGGATGGTGGTCCCATGGGGGTATGCAGCAAAAACTCTCTTTGAGATTCAAGTAGTACCAAGGCAATTCCTTTAAATGTAGAATGGAAGTCAGCAGGACCTGGATAATACTTTTTTAATATTGAATTATAAAATTAACTTGGGTAAACATTGCTTGCACACTTGTAAGTGAATGGTGCTTCACTGTGTTCTGTTGTGGAGATGCACAAATAAAGACCAGACTGTAACATCTGTTAATATGTTACAAAGAAAAAATTGTTAAGCAGCTTTCCAAAGCCACGGCTGTAGTGTTGTGTGGCTTCTGTTCAGCACTTCCTATGCTTTAATTACTATCCCTGTATATTCCTCCAGCAGAGAAGCCTCCATGTGGGCATGAATAAATCATAGTAGCATCCTATTCTGTGTATACATTCCGTGTTTGCTTTCCTCATGGACAATGAAATGTTCAGGCAGGAGACTAATAAAACAGCCTGAATTCTGCGGCCCTTATCACAGATTCATATTATATATTGCACTTGAACCCCACTTGATATCCAGAGGGAGTCTGTGTGGGTATCAAGTGGTTACTATCATTTACTAACATTCTTCATTTTACCCATAAAGGAATAGTAGATTTTGTAGAATTATGGGGTTATGTGATGGAACACATCAGATTTTAAGGTTCATGAACTTTACATTTGTGCTTGTGAAAATACAGGCTAGACTTCACAGCTTATTGTTCTAGTCAAGTAGAACTGAATCTGATAGAATTTTGTTTGGTTTTGTGCAGTGGACCACCCACCTTGATTTTCAAAAGACTGATTTCTTTAATCACAGTCCTTACATATACATAATACGTTGGTTAAGGATCACTTTTGCAGTTGGCATATATAGAAATCAACCTGAACTTTTTTGTCCCATCAAGAAACTGACACTTCATTGTGTAGCAACAGAAGGTTGCTAAAAACAAATATAGTAGTTTGTGGTAGTAGTAATGACAGTGCAGTAATAATAGCAGCAACTAACATTCAAGTGGCTACTCTATGTGAAGCAGAGTTCCATACATTTTATTTGGATTATCTCATTTTATCTATACAGTTACCCCATGAAATTGGTACTCTTATTATTCCCCCTATGCAGATGAAGAAACAGACTCTCAAAGACGTTACATAACTTGTCCAAAATCACATACACAGTAAGCGATGGGGTCAGAATTCACTTCCAGGCATTGGACTCCAAAGGCTCTATGCAGAAACTTACAAAGGAAATTTAACGTTTGTATTACTTTAGTGTTTTTGCTGAAGTAATTTTATGTGGAGAGAATAAGTTTATTTTTATTAAATAGCGTCAAACATTTTTAAATAAGGAAATGCAAACAATTCAGTTTTTGCGGCATTTTCTCTCAAGCTGATGTACACTTTAATATCTGCCACAAGGAAGCCTGTTCATGCAGTGACTTTTACAGATACATTGTTTTTGTAAGTGAGATGAAGGGCCTCATATGGCTTAACAGAGTAAGTTTTGCTTTAAGAATCTATCTTTTTGAAAGGATCATCTTGCTCAGATTGAGCTAACTTACATAACCTGATAGGCAGTGATAGTCTCAAGAACTTGTCTGAAAACAGTGCTCTTTAAGGATACCGAACACATTTTTTAATAACAGTAACCTCAAGTTATGGAATTATTGTCTGATTATTAAGTGTTTGAAAATTATATTTGCATATCTGTCAGAATAGATTAATGCAACTGATACTTTAATTTGTGCATTTTGAAAAGCAGATGAGAGATTCATGCTTTTCCTTTAAACTCAAACTATGGTTATTTTCAACACATGACTTCATTTTGTTATTTTTTCATGTTACGGATCTGTCCCTATTAATATTGATGGTGAAGCCATTGGCAATGTTAACTTTTCAAGTGTTTTTATAGTAAATTATCAACAGTAAAATCTCCCAACTTTTTTGAGTAAACTGTTAGCATTTGTTTTAGTGGTTGCCATTAATATATGCGTGCTTGTATATATTTTTTAAATGATTTAGTTAAAAGGGAGGAAAAATTACAAATTGAGAAGTGTATTTAAAGAGACTTTGTGTTAATTAGAGCTGATTTATGAATGCTCATTAAGAACAAATTGGGGTAATACACAGGGGAAGATATCTTTTGTTCTGCAACCTTTCCCTGCACAGAAAATGTTAATTGTTTTCCGACTTAATTTACATAAAAGGTGAGAGGTTTCAGAGAATATTACCATTATACTGTTAATAGTGTGAAGAAAGCAAATGGGTAAAGGGGGTCATTAAAAGTTGCCTGTACTTTAATAGGCAAACTCTTTTTAGGTACCAGGAATAATTTTTTAAGCACGCTCATTTAATTGGCTAACTTAAAAACTTTACTTTGAAATGGAGTGACTGAAGCAACACATTTCAGACTTCATAATAGTCTAGTATATTGAACTTTTTGGAGAAATTCTCTATAAATTACACATACCAAAAGAGAAAGTTGTAATAAGCCAGCAGTAAAGCGAACTTGGCAAACGACATTTCCTTTTATAGAACTTTCCATTAAGATCTATATAGCTCCTCTTTATGAATATTCAGTTTCAAAATGGAAATGGGAAAAATGTGTTTCTACAATTGCTGAACTCCTCTCAAATTATATCATTTGTGTTTCTTTGGACAGGCTGTGGTATAAAGTAATGAGCTTGCATGCCAGGAGTGACTTGGGCAGTCAATTACCTCAGACTCTCAAACTACTTATTACCAAAAGTTTTTCAAAATGTAGGCAGTCTTGAAATCATCAATGTCCTGTGTAAATCAAGACTATCTGGTTCAGGCACAGTGTTTCTCATTCTCAAATATGCAAGTCCTATCTTCCACATACTGCTAGAGTTGCAGCCAACCCTGCTGCCTCAGTCGGGACTGCTTCTGAGGGAATAGCAATCTAAATTATTAAAAGAAACACAAACCTTGTTTGTAATTTGATTTAACCTCTGACACAGGTGACTAGGAGTCACCTATACTGCATGCATTCCTCATAGCTCTCCTCTCCTTGAATATACCCTACTGTGGACACTTAGTACCTTACAAAGCTACCTCATACTAGACAGTTCAAATTGTTAAAATGTTCTTCCTTAAAATTCAGCAAATTGCCTGGCGCGGTGGCTCACGCCTGTAATCCCAGCACTTTGGGAGGCCGAGGCGGGTGAATCACGAAGTCAGAAGATCGAGACCATCCTAACTAACACGGTGAAACCCCGTCTCTACTAAAAATACAAAAAATTAGCCGGGCGAGGTGGCGGGCACCTGTAGTCCCAGCTACTCGGGAGGCTGAGGCAGGAGAATGGCGTGAACCCGGGAGGCGGAGCTTGCACTGAGCCGAGATTGCACCACTACACTCCAGCCTGGGCGACAGAGCGAGACTCCGTCTCAAAAAAAAAAAAAAAAAAAATTCAGCAAATTATCAGGCTACAGAATCAAAATCCAAAGATCCAGTTGGATTTAAAAGAGAAAAATGCATAAACTGCTTGAAAACAGCCTTAAGAAGTGGAGGCTTATGTGAAGAAAGCTATAGAACTTCTCTGATAGGAGAAAAATTGATATTAAATCTGCTAATGTTGATTTATAGGTTTAATGCAATTATTTTCGAGTTTGCAAAGGAAATTACTTTTATAACTTTTCAAAAATATTTGACAATTCACCTCAAAGGATAAATAGATAAGAATAATTTGAAGATATTTTGGGAGATAAGTAAAATGGATTTGAATTATTTTTCCATCCGACTATTAAGATATACAGTAAAACTAAGATACTTAAATATTATAATCCTTGTATAAAAGTGAACAAGGAGCAATGGTACCATAAATTCAGGTAAAAAATTTTATGTTAGAATTTAATTTTAATAAGTATGCCACAAAACATTCATGTCTAAAGGGATATTTGTTCAATAAATTGGGGGTAGAATATTGTCAACAAAAAAATTTAACTTATCATTTATACTGTATATAAAAAAATGTATTCCAGATTGACAAAAGATTTAAATCCTAAAAAAAGCAACCCTTAAAGCTACAAGACCATGGAATTGAATATTTATCAGCTGTGTGGGAACACTTTAAACTTAAGCAAACATTAACAAAGCACCCCCCAAAAGACCATTATATTTGACTTATTAAAAATAAGGTAAACAATGAGCTAGGTTAAGGCAAAGAGCAACTTGGATAGAATATTTCATTTAAAAAGACAAATTTCATATTAAATACATAAAGAACTAGTACAAACAAGTAAAGACATCGATAAACTGTTTACCACATCAAAACTGCAAATGGCTAGCAAATATGTAAATACACACTTAACATTTGTGTTACCTTAGTGTTTTTGATAGGGTAAATAAATGTACCCTATCAATTTAGACAAGATTTTTTTTCTGAATCATATTCTTAGCCTATGACTCAGTGGTTAAATTTCTAGAAATCTAACCATAAGGGGAAAAATTCAAAATATGTTTTTTTAAACATATTATCTACAATGATAATAATAGTGAACTTCAACTGATAATAGCGATTAGGAATAAATTCACCATGTAAATTCCAGCTCTTTGGTCATCACAGCATTATTTCTGACCATCTTCCTGGTTACTTTTCCTCTGTATTTCTTTTATATCCTCCTAACCTATTTGCTTTATGAAACTAATTTTTAATTTTATGAGCATATTTTCCTCCTTTTTCCATTTTGACTGCTTTCTGAGTATTGAGAGGGGGTGTAAAGAAAATATAATTGCTCTAAGACCAACTGTAAATTTTTAATAGTCTGTTTTAATTAGGATAGTTTTCATTAATTTGGATATTTGAGATACCTCAATATGTGTTCATATATATTCACGAGTCTGTTTTCCATAATTCCGAAATCCAAAAAGTATAGAAAATCCCAACTCATTTGGTGGCAAAATCTGACCCAAAACAATACGACGATATATATAGCCTTTATCTTGAAAATATGAGTATGTTTGAATACAGGGTACTGTCCCAGTCAGCATTGGTGATGGGGAGTTACGAAACATATGGCATATGCATTGTATTATATTTTTAAAATATGAAAATCACTTCTGATGTGATTTGGTCAGGGTCCTCTAGAGGGACAGAACTAATAGGATAGATGTATATATGAAAGGGGGTTAAGGACTATTGACTCCTACAATCACAAAGTGAAGTCCCACAATGGACTGTCTGCCAGCTGAGGAGCAAGGAAGCCAGTAGTGGCTCAGTCTGAGTTCCAAAACCTCAAAAGTAAGGAGGCCAACAGTGCAGCCTTCAGTCTGAGACTGAAGGCCGAGAGCCCCTGGCAAACTGCTGGTGTAAGTCTAAGAGTCCAAAAGCTGAAGAACTTGGAGTCTGATGTTCAAGGGCAGGAAGCATCCAGCACAGAGAAAGATGAAGGCCAGAAGACTTAGCAAGTCTGCTCTTCCATCTTCTCCTGCCTGCTTTATTCTAGCCACATTGGCAGCTGATTAGATGGTGCCGATCCAGATTGAGGGTGGGTCTGCCTCTCCCTGTCCAGTGACTCAAATGTCAGTTTCCTTTGACAACACACTCACAGACACACCCAAGATCAATACTTGGCATCCTTCAATCTAATCAAGTTTGCACTCAGTATTAACCATGACATGATGCATATCTGACCCCAAGTGTTTTTGAATCAAGAATTATAGAGCCATGTGCATGGCTCTATAATATATACAGGTGTACACATATATAACATGAATATATCCAACATTATCAATATGTATTTGTATTGTAAATCAAAAGAGTCTTCATTTACCAAACTCATGAAATGTTCGTTTTATGAAACATTGAGAAACTAAATTCTAAACCCAATCATTAATGCTCAAAGAAAATGTAAGGAAATGTGTAAATCCATTTAATTACAAATTATTTTGTTTTCCTTACAGAGTAGTAAACATGACAAAATGTTTTCTCTCAGTTCCGTGAAGTTTTATCGTGGAGTGAAAAAGAAAATGAAGCCTCCAACAAGGTAAAGTTTGAAAGGAAAGTACTGAAAGGAAAAAAATTATGGGAAAACATGTCTGTTTAAGGATTTAGGGATCAGTGGCATTAGTTTAACTTTTTAGTAAGTAAGTTTTAGGCAAATTTTTTTTTTAAGTTGCTTCCCCTGTCACAGGGTTCTTATGGCAGATCAAGGAACTTGTATGAGTAGATAAGGAGGGATGATGTTCCCACTGAGACCAAGATCCTTGGTGATTGCAGTCCCTCTATGTAAAGTAAGAAATCCCGGGAGGCCCTGTCTGCTGGGAAGTATATGGCTTCCTCTGCGTCTCATTCCCTCAGCTGTCACATCACAACCTGAGGGCAAGTCTACACACAGGAAAGCAAATGCTGCCCTCCAGCTTCCTGATGCTTGGCTTCTACAGTGTTTTGATTCTGGCTCTGTAATTTTCCCTTTGTACTATACTGACTTTGGTACTGAAAACCCATAGCATGTAAGTGGTAGAGAGGAGGTGGGCGCCTCCTACAGATTGTGTGCCTCTTTAACACTTCATGTACCCCAGCATTTGGTTTACACCACAATTTCTTATCACAGATTACTTTGATTAGCTAATAAATGTTTGCACTAATAATTAGTATCATGAACATCATTTATGTGTGCTTGCTTCTGAGATTTTGTTGCCGAAAGTTTCTTCACTTTTTCCTTCATACTCAGTTTCTAAGCCTAGCGCACATACCTGTGTTTTAATAGGCATGTTCTTTAATTTCCCCCAGGAACAGTACGTACGTCTCTCTGTATTATCTTATTTCAGTCATTTGGCCTTATTCAGTTAAGGGTATCTTCTCAGAGACGTCTCCTCTCTGCCCCATGTCATCACAAGCCTCCTTCCCTCTATATAAATGTGTAGACAGATCCCTTAGCATTTAGCGTTCACCTCTAGCTAAGTCCAGCACATTGAATCATCACTTGTGGAAGTCTATACATTCCCACAATTAAATCTCATCTCCTTAGCATCTAATCCTGTTTTCTGCCTTGTAAAATGTATCATTTTTAATTTATGTGTGTGTTTTTTTTTTTTTCTATGTGATGCAGTTGGGGATTGACCGCATATTCTGAGAAACATCACTGGTAAGTTAACAGCTGACAACTTTCGGACATAATATATTGGTGACAATTTCAGGAAAAGAATAATTTCAGTAATTTCAGATAGAGCTACAGACAGAAAGTGTTTTGCCTAAACGAAACTAGGGTTGTTTGTAAAGACTTTGAGCCTAAGAAGAGGAAAATAGATTTGTATCAGGGTTCAAGTTCCATGTATCCTATTTGTCAATGCCTCTGAAGTGAAACTACATCTGATTTCTTCCATAGTTATTATGAGTGTGGAATTCAGCTTTTATGAGATAAGTAGGTGATAGTTTTTAAAAAGAATAAGAACTAGCAAAAATCAGATTTATAACAAATATCCTGCTTTCAACTCTGTTCTTTCTATATATGTACTTTTTGCCATATACTGTTACCAGTATCTACCAGTATTTCTAGAGATGGTACTAGGTGTTTCCTTCTCTTCACCTCCCTGTGTCTAATCAGTGACTGAGCCACACGAGATCTGCCTCTTCCTTGTGCCCCTCATCCACCTACACCTGTCTACCCTCAGGGCCAGGCCTTCGTTGATCTGCCGGGATTATTCCAGGAGTCCTAAGTGCTCTTCAGGCCTCTGCTTTGCTTTTGTTTTGGCATACATTCTCCACCTCTCCATTGAGGAGTGTTTTCTATGCTGTACTATGTATCTCTCCTGCTTTAAAACTTCTGTGAATTCTTTCACCTATAGGGTCAAGCACACAATTGTTGTGTGGCATGCATGGCTGTATATGACTCTGCCAACTTCATCTCCCACAGCTTTTCTTTTTCACTTAATGACAAAACAAGCATCTGTCTTTATTCCCCACGCATTCCTTGCTGTTTCAGATCTGCATGTGTGATGTACATGGTCCCTCTACTGTACCTTTGTTCATACTTTTCACTTCACCTTCCTGTTCATACTTTCATTCTCCCCATGATGACCCAACCAACTCAACTGTCACTGTTCTTTGAAATCATAACTCAAATGCCCCAAAGCCTCATCTAATAGCTCTCACCTCTGATCATTATTTATTTCTTCTTTGCACCTACAGTATTTTATAAACAAGGGTACGTAATTAAAATGATTTGTGGCAGGAATGGTTTTCCTGGACATGGTAATAGGGAAAGACAATGTTTTCATGAGGTTCTAAAGAAGAAAACACACATTTTTTTGAAATTTCATTTTCAACATTTTTCAGGTAAATTATTTGGATAATACAGGAATGTAAAAAATGCAATTACTTTGAAATGCCCGTTAGGTCTTTCCAGTATCAATTATAAATTTTTCCTCTTATAAAAAACAACCCTCTCCTCATCCCCAAGTCTGTGGTTTCTGTGTTTGCATTCAATTTTATTTTTGCTTTTTCTCACTGTGTTGTAATTTATTTGTCTACATGCTTAAGTCCCCTAATAGACTACAGGAGCCTTCAGGACAAGGTCTCTGTTTTATTGAAGCTTTCAGTAAAAGGTTACTTAATCACTGTTATTGGATATGCAGTGGTTTCTCGTGTAGTTTTATTTTGTATGAATCTGTGGGTATTAGTGTTTATAATTACAATGATGGAGACTATGCCTCGGCCTTTTTAAAAGAAAGATCTGCTCTTAAGAGAATGTGCACATATTTTTCTTCTCAGGCTCAGAATTTCAGTGGAAAACAGTGTTTTATCATCATGTCCTTGAAAAGGCAAAATGAAATTGATTTTTCTGCCTTTCCAAAAAATATTGGTGATCATTTTGCAGCATTTACCAAAGCCTTCAGTTGTATTTTGTTTAAACCAATATATTTACAGTAAAACTTTGTATTGTACATTTAGCAGAAGACCAAAACAACTTGTACTGCAATGTTCCACTTTTGTGATTGCGTTATGTCATTAATCAGGAGAAACTCAAAGAGATTTTTGATCACCAAATCACCCAACAGATTAGAGAATAGTCAATTGTCTTTGTGAATGACATAGTTTATACACCTCATTTTGCAGGCACCTGTGTTGTGATAGTTCACGAACTCAGACGGAGTGGATGACCAGTATCTTTATTGCCCAGGTATGAGATTTGTTTGAACTATCCAGTAGAGTAGAGTATAATAACTTTGTTTACAGGAAATTTTAGTGTGATGGTGATTTTTAAAGAATTTTAATAAGCATTTTAAATGTATATACAATTGGCATAAACTTTGATTCTCCCCTTCTTAGTTTTTAAAATAGTGTATTAAAGTTCAAATGTATTCATTACCTTTTGAAAGAGAGTTTATTCCATTAAAGCTTCTTTTCTGCCAGCCCCACAGCCTCCTTGGCTTAGGTGAGGTATGTTGCTTTAAAATGGTCGTGTAAGAAAGAGGGACTTTTCTAAGCTGTCATCCTACCAGAGTCCCACATAGACCTTCATTTAGAAAAGTGTTCTGTTTCCCTTCTTGTTCTCCCACTCTCTCCACCCCTGCCTTTCCAGAAACAAGGACAGGAACCTACTTTTCTTTAATAACTATTGTGTGCTAGATACTTCATAAGAATAACTCATGTATTCCCTGCAGCAAACCATACAATATGTTTTTTGGCTTTATAAAACAAAGATTTTGTTGTTTGCTCAGGACCATATATGTAATTAGTAGTTTAAACACACGGGTGTCTGAGGCCAATACTCATACTCAGTTCTGTATTTGTTTTCCTCCCTAGAGCAGGACTTACCCTTTTGAGGAACGGTTAAATAGTCCCATTAATTGGACTAGTTTGTTTCGCAAACTTGTCTAGCTAAATTCCCAACAATGCTTCTCATGGAGCATTGAAATTCATTGGTAACGATTAAGTTGCCATTCTTTATTACTGAAGAGGTATTCTTCTGTTTCCCTTACAAGGAATAAGTTAGCTCACTCCAAAATCTAGTTCTTATTTGTTCTGAAAATAGTTTGCTCTGTTCATTTAATGTATTAACCTTTCCAGTGGTTAATAAACACAGCTCTTCTCAGCCTATCTCTCTACTATTACTACCTGGAAAAACATGTGCATAAGAGACTGACTGCTAACTTTTTAGAGGCTTTATTTTTTCTTCTTCTCCTCCTTCTCCTTCTTTTTTCTTCTTCTTCTTTTTTTTTTTTTTTTTTTGTAACTTATTAAAATTCAGATATTCAACTTCTTTTTTTGGGGGGGAGATGGGAACAGAGTCTCGCTCTGTTGCCCAGGCTGGAGTGCAGTGGTGTGATCTCAGCCTAGTGCAATCTCTGCCTTCTGGGTTCAAGTGATTCTCCTGCCTCAGCCTCCTGAGTATCTGGGATTACAGGCGCACACCACCATACCCAGCTAATTTTTGTATTTTTAGTAGAGATGGGGTTTCACCATGTTGGGCAGGCTGGTCTCAAACTTCTGACCTCAGGTGATCCACCCACCTTGTCCTTCCAAAGTGCTAGGATTACAGGCATGCGCCACTGCACTAGGCCACAGATACTCGAGTTCTGCTTTAGGAAAAACAAAAAACTGGATTTGAAGTCTTTTAGTAAAGTTGGGACTATAGAGTATAAAACTATTACAGTGTCGTTTGTGGCAAAACTAAATTGATGTTTTTGTTTTTATAATTGGAGTCAGTAGACTCTGCAGTTGAAAGTTAAGGAATGAATGCAGGAAGCGAAGCCTTATCTTACTACGAGGTTATTTCTCACTGTCTCATGTCTTAATCCTAGTCCTCGTCTCAAAGATATAGCCTAATAATCTTTCCTCTGTTCTTTTTAGTTCTTGGTATTATTCAGGTCCTCCCTTAAGATAAACACAGAAGCCTTCTTGGATTTAAGGATTTATGGTTCATCTCTGTAGGGAAACAGCAAAATAGCAAATATTAATAGATATGTTAAAAGTGTAGACATACACACAAACATGTATGTGAATTAACAGTAAACAGCCCTTATAATGAACTATTTTTGGTATTCAGAGTATTTTTGTCATCTCCATCCTTTCCACACCCCTGCCTCAAAAGTCCTCTAGACTTTAGCTTAAATATCCCATTCTCAGAGAAACTTTTCCTGACCTTCAGATGAATTAGACCTTCAAGTATCACCCTTAGCATCCTGTACTTCTCCACTGTGACACTAATTAATAAAGAAAAAAAAAACATGTAATTAGCTATTTCATGTCTACCTCTCTTATTAAGATGTAAACTGCATGAAAAGAAGGACTCTTCATTATATTTGACTTGTATATCAAGTACATGTTCAGTTAGTATTTCTAAAATAGGAAATAGGTAAGAAAATCAGTAATCAGATAACATTTCAAATGGATATCCATGTGATAAGATAGGAGAATCAAGTCAGGTCAGGAGAGAGTGTGACTGACATAAGGAAGGCACTAATTGAGCAAAGTTCTCAGGGAATGTCTTTCTGAGTAGTTGACAGGTGAGCTGAGACTAGTCTGAAATGAGGGGAGTATGCAGGCTTCCAGGAAGGATCATTCAGGGATAGGGCCAGCAGGGTAGGTCCTGAGACGTCATCACTGCCTTGTTTTATTCTATAAACATCATGAAGGGAAGATATTAGAGATGAGGAAGGCGTGTGACAGATTATGTAGTTCCTGCTTAATAATTTGAAACAAGGGAACAATATAATATAATTCTAAATGAAAAAAAATAATTTTGTTCACTTTGTTGAGTCTGCCGTGTAGAGGGTCAAAGATGCAAGTGGGAGGAACAGCTATAAGAAAGAAGATATCAACTCTGACTAAGGTGGTAACAATGAATATGGTAAGACAAATTAAGATTCAGGAATATTTTGAAGGTAGAGCCAATAAGGCTTTTGGAATTATTGTGAAGAGACTGTGTTGTCTGTGGTGTATACCCTAAGGTTCCTTGTCACACGCCAGGAAAATTTAGGACACAGACACACACGAGGAGTTTAGGAGCAGGAGGTTTAATAGGTAGAAGAGAAGAGAAAGAGAAACAGCTTCCTCTATACAGGAAGGGGCCTCCAAGCAGAAAGGACTGACTGGTGCAGAATGCGCAGTTTTATAGTCCAGTTTGAGGTGGTGGTGTCTGATTTACATAGGGCTCACAGATTGGTTCGATCAGATATGGCGTTTACATAGTGTATGGGTAAGGCTGGTCACCCCCACCCTAATCTTCTTATGCAAATAGGCTTTCCGGTTGATTGACACCATCTTGTGGGCTCCTTACAATGCACTTGGCTGGCAGAGAAGGGAAGATGGAGCCGCCATCTTGAAAAATGTCTAGTCCTTAGTTCCTGCAGGCATTCACCCTTGCAAGCTCCTAGGTTGCAGGCTGCTCTTTGTTAGAAAATGGCTTGGGACTGCTTTTCATTAAAAAGAAAAGCCGTACCAAGGACTCCCATGCACTTGCTGTCTGCTAAGTAATTCCTTCTTAACTCCTGTGTCAATTGGCTATTGCAGTTTGAGAGGAAGAGTAGAAATCAAAAAATTCTAGTTTTTTGGCAACTGTCAGATGTAAGTGGGATCATCAGAGATATAGAAGGAAATGGTAACTTATGTTTTGGCCACATAAAATTTGAGACGCCTGTTAGATACATGATGTGTATCCTGGGCAGCAGGTTGGATGTGTGGATCAAAAACTCAGGCACAGGTTTGGGGCTAAAATGTAAATTTGGGAGAAGTCAGCACTTCGATTATATTCAAAGCTATAGGATTAGATGAGATGCCTGGGGGAGAAGGTTTGAGGTGGAGAGGGAAGCATGGAGGAGGGAGGAGGAGAGAAAAAAAAAACAGCAAAAGCAATGATAAGAAGAAAGAAAGGAGGAAAACCAGGTGCGGGGTACAGAAAATTTTGTCAAGTAATTTGCTTATGTAATTAAATGAGGTTGTGACTTGCTAGAGGTGAAGGTAGGTTTGGGAGTTTTGATTTGTCTTTAAGATGGGAGAGTGTGTACTTGCATACATTATGTGAAGACAATCCAATCAGGAAGAAAAAATGGATAGAAGAGGAGAGATGTTATTAAACCAGCAGAGGCTCTGAACACAGATGAAATGATATGATCTAGTGCACGGTTATCCATTATTAAAAATCATTGTACTGCAGAGAGTGTGGCACATTTCTTCTCAAATTACTGACCACCTCAATGTATGGCCTACTGAGCAATTATAGATATGATGGATAAAAGTTATTTGCATTGAGCAAATATTGATTGCAAGAAATAAACTCACTTATATGACTATAGATGCAAGGAGATTGGTACATTTCATGATGGGAGAAGTATTTTCTTAAGTGATCAGTAAAAATTGTTGGATTGAATCAGTGAAATCACCACATGTGATGCAGGCAGCGTTTTTGAAGTTTAAGGTGAGAGGCAAAGGAGAAAAATAATCTTCAGAGAGTGAGGAAGCCAGTTGTCCCATGGTAGAACTTCAGGGCAGTGCTGAATGCTTTCTTAAAATTTAAGGTTAAATATAAAGTGTGATGGATCTACAGAGTAATTTATTTTTGTCCTCCATCAACTGGCAGGCACTTATGAAATAAGTTGAATTGTGTTTAATTAGGTTTGGGGCTTTGTCAGGCAAATATGATAGAAGACAAAGGAGCAAGAAAATAAATAAGTAATCAGATAAAATTTGGACTTGAAGATATTTACAAGGAAGTGAGTTTACTGACTGACTATGAAATCCAAGCCAGGCAATGAGGGAAGTGGTAAAAAATGTTGTGAGAAGAATGGTGTTGGATTAGAGGTCTCAAGGAATGAAAAGAATTGTTAAAATGAATGAAACTAAATTTAGTTAGCTGGAAAGATAGGCAAAGGTTAGAAATTGGAAGACAGAAATGGAGATGTTTAGATGTGGTCTTTGGTTATAAAATGAAAGTTTGATCCTCACCTATATGATCCATGCGTAAGACTTTTGAAGTCATTTTCAAATAACTACAAATGTTAAATCAGAACATATCACTTGGATGTAAAGTAGAAAAAAAATGCCTCTTAGTTCAATTCAAGGAGAGTTAGCTGGTATTCACAGTTGTATACTATTTCAGAAAAGAAAAATATGGATTTGGGAACCTCATTTGCTCTTAGATTCTTCAAAATATATTTTCACGTATGCACTATACATTAGTGATTTGAAAGTGTAAGGGCAATTCACAGAATCACCTAATTCCCTCTCAGTTTTCTCCCAGGTTTATGTGTTGGGAACATTGCAATTATATGATATATAATATCCTTTTTTTAACCATGTTTGGTACCATCTCATAAAAGTAATATGAAGCTATAACCTTCCAACTGAAATACTGTATAACCTACCATTATAGATTTGCTGAACTAAGGTAAATGCTTCACTAACATTCAAGGGTAGATATGATGCACATAAAAGGATTTGCACTGTAAGATCATTGAGGAATAAATGAAAATCACATGTACATTGATAAACATGCAGGTTGGCAGTTTGCCGCTTAGTTAAATTAGCTGTTATTATATGGTGGTTAGACAGTAAATATTTCTTTAAATGAGTTATTTGTCATAAAACAACACATTAAAATAAGAACTGCAACATAAGAACAGTAATCTGTTGCTTAAGAATTGAGGGAAATAAAGAGTAGGCATTTAGCTATATAGTTTACTAAATGGTTTTCGTTTCATTACATTATCTGTGAACTTTTCATTTTACACTTGGTATTCTGTGTTTCCTTCATAGATTGTTGTTTGAAAGTCGATATACTTTTTCCAAATTCTAGAAAGTTAAACTACTCTGGGGAGTACAAAATTCTTTAAAGAATTTTTTGTATGTATATATCAAAGATTAATCACTCCAGAGCTTATATTTTTGCCTGTGAACATTTATCCCCATTCCAGATTAACCTTTCTCCAGTCATATGTATAACTGTTTAGAAGGCAAGAATATATAGTCAATGATTTGAGAACAGATGTGCCCCACTCTCCGTTGTACAATGATTTTCAGTAAAGATGTTTAAATGAGTAAAAAGATTATATTTCTTTGGAATTCAATTAGATAAAATAGTAACATTTTTCAGGATGTCATAAAGTTAGGCTAATTTTTCTGATAGTCATGCCTTAGGTTGATGTGGGATATGTAAGATGAAATTAGTTTTACACTGAAATCATAGTTGGTGTAAATGTATAGTTACATATATTACAGTGGCCTAGCAGTGTCGACAAGTATGCTATTTTTCTTCCACAAAGAGATTTCCAGTTGCCTCAAATATTTTTCCCCTTTTGGTTTGATAAGTAGTATAGAAGGCATGTATTTGAAACTTAGAAATTGAGCTGAGACCTCAAAGCTCAGTTCAGTTAAGAGTTTCATGTCCTGGAGCGATGCTGCCACCGGAGTCAACATCATAATCACAAATGGTATTCTCATGGAAATCAGATCACTTGATGTGGATGTGTGGGAAAGAAACCAAGTGGCTGTATGACATAGTATACCACATAATAAAATCACACACCAACAGCAAGAAATTGTGTTTCCACAGCATGAAAATGATATATGGCCACCAGCTGGAAAGGAACGAAAACGTTCAATAACCAAAAATCCCAAAATTGGAGGTTTGCCTCTGATTCCAATACAGCATGAGGGGAATGCAACCCTGGCCCGGAAAAATATTGAGGTAGGTTAGGCTTTTGTTTTATATTCAATTATAGAATATATTTTCCTGTGTCATAATGTGATTAGGTCATTAATTACTTCATTGGCTTCAAAAGCACAATCATCATCACTTTGAAAAGCATGGTAATAATCACATACAACAAGAAAACAGTGTGAATAACCTTATACCTTTTATTTTAACGTCATTGACCACCCAATCACATATGCACAATACTACTTATTTTCTTCCCTCTAAAGTAGCCAATTTTAAATATGCGTATAGAAATTCTGGTGGTAAAATCACAACTTCAAATTCATTTTACAAGCTTACTTAAAACACCCATAGCAGAATATGTCTGGAGCCCTGGTAACTGAACTTTCTAGTTATATAATCACAATTCAGTGCTTTGGGAACTGGTGGGGTGTCTCAGTTAATTTAAGGACCTCAAGATGACCCCTGAGAATCAAAAAAAATTTGGCATCTTTCATGAAAGCTACTGCTTGTTTTCCTTCTCACCTTGAGGGTTGGGAGAGCATAAGCGACATCAATCTTGACATGAACTTTGGCCTCTTCAGCAAAGAACATGGGCTGTTGACGCTCAAAACTCGTTAGCCACCTTGGGACCAACACATATTTCAATGTCTTAATTGACTCCCTGAAAGCAAAAAGAAAAGCAGTTAGAATGTGTTCTTATATCTTCCTTGAGCCTAAATTTGGAATTAAGTTGTTCAAATCTTTTGCTCTCCAAACATAAATAACTTTTGAAAGACAGAAGCCATTTTGACCTAGTGATTAGATTTTTAAACTTTTTGTGCATATCCTTTCTTGAACATCTATCCCACTGTAATATTCCTTCTCTGAAAGAGAAAAGCTTCAAAAATAATGGTCCTTTGTTTACTGCTTAGACGTTCTGCCCTGATGTAATCAAAGTAAGTGTCTCCAAGAAATCATGACCTCGTCATTTCTTCCATTTTATTTTTTTCTGTACCATTTTCTGTACCTCAATATTTTTTTTTGGCAATAAACTGCTCTGCAGAGAGTTCCTTATCTAATCAAGCATCTTAAAATTCTAAGAGTTACATTTCCCAGGAACCCAGGACAGTGGACACAGGCTGAACAGATGAAACTAACATAGGGAGAGATACGCCCTACAGTGACTGTAGCTTCTGTTGACATTGCCTTCGAATCAGTTATCGAGCAAAGCAAAATATTGGGATCAAAATGCATTCAACAGTATCTAGCATAGATGATGACTGACTGTATAATAATTTCTTAGCCTTATCCCAAATCCACAATTTCAGAGACAATTTTTAACATATTTAAGATAGGAAAACTGATGAACTGAAACTATGAAATGTTACAAGCTTTTAAAAGAATTAGAATGCATTATCAATTACTGGAAAATTTCTGAGTCTTTAAAATAAACCAAGCTCTTTTGTAATAAGGTAGTTTGGTGATTTGATAAATTTGTCAAAGACATTTTTTAACTGTTCTAATGTTGGAAAAGCACAATGAAACTTACTTTATAAGGCAATAATATAATTTTTTTAAAAAATTTCATATAAACCATTAAAATATTTGCCATAGAATTAGATTCATATAAAAATTTTAAAAAATATATTTACAAAATAACCATTTTTGACCCTTTGTTGTAAAAATGAAAAGTGAGTTAAAATATTATTAAGTAGGGTATATTAATAAAAATTAGTCATAACAATGAATATATTCAAGAAGAATTACTTTTCAAAGAAGTTGTTGGCAGATTGATAAATTTTGTGGCTACGCCTGGCTTTCATTCAGTCCTATTGAAAGTCGTATGAGAATACCTTATCCAGGTAGGGAAGGCTTCATGGCGAAAGTGACTTCTAAAGTTAATTGAGGAAATTAGTAGTGAGCCAGCTGAAAATGCCAGGTTGTTGGCAGAGGAAATCACACATGAAGACGCAAACAGAATGCTTAAGAATGCACAAACTAGATACTACCTGTGGTCCTCCTGCTGAGTCCCCATAAAATCATGGATATCTTAGTTTAACTCCATTGTTCTAAGCTGCTTTATCTGTAAGCATATGGGGTTAATAAATGTCACATGATTAAGTGACATTATACATGAGACTTTATTAGAATAATGACTAGCATATCTTTAACGTATATTGAAACAAAATATTAAGGAACTTGGAAGATGATATGGAATAATTCGTTAGTTTTTTTCAAAATTGCTATTTTAAAAGCAATATCTGTAAAACAAAAATAATGAGCGAAGAATGATGATGCACTGAAGCAGAAAATTGTGACATAGAATCCCACCCATAAGCCCATCTTTGCTGTTGGTATCCTGAGCACAGTTTGATGTGGTAGAAAGAAGTACGCTGGTTTCAGAAAGGCCAACCTGGGGTCCTCTCCCAGGCTCTCACTTGTGCGACCTTGGGCAAGTTTTTTTCTTCGAGTTTCTATTTCTGCATCTGCAAGATAAAGACAATTTACTTTAAACTATGAATAATATGGAGTTTAAAGCATTTAAAGTGTTGTTGTGATGATTAAATATATTGATATGATTATGTATTTTACAGCATGAAGATTAATACAGTGAGTTTGGTAATGAAAGCCAATTAAGAGAGTTTCTAATATACTCTGTACATATTGGTCATGTTACTTTTTGGTGTCCTAAGACCTGTGTAACCATTGGCTTGCCTCTGGATTTAATGGAAAATATGAAGGCACAGGCTAAAGCCATATGAGTGATTTGCTGTGAGAACCCATTCATTATACCATTCTCTAGCTATGATAAGTAAAAACTACTCTCTCTGCCACTGAGAGAGACAGACTCTATTTCATATTATTATTTCCATTCAAAACATAAAAACTCCGGGGCTCTTTTAGACACAGAATGTAGGGGCCAAGTAATATCATCCATAATGCTGAAATTTGAAGTACACTACTGGTATGGTTTGCATCTGTATCCTCACCCAAATCTCATGTTCAAATGTAATCCAGTGTTAGAGGTGGGGCCTGATAGGAGGTGACTGAATCATTTTAACATATTCTAATGAAACTTTGGAATTAAGCTAGATATTAAACATTTCTTCCAATAAATTTCAGAGTAGGAAAAATGTGTATAACTTAAGATGTATAATCAGAATCTTACCAGAAAATTCCAAATTTTAAAATTATTTTTACATTATATTCATGAAAATATTTTTATTCCACTTGAATTTTCTGTTATAAATTTATGTTTGGATCTACTGGAATTAAGGAAAATGGAAAAGAAAATAGAACATTGTTGTATACTGGAAACTGCTTAAACTTTTCTTCATTTACTCATTCAAAAATACTTATTGATCATTTCCTTTGTGTATACAAGGTTCACACTTCAGTGAACTAATTAAACAAAAGGGAAAAAAAAAACACAGAAATCTTGCTAGATACATCTAAGGAGGAGTGAGTTAGAAGAGGTAAGTATGAAGTGAGATTAAATGTGGGTAACCCAAAAGACATCTTTGAAGTGGTATGTTGAATGCATGTTAAAATGAATTTCCATGGATTGCATTTAACAGATGTTTCTCAACTTATGATGGGGTTACATACCAATAAACTCACCATAAGGTGAAAATACATAAAATAAAAAATACGTTAAATACAACTAACCTATGGAATGTTGTAGCTTAGCATAGCCTAGCTTAAACGTGCTCAGAACATTTATGTTAGCCTCCAGCTGGGCAGAATCATCTGGCAACACAGCACACCATATCAGTTATTCACCCTCCTGAGTCCATGGCTGACTGGTAGCTGCAGCTCACTGCCACTGCCCAGCGTCACCAGGGAGTGTCCTACCAGGCATCGCTAACTGGAGAAAAGATCAAAATTCAGAATTTGAAGTATGCTTTCTACTTAATGCATATTTGTTTTGCACCATTGTAAAGTCAAAAAATCGTATCGAAGCATTGTAAGCCAGGGACTGTCTGTAGTTGATTTTGTAGCTCTAAGATTAGTATATAAATTAAGACATGCCACTTTTATCGAAGTAAAGTTAGGACCTAAGTCATAGAAATGAGCTCTTTTATAGGAAGCATCAACTTTTATGTGGATTGCACTTTCTAAACCTGAATTGTGCCAAATCTTGCTTCCCTGTGAGACATTTTATTTTATTTTTAGAGTGCAAGAGCAGAACTTGAAAGGCTGCGGCTCATTGAAAAGTGTGATAAAGAGTCCGTGGACTCGAGCTTAAAGGAGAGAGCTTCTATGGTGGCCCACTGCCTGGAGCACAAGGACGATAAACTTCGAAATCGAACCCGAAAACATCGGAGTTTCAACTGCCTGGAGGACACAGAGCCTGAAGCCCCACTCGGGCAACCAAAAGGCCATAAAGGACTAAAGACATTGAGGAAGACTGAGGACAGGAATAGCAAGGCTACTTTGGACTCTGATCATAAGTTACCATCAAGGGTAATTGAAGAACTTAATGTGGTTCTACAGCGGTCAAGAACCCTTCCAAGAGAATTACAGGATGAGCAGATTTTGAAGTAGCAAATAAAATGAATTGCTCCCCAGATTATTTTTTAAATTATTGTATGCAATCTTTATGTGTAAATCTGAAACTGAACTATAAGATAATTCATAAGAATTTGCCTATTGATAGGCAAATTTGTCTATCTATACTTAGGCATTTAAGGAGCATTTAAAAATATGTATATATGTGATTAAGTGTAAGAATAACTTTATTTTGGTCTGAACAAAGCTTGTAAAGTTCCATTGTACTAACTTTGTGTAAGAAGACAATGGGTTACTTAGGTGGTCAGCCCTTTTAAAGTAGTTATCTGTTAGTGGTATAATTTATGAGCAGAAATCTCAAACTGTACTGTATTGTATAAAATGCTGTGTTTAAATGAAGTCTAAACTATCTGTAACATATTTTGCACTTTGAGAAACCTTGTATATTAAATTACCATATGTTTTTAGGTTTACAGAGGGTCTACCTTAGGGGAAAGAAGGGAAGTAAATTGAAAAAGGGGGGAGAATGTATTGTAGTGGTTGCCTAAAAAACACTGGAGCTTTTAAAAGAAGCAAGGAGTTAATTGTCCTGCAAAACAAGGAAGTGAGCTAAGATTCATTCAAGTTCACTAATGACCAGAACTTGTCAATGAGAAGCCACTTGTTAAGAAAAAAGTCCAGTGTTTATTTCCCAAGAGTAATATTCGGCCAACAGATGTAAATAATAGCACTAGCCACTCTTATTAATATTTATAGTGTTAGAAAATCAGCCACATTATAGATTCACTACGTTTGAGCTCATTGTTGGTGGCTGCTAAGAGGAAACTTACACTGCATTGGAGAGGTTGTGTACACAGGACCTGGCCTGGATGCTGATTTCACTGTCGTTGTATGCAAGCTTTTTTTTTTTTTTTTTTTTTTTTTTTGTTAGAATTTCTGACTATACTTTTGGTACGAACAAAATTCATCACCGCAAGGTCCTGTTGTTCTGTTTGATTTTTACAAGTTTTATTATTATTTTAAGTAAGATTATAATGTTTTTCTTTGAATTCTCAGAAATAACTGGAAGAATACAATATTATGGCCATTATGGAGCCGGGGGTAGTTGGTGGTTTACTGTACATTTGGGGCTACTTGTTCACATTTAATCTAGGTGTTTTTTGTTTTTTGTTTTTTGGTTTTTTTTAAATAAAGGAGTGGTCTCTTCCCTGTACTTGTGAATAAGGACAAAGCCCTATTTTTGTTTCCACATAAAGATCAGCTACTGAATTGGTGATTTTCCTGACAGACAATACTATCTAATCATAGTTCATGTTAGGGGAAGCATTTTTCATCAGTTTCTTTAAAATTGGATTATGTTTGCTGAGTTTTGATATTTAACATTATTTTATGTAGCTAAGCCTTTTTTTTTTTTTTTTTTTTTTTTTTTAGCATTTCTTTTTTATTCTTCAATCTATATACACAGGCCCATACTTCAGTCAGTCCAATCATAGTACAGTGATGTGGTGGTAAATGCTATGAATTTCTTCATTGTAAAATACAGATCATTTGTATTTTGGGGTGATAAAATAGTTCACCATTGGTATGAGATATTTATTCTTTAAATCAAAGTAAATTAGAATTTTTAAAAAGCACAAAACTGCAGGACAGTTTATGAAATAGGTGGCACTATTAGGGAATCTTCCTTTAAGGCAAGAAATCATGTTATTTAGAAAGAAAAACTAATCTTAAACATACTATTTCTAATAAATATTTATATTTTTATGAAATAAAAGGTATGTGGAAATTAATGTTTGCTGATGTTGGACAGTGGAAAAGTATCTAGAGTTTTTACCTGCCTTATCTGAATTTTTCTTGAAACTTGAGCTTAAACTCTAATAGCTGTTTCCCTTTCTATTCTGAACAATTGTCTCCATTTTTCAAGTGTAAGATAAGGGCTAATGATGACATCTCATTTATTTTGAGTAAACATTAAAATTGTTTTACAAGTCTACTAGAATGTCACTTTAATATTTTCAGAACTTGAAGTTTGTTATTGTGAAATAGATCAAGTAGATTAGCTTTCTTTCCTTTTAAAAAAATTTGAATTTAATATGTACTTCAAACTGGTCGTATTGTTTTTCCAAACAGGTCAATATAAGTAGCTTTATTTATTTAAAGGCCCACTTGCTGAGAACCAGGCACAATTACAGGCTCTGTGGCCTGTATTGATGAGGTTGCTGACCAGCCACATCCCTACAAGATGCATAGTACCACCCCTGGTTTATTGGCATCTCTACCAGCCTTGCCATATCGCGAGAAGGCCAAGGGCCTGGCACAAGTGTCTGGCACCTCAGCAGTGCCACTTGGTCATTCATGAGCAGCCCCTCATGTTCAGGAACAGTGCCTGACACCCAGGCCACTTCAGCTGCATCCACTGTAGGAAGGAGTTGACTGGCGAGGCCCATGAGCTGAAGGGTGAACTCTACTGCCTGCCCTGCATTTACAAGATGCTGTCCCTATTTTTAGGGACTGCAGCCAGCCCATCAAGGGTCACATAGTGAATACACTGGGCAAAGAGTGGTGGCATGCAGAGCTTTTTGCCCTGAGCGTGAGAAGCCATTCCTGGGGCTCTGGCACTATGAGAAGAAGGGCCTGGCCTACTTTGAGATCCACTACAGCCAGCTCTTTGGAACATCTGCAGCCATGAAGTCGGGTGACATGGTGTTGGTCCTCAACAAGGCCTGATGTGTGTGAACTGCTTCTCCTGCTCCACCTGCAAGAGCAGGCTCACTCTGAAGATCAACTTTGTGGAGTTTGACATGAAGCCCGTGTGTAAAAGGTGCTAGATAACTTCCTCCTGGAGCTGAAGAAGAGGCTGAAGAAGTCATTGGAACTCACATCTCACTAGGCCCAGCCCAAGTCTGGGGACCTCAACTCTGAAGGCTCTCTTGCCTGGCCCTTCTCTCTCTCCCTTTCTTCTCCCAGAGGACCTCTCCCTTCTCCCTCTCCAGCTCGCTGCCTTCTCACAGCCGCCTCCTACTTCTATTGTCTGCTCTTGGACTCCTCATCTCTCTTTACCTGCTTCTTGTCCTCCCCTTGTCTCCTTCCTCATCATCTCCACCCTTTCTATTATCTTATCTCTGCCTTCCCCAATGTCTTTTCTCTCCTTTGCGGTGGCTCCTCTCCTTCTTTTTGTGCAGAGGCAGGGACCCAAGAGGTGGGAAGCCTGTGAAGGGCCTGGGCCCATGCCCTGTGATTGCATCTACCTCTGTCCATGCGCTTCAGCCTGCAGAACTCCAGAGATAGCAAACCAGGGTCTTGGGGCACCAGGGCTCCCATCCTGACCTGTCCCTCCCCACAGCGGACCAGGTTGCACATATTCTTGTGGAACCCTCCACCCCAGAGTGTACCCACAGCCAGGGCAGCCCACCTGAGCTGCAGGACTAGGGCTACCCTTCAATCTCACCATTCACTTAACCAAGTAGTATCCCTGGGCCCAAACTGGGCCAACAAATCCTGCCACACCATTCACTACCTGCAGGGACAGGAGTCCACTTCCATCAAGAGGACTTTCTGAAATCCCACCTCGGCCCCTGCCTCTGGCTAGGCCACTGTGGTTCTCCCCTCCCCCAGCCCAGAACCTGTGTTGAGACTTTGGGTTTGGCTGGGAACAGGAGGTGATAGGGTCAGAGGTGGCTTATTTCCACCTCCAAGGAGGAGAATTCCTCCACAACCAGAGCAGACCTGATGTTGGGACTCAGACTTGCAATAATGAAGGCTTAGTCACTGGGAAAAAAAAAAAAAAGCAAAGTGCTCAAAGGCACTCTGAATTTTATTTCTGTAGCCCTAAAATTAATTAGACATGGTTTTTAAGTAGTTGATTTCTAAACAAATCATTACCTGATGATTCATCAAAGTGTCACTGAGAACTCAAAACCAAGCAAAAATAATTGAAGCAAAAATATGACTTATGAACATAACTATATTAGCTGCTGAATTGCATTATATTTAATTCAAAAACTGTAATGCAAAAGCAATTTTTAAAATGCATCAAATTTATTTGAACAGGTTGTAGCATGCAGATATTTGCATCTTTTTAAAGTTTTAATAATCACTTTAGAAAGAAAATTAAAACTTTCACCATCTCAACAAAATTTGCACAAAGGCTTACATATTCTTCCTTACTCAAATGAACTTGTAATCAACCCCCAAACTCATTTTGCTTGCCTCACAACTGCCGGTAAGTTAAGGAGGTGGAACAAGGAAGGCAACTTTCTTTTGGAAAGCCAGCAAACCAAGAAGATGGATGACTAGTGTTCTAAAGTCCATTTTAAGTCAGTACAAATTTCAAGCTGTTTTTATGTTTAGGGTGGCAGGAAGAGGAAGGGGTTGGGATCAAGAGGTGACCACAACTGCAGACATTTGGGAACTAGTGAAGAGTTTGAGGCGGCTGGAGCTGCTTCGTCCATGATCAGATCACAATACTTCTGCAAATCTTTATTATTATTATTATTATACTTTAAATTCTAGGGTACATGTGCACAACATGCAAGTTTGTTACATAGGTATACATGTGTCATGTTGTACCCATTAACTTGTCATTTACATTAAGTATTTCTCCTAATCCTATCCCTCCCCCGGGCTCTCCCGACAGGCCCTGGTGTGTGACGTTCCCCGCCCTGTATCCAAGTGTTCTTGTTATTCAATTCTCACCTATGAGTGAGAACATGTGGTGTTTGCTTCTGCAAATCTTTAACAAAACATAGCTGTTTACATACTTTAATTGCAGAGTTAGTTAAGAAAACTACATGACTGTTTTCTTTGAATTTTTTCTCAGTGCTCTAAAATTAGCCTACGAACAGGAATGGGTAAAGACTTCTTATACAAAAAATGGAGTTAGTTATGTTAGTTTTTCTACTGTTTCACTGTTACCAATTAGTTAAGACAGAATTATTTGTGAAATGTGACCATTTTTCTGTCATGTGTACGATCATCACACTGATTTCTAATGATCAGGAAATGCAAAGCACAGAAATGAACCAGGTGACTAAAGTTTATGCTTTTAAGTTGTATAATTATTTTAACATTCTTTTATTTAAAATGTTATAAATTACATTGTATTCCCCCCTTCTCTGCCACAGCTACTATATGCTGAATGTAAAGGTTTTCATAATTGAGATACCTCTGCAGATTTAACCCTTTTTATGAGTCAAAGTTCAGAGCCCAAATGTCCTCATCTGAGAAGCAGGAATGTTAATTAACTTGTTGACTTTTTTCAACAACTATTTTATACACACATACACATAAATTATGAGCCAGGTATATGAAGTAGATACATACATAGTAGCAGACTAGAGGTACAATAAATGTTAGTTATTAATGTATTAGTTCTCCTAACTCTCATTTGATCTTAGTTGACCCTAATGGTTTTCAGAACTGCTTCTAGCAGGCAGATCAAGATGATGAAATAGTAGGCTCTTCCAGTTGTCCTTCATGAAAGAACACCAACCTAATAACAACTCTCTACACAGAAAACAAACTTCATATGAACCAAAAATCAGATGAGCTCTCACAGTACCTGGTTTTAACTTCATATCACTGAAAGAGGCACTGAAGTGGTAAGAAAAACTGCCTTGAATCAACACAATTCCTCCCCAAACTCCTAGCAGCAGCAGCATGCTGCATTGAGGAAACATTTTAGAACCGTGGACTGGGCAAAAATTTCTTGAGTCATATCCCCACAAGCACAGGCAACCAAAGCAAAAATGGACAAATGGGATCACATCAGGTTAAAACCTTCTGCATAGCAAAGAGAAAAACCAACAAAGTGAAGAAACAATCCAGAGAATGGCAAAAAATATTTGCAAACTATCCATCTGTCAAGGGATTAATAACCAGAATAAATAAGAAGCTCAACAACTCTATAGGAAAAAAATCTAATAATTTGATTAAAAGTTGGCAAAAGATTTAAACAGACATTTCTTAAAAGAAGACAAACAAATGGGAAACAGAAACATAAAATGGTGCTCAACATAAATTGTCAGAAAAATGCAAATCAAAACTACAATCAGAAATCATCTCACCTAAGTGAAAATTGTTTATACCCTCAAAACAGGCAATCATAAATGCTGGTGAGATTGTGGAGAAAAGGGAACCTTCTTGGTGGGAATGTAAGTACAATTACTATGGAGAACAATTGGAGGTTCCTCAAGAAACTGAAAGTAGAACTACCGTATGATCCAACAATCCCACTGCTGGATATGTACCCCAAAGAAAGGAAATCAGTATATCTATGAGATAGCAGCACTCCCATGTTTGTTGCAGCACTATCCACAATAACCAAAATATGGAAGCAACCTAAGTCTCCATCAACACATGAACCAATAAAGAAAATGTGGCACTTCTACACAATGGAGTGCAATTCATCCATAAAAAAAGAATGAGATTCTGTTATTTGTAACATGTATGGAACTGGAGGTCAATATTCTAAGTGAAATGAGCCAGGCTCAGAAAGACGAACACCACCTGTTATTTATTTGTGGGATCTAAAAACAAAACAATGGAATTCATTGAGATAAAGTGCAGAAGGATGGCAACCAGGGCTGGGAAGGGTCGTGGGATGGGGGTTGGGGGCAAGATAAGAATGGTTAATGGATACAAAAGAATAAAAAGAATCAATGAGACCTAGCATTTGATAGCACAACAGGGACAGGGTGCCTATAGTCAGTTTAATTGTACATTTTAAAATAACTAAAAGAGTATAACTGGATTGTTTTAACACGAAATATAAATACTTGAAGGAATGGATAACCCATTTTTCATGAAGTAACTAGTCGACATTGCATCCCTGTATCAAAACATCTCATGTACCCCATAAGTGTATACACCTACTATGTACCCGTAAAAATTAAAATAAAATTCTTTAAAAAAAAATAAAAAGCTGCTTCTAGCAATTTTTTCTTTATCCTTTAAAACATATGTTATGCACTAATCAAGCAGATTACCACAAGTTATGGGCTGAGATGTCTTCTCCCAAAAATCATATGTTGAAATCCTAATTCCTAGGACCTTAGAATGTAACAATATTTGGAGGTAGGTCCTTCACAGAGGTGATTGAGTCAAAATGAAGTTATTAGGGCAAGCCCTAATCAATTCTGACTGGTGACATAAGAGGAAATTAGGACATACAGAGAGACACTGGGGATGCCCAGCCGCAGAGGAAAGGCCATGTGTGAACATAAGGAAAATGCAGCCATCTGCAAAGTGAAGGGAAAGGCCATATGTGAACACAAGGAAAATGCAGCTATCTGCAAAGTGAAGAGAAAGGCCTTAGAAAAAAAACAAACCTGCTGACATGTTGATCTTGGACTTCCAGCCTCTAAAACTATGAGAAAATAAATTTCTGTTGTTTAAGCCACCCAGTATATGGTATTTTGTTATGGCAACCTTAGTAAAGTAATACGCCACGTTTTGGTGTTAATTTGTTAATATTGATATGCGATGAGCAGAATACCCTCTGGTACTTGAAAGAATTAATCCTTGTGCTGTTGTTGCTCCAAATCTCAGAATAACTTTCTGGCATCACATCAAAGTTATAATAGCCATATGATTAATGGAGGAAAAGAATGACATGTTGAGATGTAACTACTTAGAAGTCAGCTAGCTAAATAACATGGACACTAAAATAATATAGCATAAAAATTCAAAATTGTGGCTCAGCAAAGTTACTGTTGGGGTCTGCTTGGAAAGACTCAAGTTTTCATATCAAGAGCCACTCTTCCAACAGAGCAAAGATGCCCAATCTTTCATAACATCTGATAAAGAATGTTGCTGAACCTTTCAAAGAAAAACCAAGAGAGCTTCTCAGTTAAACGACTGAGCTACCAACCAATACGCTAAACTACAGAGACACAAAAACTCACTTCAATCAACCCAGCTGACCCAAACCATGATTTCACAGCCTATTGATTGGCTTAACAACAACCTTCATCAGATAGAAGTAGCATTTATATCTCACTGGGGAGGATCTCGTCTTCCCCTCTATTATTGCTTCATTCGTCTGCTCCTGTTTGCAGCAAGACTCTTCATTACAGTTGTCTAACTTGCTGCCTTCTCTTTTTAACCTCCCATTCTTTCTCTGAACCTTCTTTGTTCAGCCTTTTGTTTTCCATTACTCTTTAAAAACTGTTCCTGGCAAGGTCAGAACAACCTTATTCATGACTGTAATGATCAGTTTTCAGTCATCATATTGACCTATCACCATCTATGGCATTTTACACAGTTAAGCACTCTCCTTCTGTAACAATTCTAGTATTGGTCTCTAGAATAATAGTATCTTGTGGTTTTCCTCTTTCTTCACAAATCAGTCTTCTCAGATCCTTTACTGGGTAGCCTAACTCCTAGAGGAACACATCAAATTTCATAACTTTGCATACAGTACATCTTCTGCGCTACCCATATGTTTAACTTCAGTCTGAATCTATTCATTGAGTTCCAGACTGTAATTTAAATTTCCACTTGAATGTACAACTAGCATCTCAAATATATCTAAAGCTTTTTACTTGCTCCTCAGCCTTTCCTTGTTTAGGACTCAGGTACAGAGATATTAAGCAGCATTATTCATCTAATGATTGGCAAAGCTGGCATTCAAACACAGGAAGTCTAGCTCAAGAGGCCACACTTTTACACTCTGCCCTTAATTATATATTTCCTGAATTATGCAAAAGATATTCAACTTGTCCCCTAATTGCATGCTACTATGTGGAAGGAAGCAAAAGAGAAAGATTATATCTCTTCTCCTAATAGCTTTCTATTTTAGTTAAGTTAAAATGGAATGTCTTTATCAATGTAAGTCATGTTGCATTTATGAATATAAATATTTAAAATGTATTTAAATATAAATACAAGTTGAAAATCATTGTTCCAATGTACCACCTGCTATTTTTTAAACACTCTGCCTCACTCACTTTGCTAAAAGCATACTGTTCCTCAGCATCACTAGGCATGAAAAGGCCTTAGAACTTTTCACTTAAGTGTTTCTTCTGTTGACCAACAGTCTTTTCAGACATGTACATATATCACTCTGTTAACTTCATGTAGACCACCTTGACTGTATCCTTGTCAGGCAGATAATATCTGAGCATGCCATATGAAGTGGCATCATCACCTTCTATCCCTTTTATCTTCTTACTTTTTATCTTCTTACTTCATTGGGCTTATCACCACCCAATAATTGACAATAATTGACTAATAAATTGACATTTATTAGTATATATTTTAATGATCTACTTCCACTAGAATATAACACTGCAAATGCAGAGTCTTAGATTAACCACTATATTCCCAGAATCTAAAATAGTACTTGCACCTTATCTCATATTCACTTCTGAAACACATATTGAATGAATGACTCATGGCATAATGAAGTAGCTTGAAGAACAGTGATTTCACTGAAAGCTAGAAACAATGGGAAACAAAATAAAAAATAAAATCAAAAACAAACTCTTTCTAAAGCCTGTTGCTGAAATGAGGAATAGGGGTGGCCAGATTCTGAAGAACTAGGAACATTAAAGACATGGGCTAATATTTTATAGCTGCTCTTTTTCTGGATGCATTTAAAGAATCTGTACACAGGACAAAAAGTTGAAAATCTAGTCTTTGCTCAGGTTGAGATGATTTTTTAAGAGAGAATAAACAGCAGAGCTTTTGCAGTCTTGTTCATGAAACAATATTGGAGACTCAAGGCACTAAGACCCTAGCAAGAATGGAGGAATAGAAAACTAACTATAGCTGGTTTTCCTTTTAAGACATTTGCTGAATTGTGATGCGACATATAACAGTAAGCTAACAAGCTCAGCAGAAAATCTCTAATAGTGAAGTGGAGTTGTTTGTAGTCTCATGATACTAAGAATACAAAAATTCAATTGTATTTACTACCATGGAGAGAGACCCTTGTGAGCATACATGCTCTCATTTGGAAGCCTTGGGAAGCCATATGGTTGGAGCGGGTATGAATTGGAAATCTTGGCAGGTCATCATCAAAACTGCCCACAACCTCAATTCAGCTCAGTTCCATTGGATCAGGATCATCAGCCTCCTCTCTGCCAAAAGATGGAAAGGTAAATCCTTTATGGAACTTCTCTATTTTTTTTTCAATTTCTGGCATTTAAAAATGAAGAAAAAAGGAAAAAAATTTCAAGACATATGACCCTTTGACCAAAACGCTAAGATGAAAATATAGACAATAGAAAGAAATCCCCAAATGATCAAGCTGTTGGAATTACCAAAGAAGGACTAAATAATATCTATGATTAATATTAACATTAACAATAAAATAGAGAAAAAATATAGAAAATATTGGGTAATTCTGTCAGAGAATTAGAATTTTAAAAAATCAAATAAAAATTTTAGAAGTTAAAAACGTAGTAACTAAAGTCAAAAACAAATGGGTTTTACAGCATAATTGACATGCACCAAAGGCTAGTGAATTGGAGACAGGTTAGTAAAAAAATCAAATATATCCAAAATGAACACATAGAAAAACAAAATACATAAATAAAAGAAGTATGTGAGACACTGTTAAAATGTCGAACATATACATAATGTGTTATCCTAAAAGGGAGGAGATAGAAAATGGGGAGGAGGCAATATTGGAGGAGAAAATGACCAACAGGTTTTTTAATGGATATGTTATTTATACCAATAGATTCAATATGTTAGCCGAACTCTAAGCAAGGTAAATTTAAAAAAAAGAAAACTACACAAAATTACATTATAATAAAACAATGGAAAAGTCACTGAGGGACTCTTAAAATCAGCCAGAGAATACTGAAACCCTAAACTTAAAATAATAACAATGTAATGACAGTGACCTCTCACCATTAAAGATGAAAGCCAAAATAAGAATCAATTATAATTATTAAAGTGCTATATGAAAATATATGCCAACTAGAATTCCATTTCCTTAAAATATTCCTCAAAAAAGATGGCAAAATAAAGGCTACTTCAGAGAAAGAGAGATTTCCTCAATCAAACTGCATTGAAAAAAAAAAAAAACTAAAACTAAAGATAATATTTAAATAGAAAGAAATTGATCCTATTTAAAAGTGCCAAAATGCAGTAAAACTAAAGAGCAAAGGAAAGTAAAAAGAAAAAATCAGGTAAACATAAATTAATATTGACTGTACTAAATGATGATATAATGTCTTGTGAATAAATGTGCAAGCATTGTCAGGGAAGAAGTGAAAGTAATAATTTGTATTAATTACAATTTTAAGGATGCATGCTTTAATTTCTAGGGTACCTGCTAAAAGAAAAGTGAAAGAACATATGACTTTCATGCTTATAGAAAAGAAAAATGAAAAACTAAAATATATTTTAGTAATTCAAAAGTAGAAAAAAAGAAAAAGGGACAAAAACAGGTCATACTGAAAACAATAGTAGTAAGGTGGCACATATAAGGCTAAATATGTCAGTAATTACGTACGAAACTAAGCAGTTCAATTAAAAGTAAACAGCAAGAAAACCTATACATGTTCTGGTTCTCAGAGACACACATAAAATATACAGACATATGTTGAAAGTAAAAGTTTGAAAAATGTATATACTCTGCAGACATTAATCTAAAGATAGTTGGTTTCCCAAAACTAATAAAATACAAAGTTGTCTTTAAGTCAGGAAACATTACTTCAGATGGAGACATTGCTTGTAAAGGAGTGGTCGTTTCACCAGGGAGTTAAATGAATAAACTCTTTACAGTTCCAATAAAATTGTAAGCTTCAAGGGTCACAGTCCAGGTTTCACATTGATGCCGTAAGAAGATGCACTCCAGACAAGGGGAAGTGCCTACTGTGGTACAAATTGAACTCTACAAATATGCTCTGGCCCCAGTGCAAGTGTATATACCACACATACTTTATACAAATGGTTATAATGATGAAAGAATTATTATTATTATAGTTTTATATTGAAAATAGTTCAGGACCTATTTAAAGGAGCCAATATATTTGAGTATATTTGTATTAATCCCAGTTTCTTAATCATTTTCTGCCCAGCTACTCAAATACCTAATAAAAATAGAGTAGCATGTAATGAAATATATTTCTTCTTTGTTAGAAGAACTTAGCTTTTGCTCCCAAGAAATTTATCTGGTTTGTGCTATCAAGTATGCATTATTATTACTAAATACCAATTCTTGCCCACTCTGAAATAAAATTGTGAAATTACCTTATAAAAGTACCTGAAACTGGCCAGGCGCAGTGGCTCACACCTGTAATCCCAGCACTTTGGGAGGCCGAGGCAGGTGGATCACCTGAGGCCAAGAGTTCAAGACCAGCCTGGCCAACAAGATGAAACCCCATCTCTACCAAAAATACAAAAATTAGCTGGGCGTGGTGGTGCATGCCTGTAGTCCCAGCTACTTGGGAGGCTGAGACAGGAGAATCACTTGAACCCAAGAGGTAGAGGTTGTGGTGAGCCAAGATCACACCATTGCACTCCAGCCTGGGCGACAGAGTGAGATTTCGTCTCAAAAATAAATAACTAAGTAAAAGTACCTGAAACTAAATAGTTAAATCAGTCACTTCCCACACTATGAGACTGCCGAGTTGAATCGGGAAATTAGACATATAACAAATATTTTAGAACAAGTTAGAAATCAAACATTTGACATGCTAAATCAAATTACCAGAGATGCGATGGTTCTTATGAGGATGATTTTCCAAAACATAATGACTTTCTGTTTTACTCCATCTCATGAATAATAAACAGCGTGCACTCACGGGCAAAGAACAATATGGACACATTCCAAATAAATCAGATCTTATCCAAGATTTTATAACCATATTACAAAATTACAGGATTGAGGTTTCCTATCAGGGCCTTAGTGGAAAAGCTAAATCTCATTCAGTGACAGATGTAGTCCCTATGTCTAGGGATTCAAAAGCTTAAAATATTTTAAATGCACTCATACATCCAATATAATCAAAATACCAAAACTGTTTAAATCATTTCTATCAGTTGACTATACAGATGACAAAATCAACCCTTGGGGTTATTGCGTGTTTTAAAAGACATAACCTGCAATCACTTAAAGTCATTAAACTTAAATAATAAATTCCTAGCAATACACATTTTAAATTACTACTGCAAAAGAATTAAACTCCTGGCCTCATTTGTAATCCATCACCAATCATTATAAAGTGTCCTTAAAGTAGACTACAGACTATCAGGGGATCTTCTATTATGCCCCAGGACAAAGTACTTAAAAAGTATTTCTCTGGTGACTGCATAATATGAGTAGTCATCAGCTTTACACTTAGTGAAAAGTATTTCCAGATTGTGATAAAAGCTTATTTGGTAGTATGTGGTAATGAGGTAATATTTTTTGTTTAATATTATTTTGTGTATTCATTTGTCTATTTTGCCTTTTGGGTTTGCTTTTTCCGTTTTGTTAATGGTAATTAAATAAAAAATTTGGAAAGTCTCATTTGTTCTACATAGACATGATTTTATATTGGAAGTCAAGCTCTGGTCTCCCTGAATTATAATTAAAATCCATTTTCCAGCTGGATTTTGGAAGGTGCATATCCTTAGTAATTTCTCATCTCACTTCCCCAATATATTAATATTGAATCACCTTTAATAAGCAGCTCTAATAATGTATGTATCCCACTTATTGGAAATTTTGTAGGTCTCTCTACTTACCACTTATCTGACCCGGAAAAAATACTTGCTATTTTTCCCATTTTTAGAATAATCGAGCAATCGATTAGTAAATGCAAATAGTGTGTATTTATAAAATCTTTTCTAAGCTGCTCCTCTCTGGTCCAGACAAAGAGAGAACTTTGGGGTATAAAAAGGTTAGTTAATCTTACTGCAGATGACTAATGCAATTGCTGCTCTGATGTTCTTGGGGATTAAAAACTCCTTAGTTAGGGCCTGTACATTTCAGCAATTATAGTGGTGCATTTTAGTGGTTGTAGTGATGTATCTAGCATTCGAGGTGTGAAAGGCATGCCTGATTTGCAGAACAGTTTGAAGGAAAAACACGGTTATTGAAAGCATGTAGCATTATGTTAGTCACATGACCTAAACACAGCAAACATCAGTTCCCTTTGCATTCATTCTCTTGTTCTCATTCACTCTTCTATTCCATTTACAAATATTTGTTGTGTATCTACTGTATGGCTGGTATTGAGCTACTTAGCAGTTTCATAATTGGATCTAAATTTGTAAGATAATCAACTAGTTGAAGAACAAGAAATGTGGTTTTTATTCATCCATAATGCAAATAAACTTGCTAGCACTCTGGGATTTGACTAGAAGTTACCTAATTAACTCTCCAGGTAAACACAGCCTCCATTTTAATAAATTCCTTTTACTTTAAAAACTCTTCAATCTTCACTCAACTATATTAAAGGTGTATAAATATTTTACAAGGATAATTTGAAATGTTTTTATTTTAATGAGAAAGGTGTCATTGTTGATACCCGGAATCTAGAAGCCCAGGAGTTGAAGATACAAGTAATTTCTTTATACTTAGTAGCTCATCACTTTTAGAAAAGTACAGCATCTTGGTGGAAAACATCATCAGTAGTTATCTTGGGCAGGAGTGGAGATTTCCTAGGAAGGTAATAAAGTAACTTTCTGGCTTGGATGGTAATGTTCTATATTTTGGTAGAAGATTAGGTGCCTGTATTTAGCAACAGTTACGGAACGTACACTTAGGATAGGTGTATTTCATTTCGTGTATTTTTTTTTTTTTTTATAAAAACCTGCATGCTGGGCCAGGCACGGTGGCTAATGCCTGTAATCCCAACACTTTGGGAGGCCAAGGCAGTTGGATCATGAGGTCAAGAGTTCAAGACCAGCCTGGCCAAGATGGTGAAGCCCCGTCTCTACTAAAAGTATAAAAATTAGCAGGGTGTGGTGGCAGGCGCCTGAAACCACAGCTACTCAGGAGGCTGAGGTAGAGAATCGCTTGAACCCGGGAGGTGGAGGTTGCAGTGAGCCGAGATCGCTCCACTGCACACCAGCCTGGGAGACAAAATGAGACTCCGTCTCAAAAAAAAAAAAAAAAAAAAAAGAGAGAGAGAGAGAAAATAAAAAAAGAAAAAAAAAAAACCCTGCATGCTGAAGTATTTAAGGGAAATTGCTGAGTTGTTTGCAATTTACATTACATGGATAGAAATAAGATGAATTCATGGATAAAGGAAGGGATAAATGAATCAGTAACATAATTAAGAATGTATAGTAAAATTTTAATATGGGTAGTGAATTTTGGGGTGTTCATTAAAAAGTTCTTTCAAATTTGCTGCAAGTTCAAATGTTTGCATAGTAAAGGTTTGAAAGAAAATAATACAGCATTAGAAATGCATATAATTTATTCATTATCTTTAGCAATTTTTAGGTCAATAAAAGTATTCAGGACTGAATTAAATTATATTTAATTTCAAAGCTGGCTTTTCATATGTAGCTACTGTTCATAAAACTGAAAACTGTTTCCTGCATGTGTTGCTTTAGAACTCAATTAACATTGATTTGTCCACTGCTGCAGACTATGTTAACACGAACAACTTAGAATAAATTTGAGTTTGCTCTTTATGAATAAGTTTGATAATTTGCTGCTTTCATTCTTACTTCCTTTCCAATGGTTTCTAATTAAAAGCTATTAATGTTTGTGTTTCCTGACAATTTTACTTTTATATTCCGATTCAAATTACCATATTGCTGATATGTATATTTTTCCTAATAAATGTCGCATTTTATTGTTTGTTATTTCTATTTACAAGTTTAATGACTTTACTTTGATGTTCAACATTTAACTTTCAGAAAATGTTCGTAGTTCGTAAATGTAACTTGCTCTGTTTTTCTGGTATAAACTGTCCTAACAGCCAGCACTAGAGCAGTGGCCCAGAAAATGGTTCGTTACTTTAAAGGTATCAGAAGAACATATAAAAAGTACTTTGTGACTATTTTTATTTTTAAAAAGCTTTATTAATATTTAACATATAGATTGGCTAGGACATGCTCTGCTGGTCTTCATCAAACAGTCACATGTCGCAAACGGCATTTGAATTGCCTGAAGAAAGAGTGAAGGCTAGAAGATTTGAACAAACAAGGACTTTGTGGGAGTATTCAGTTGTATGAAAGTACCTATATTTCCAACATGCCCCATTTTATGGTATTCCACTTCAGCAATGAAAGAAATAAATAACTACTTTTATGTGATCTCCTAGAAAAAAAAAAGGAAAGGGAGAAAATAAGTTTTCAATACTGCCTTTAATAAAATGAGTGCTTTCTTGAAACACTTATTTAAATAAAACTGCTCACAAAGCAGCTTCTTAGATTCGAATGAAAAGAGAATGCCAGCGTGAAAGAACGCCACACATGAAAATCCTTCTGTTCTTATTCAGAGACACACATTGCAGTGTAATATGTTTTTCTGGGTTTCTGTGCTTTAGTTTGGAATACCCTTATTTTGCAAGAAAATTCCAAAAAACTGCTGCAAGAGTTACTTTCGTACTAATTTTATACTAATTGGCTAAACCTAAAGGTAAAACACTACCAGACGTGAGTTTCAGATGACACGGTTTTGACTTTCTGGCTGAAAATACACTGCTTAGACACTGGCTGCAGATGCTTTGTGCCAAAATATGCTGTATGTATTTAGAATACAAAGCATTTGAATAATTACATTGTTGTGGATAGAATTATTAAAGTAAGATTATTCTAAAATACGGTAAAATCTTGTCAATACATAATCAAGTTTAAGAGACTCCTTCCTAGGCGTGAAAACCAAGTCTTCAGTCATCATGCAACTTTCAAAACCTCTTTCTATTGAAGCTTTCATAAAGTCCATACTAAACAAATCTGGGTTAACAAATACATCAATAAGTAAAAAACTAACATAAAAATAACTTACAGTTTTAAATACGATGTCTTCTCTCCATTAAGATTATTTTAATAATGCATATTTAATTCAAAGAGCAATGTAAGTGTGAAAAATAATTTAAGACCAACTCTGTAATAAATCAAGATACTCACTCATGTATCTGTCTACACTCAAATGAAATATCAAGCCTTATACTCCATGTTTATTGGCTTCTTGTAATCCTTTTTAGGTGGAGTGTTTTTCTTTTCCTTTTAGCTTTCTTTAATATTATCGAGCTCCTAATGTGTACTAGGTTATTCATTAGCTTCACTCATCTCATTTCAATTAGAGATGAATACCAATCTATTAGACAAAGTCAAAGCTTTGAAATTTTAAGAATTGATTTCAAACAACATATTTTGAAACGGCAGAATTTGTGAATCATGAAATAAAGACATACTCAAATCAATTCCAGGAAGTCTGTAATAACTAGCCATTCCTCAAGAAAATCAAATAGTCATAAAAGGCAAAGATAGCCTCTCCTTTGGTGCCTGTGGCAATCATTTTCAATGAGACTTGGGACTCAAATTAGGAGGACCATATTTAGAACAATGAGAACAGTTTTGCCACCTGCTTTAGAGTTTTGTGGAAGAGCGTTTCTCCAAAGGACCAATTTTCTTACATTTCTTTTTATAGAAAAGCAAACATTTAATTATACAGGAAGTTTTCTCTCAAAGAGTCAGAAAAAAATTTGTCAACTTAAGCTTTAATTAAACTTAAGAATAATTTATCACTTTTAAAAACACAATATGTTCCTATCAAAATCTCACAGGCATTTTTTTTAACAGAAATAGATAAAAACAATGCTACAATTCATATGGAACTACAAAGGCCAAGAATAGCTAAATCAATCCTAAAAAACAAGAACAAAGCTGGAGGCATCACACTTTCTGATTTGTAAATATATTCCGAAACTACAGTAATAAAAACAATATGATACCAGTTACAGACAGACATATAAGACCAATAAAACATACAAATCACAACCACAATGAGATTCTGTCTCACACCAGTCAGAATTCTTAAAAAGTATTTTTAAAATGACAGATGTTGGTGAGGCCGCAGAGAAAAGGGAATGCTTACACACTGCTGGTGGGAATGTAATTCAATTAATGTAATTAATTGAACCTCTAGGGAAAACAGTTTGGATAGTTCTCAAAAAACTTAAAAATACCATTCAACCCAGTAATCCCATTGCTGGCGATATACCCAGAGAAATCATTCTACCAAAAAGACATATGTACCTGTTATGTCCATAGCAGCACTATTCACAATAGCAAAGACATGGAATTAACTTAGGTCCCCATCAATGGTGGATTGGATAAAGCAAATATGATTCATATATATCATGAAATACTATGCAGCCATAAAAGGAAGGAAATCATTTGCAGCAACATGGATCAAGGGCGTCATCCTAAGCGAATTAACAAAGGAACAGAAGACCAAATACCACATGTTCTCACTTATAAGTGGGAGCTAAACTTTGGTACTCATAGACATAAAGATGGGAAAAATAGACACTGTGGACTACTAGAGGGAGGAGAGACAGAAGAGGGCAAATATTGAAAAACTACCTATTTGGTGATGATAATTCATACCCCAACCTGCAGCATCATTCAATACACCCATGTGACAAACTTGCTCATGTACCCCTGGAATCTAAAATAAAAGTTGAAATTATTTTTAAAAGATTAATAAAAATAATAAAGAGCTCAGAAATAAACCTGTGCATTTATAGTGAATTGATCAATTTTACTGGGTGTATGTACCATTATTCCTCATGCATTTTACTTAGTGACTTCTAAATTAAAATTTGCTTTCACATATGTTGTGCTTACCAGGGAGACACAGCACTATCCACAAGAATCCAACGTCTGATTCCCATTGCATTCAGAGTTCTCAGTGCCATCTTCACTGCAATATATTTGGGTGGGCACCCAAAATATATGTGTAATGTATATTCAAATATATTCTGAATAAAAGGAAGGTGCATGTTGGCAAGAAGATTCTGATTGCATATCAGGATTAGACCCAGGCTGTTTGAACTTTTTGTTTATGTATCTTTCAATTGCGTGGCTTTGGGAAAATTTACTTGATCTCTGTGCTTGAATTTTCTCATCTGAAAAACGTTAATAAGAATACTAATGAAATTTCAGATATAATAAACCTAAAAGGCGCTGGAGTATGTACTTGTTAAATATTAGTTGTTGCTACTATCTGGATCTTAAGATATGTGAGTCACAAAAGAATAAGCAGTGTCCACTGAGGAGGATGAAGAAGAGGTAACCTCAAGAATAAGATGAATTCAGTTATGCTAAATGGGGAAAATGAATATTGAAAAAAATGAGTAAATTATCATAGAATTGGGGTTTCTGATAGCACAATAAATGAGTGCTGGTTCAGTAAAGAAGCGAGCAATAAAAGAAAACATGAATCTAAAACTTTTACATAACAGGATGGTTGTATTGAAAAGACTAGAAAATTACACTGGCCTATAATTTAGCTTACAGACAAAATTATGAAGATGGGAAAGTCAGTTAGCTTTATATGGTCACTAAAATGAGTTTAGACCTCTCAAGTGTCAATTGTATTCACATGAATTGTCCCTTCTCTCAAATGCTACATTCTCTTAGATGGGAGATAACTTTGTCCGTTGGCGAAAGCTTACATTGGTTTATCAGGCACTGGGAATGTGCTTTTGTCTGGAGTGTGCTTGTATGCAGCCTGTAGGAGAACAGCTGAAAACCTGGTCTCCACCTGCTAATCTGGCGGGCAGATGCCACGGTGGTGAGAACCCTGGTATGCAGAAGACAAAGACCTAGCACAACGCAAGTCATGTCCTATAGATCTATATCACCTGTAAGGTATGAGATCCCAGCAGGTGCCTCTGAACTCACATGGGATTCTGAAGGAGCTGCAAACAGGGATAGGATCTCTAGAGGGGTGGGCACCCAAAATATATGCTTCTTGACCACATAGGCAAGAGTGGAAAATTGTTAGCATTCAGATTTATGTATACGGTAATATGATTAAAATATGCTTTGTTCACATATTTCTATCTAATTAAGTACTGTTCTAATGAGGTGGTTAACAATGTGTCTCAATGTTCCTGTTTTGGGGATTTTGCTGAACTTGATGAACTTGCTCTACTTTGGCCTGGACAGAAAAGAAAAGAGAAACTTAACCTTCTTGGTTTCCTTGTTCTGCCTTCTTATTGTGATGGTTGAATGCTTTTGCTTAGGCTTGTAGGCCAGGGCTCTGGTTAGCTCTGATGCTTGCTCCTCTTACATACAACTTTTGGGGTGATAGCCTTTAATTTTCTACAGCACTTCAAAAGAGATGCTTTCTGTGTTCTGCATTAGAATTTTTTAAATATCCATATAGGAATGTTATACCCAATAAAGTCTATTTAAAAACACACCTTATGGCAGAGAAAGGCCAGGTGCAGTGGCTCACACATGTAATCCTAAAATTTTGGGAGGCTGAAGTGAGAGGATTGCTTGAGCCCAGGAGCTTGAGACTGGCCAGGACAATATAGTGAGACCTTATCTCTGAAAAAAAAATAATAACAAAATTAGCCAGCCATTGTGGCATGAGCCTGTAGTCCCAGATACTCAAGAGGCTGAGTATTGTTCTATCAGTCCAGGAGGTGGAGCTGCAGTGAACTGTGACTGCACCACTGTACTCCATCCTGGGTGACAGAGCAAGAATTTATCTCAAAAGAGAGAGAGAGAGAGAGAGAGAATACTGGCCAGGAGCTCACTTACCTATAGGCTGGTACAATGAATATATTTTGCAATATATACCTAGTTTACAAAGGCCTGGTTAATTATTCCGCCCATTTACTCAGGAAAATACAACATAGAGTAGAAATTAACAAAAGAATCTCTGGACTGAGGCATTGTGAAATTTTGTTGAAGATCTCCCACTTAACAGCTATGGAAATGGGTAAGTTTCTAAATGCTTTGTACCTTAATTTCCTCATAGGTAAACTTCTCTGACAATTGTCCCCCTCTTATCCCCTTCTCTCTTACTTAATAAATTTTCCATTCATTTTGAGTTTTTTCTGTATTTATTTATTTTGATAATTGTCAATAATTGCATATCTTTATGGGGTACGATGTGATGTTATGATGCATGTATATGTTTTAGAATGATCAAATCAGTCTAATTAGCATATCTATCACCTCACATATTTATACTTTCTTTGTGATGAGAACATTTAAAATCTATTCTTTTAACAATTTTGAAATGTACAATACATTATTATCACATATAGTTGCCATCCTGTGTAATAGATGACTTGAAGAATTTACTCTTCTTGTCTAACTGAAACTTTGTGCCATTTGCCTCACATTTCCTCTTTCCTCATTCTTTCCAACCCCCCAGCCTCTGACAACCATCATTCCACTCTGCATTTCTATGAGGTCAACTTTTTTGTATTCCACATGTAAGTAAGATTACATGGTACTTGCCTATCTGTGTGTAAGTTACTTCCCTGAGCATAATGCCCTCTAGATTATACATGATGTTGTACAGGACAAAATTTCCTCCTTTTTAAAGGCTGAATGGTATTCCGTTGTGAATATATACCACAATTTTTTACCCACTTTTCCACTGATGGACATTTAAATTGTTTCAATAGCTTGGCTATTGTGAATAATGCTGTGATGAATTTAGGAGTGCAGCTAGCTCTTCAACATACTGATTTCAATTTATTTGGATATATACTCAGAAGTGGGACTGCTGGATACTACGGTAGTTCTATTTATAGTTTTTAAGGAAACTCCATCCTGTTTTCCACAATGCCTGTATTAATTTCCATACCTACCTACAATATACATTGTTTCCTTTCCTCTACATGCTCACCAACACCTCTTATGTTTCATCTTTTTTATGATAGCCATTCTCACAGGTATAAGCTGATATCTCATTGTGGTTTTACTTTGCATTCCCCTGATGATCAGTGATGTTGAGCACTTTTTTTATATTATTGTTGGCCATTTCTGTATCTTCTTTTGAGAAGTGTCTATTCAGGTTCTTTGGCCATTTTTTTAGCAGGATTATTTCTTTGTTATTGAGTAGTTTGAGTTTGTTAAATATTTTGAATTTATCCTCTTATCAGATGTATAATTTGAAAATATTTTCCCCCATTCTATAGATTGTCTCTTCATTCTGTTAATTGTTTCCTTTGCTATATAAAAGCTTTTTAGCTTGATCTAGTCTCATTTTTCTATTTCATTTTTCTTTTGTTGCCTGTGCTTTTGGGGTTTTATCCAAGAAATCATTGCTCAGACCAATGCCATGGAGCTTTTCTGCTATGTTTTCCTCTACTGCTTCAGGTCATACACTTAAGTCTTTAATCTCTATTAAGTTGATTCTTATATATGGGGTGAAGTAAAGGTCCAGTTTCAGCAAGTGAAGAGCCAATTATCACCAACATACAAATATGTTATAATAGCTTCCATCTTAACTGAAAAAAGGGAAATGAATAGAAAAATGCAAACTCCCTCTCTTGACATCATATTCTACTCCTGCTACCTCCCAACAGCTCAATAGTAAACCTCTTTTAAAATCCTCTTTATAGTGTCTTATTTACTTCCATTCTTCTCTTGAAGTTTCTCTAATCAGACCCCACCACCACCAAAAAAACAAACTACTTCTAATCGAGATCATGAATGACCTCTAGTTTGCCAAATAAATTGTCTAATTCTCATACCACAGATGACTCATTTATTCAGGGGCCTTTGACATCAGTGGTTTGTGATCACTCTCTTTCCAAATCCTTTTTCACTTGGTAAACGGGACACTACATGCTAAATAAATGTAAACATAAACCACGAAATGTTCATTTGCTTATTCGTCTAAGTGTTTCTCTTCCATACTGGTGCTCATTTCCTGAGTTATGTCATCCAGAAACATTACCTCAAATATTATATATTCACTAATTACTTCAAATATGTATCTCAGACAATTACTCTTTCTTTCATTCTTTCTCTCTTTCTTTCTCTTTTTCTTTCTCTTTCCCCTTTCCTTTTTCCCTTCCCTTCCCTTTTTCCCTTCCCTCCCCTCCCGTCTCTTCCCCTTCCCCTTCCCCCTCTCCTCCCCTCCTCTCGAATCGCCTCCCCTCCCCTCCTCTCCCCTCCCCTGTCCTTTCCTCTCCTCTCTTCTCCTCTTTTCCCTTTCCTTTCCTCTCCTCTCCTCTCCTCTCCTCTCCTCTCCTCTCCTCTCCTTTCCTTTCCTTCCCTTCTCTTCCCTTCCCTTCCCTTTCCTTCTTTTCTTCTCTTTTCTTTTATTTCTTATGGTCTTCCTACATGTCCCAGCCCCAGAGTGAGGTGGCTCTTCACAAACATGATCACAGGGCACTACGGCCTCGAACTCCTGAGTTTACATGATTCTTACATAGCCTTCCAAGTTTCTGAAATTATATAGCTGAGGCAACAGACACATGTCATTGTTCCCAGCTTTAGACAATTTCCTTCATCTTCAAACTGTATGCTTTAGCTTCTGGCAAATTTATGTGCATTCTTGTTATAAATTTAGAAAATGGTTTATGTTACTTGCAACCTGAAAGTCCAAACACAGTTGGCTAACTAAACTTCTGAGAATGTTGCCTCTAATATCTCGACTAAAGTTCCTATTTAAATGTTGAGACACAGACAGGGCAATTTTCAGAAGACCCTGGTTAAACTACATAAGTGAAGTATGGGAAGAAAAATGCAGTTCTCTGAGTTTTTCTTTAGTTTTTTCATATTAGCAAAAATTAGCTGTTCAAATTTGCAATTATTTTATTTGAGGGAAAACTGAGGATGTCTTTGTCAGTATGGTGAAGCTACTTAACCATGGGTATGATTAGACTGTAAAACCAGGAAAAAGTAGATGTCTGCACATGGCAGTGCATAAAAACATTTAAAGAGAGTGTTCGGGGGTGGCTCACACCTGTAATTCCAGCACATTGGGAGGCTGAGGTGGGCAGATCACCTGAGGTAAGGAGTTCAAGACCGCCTGCCCAACATGGAGAAACCCTGTCTCTACTAAAAATACAAAAAGTAGTCGGGCATGGTGGTGGGCACCTGTAATCCCAGTTACTTGGTAGGCTGAGGCAGGTGAATTGCTTGAACCAGGGAGGCGGAGGTTGCAGTGAGCCAAGATCGTGCTGTTGCACTCTAACCTAGGTGACAGATCAAAACTCCATTTGAAAAAAAACAAAAACAAAAACCAAAGCACATTTGTTTCTTAGATTTATTGATTGGATGAATAAGTGAGTACGTGAGTGCCCAATGAACTTTAGACCAGAGGGAGCCATTATCATGATATCCACAAAGGAGACATTAAGTAGGTATCTACTGAACCATATTTAAAAGGTATACTTGAAAGTTTTCATTTTCAGCAAGATAAACATTTCTCTTTTCATTTGAAGTTATCTTGCCAGGCATCTAAAAAATAGAAACAGTGTAGGAAGTAAAAGAAAGACACTATAAAATATTTTACAGCCAAGAATGATCCTAAAACAGTTACAAGTGCCTAATCCTTTGAGACAATAAACACAAGAGAGCAAGGTATACTGGAACAGTCCCATAATTGTGTTAAGTCCCATAAGGTTAAAGGCCATCACATTAAGCATTTTATAATTGAACTGTTGAGAAACAAATTAAAATTTTAATGATCTTTCCTCCCTTTGGAAGTAAACGTAGTTCCTTATTACCAGTGCTGCCAGAACACATAATATTATTGTCTAATCAGCACTTAATGACTTACCCTTAGTGCTTCTAATTTTACATAATTAATGTGCATATGAAATAGGATTGCAAATGTTTTATTTTCATACGCCACATGTTGAAAAAATATAAGCAACCTACTACTAAATTATTTTTGTCTGTTTAACTTTCATTTTAGGTTTGGAGGTACATGTGAAGGTTTGTTACATAGGTAAACATGTGCCATGAGGGCTTGTCATACACATTATTTCATCACCCAGGTGTTAAGCGCAGTACCCAATAATTATTTTTTCTGCTCCTTTCCTTTTTCCCACCCTCCCCCGTCAAGTGGACCCCAGTGTTTGTTGTTTCCTTCTTTGTGTTAATAAGTTCTTATGATTTCATCCTACTTATAAGTGAGAACATGTGGTCTTTGGTTTCCCATTCCTGTGTTAGTTTGCTAAGAATAATAGCCTCCAACTTCATCCATGTTCCCACAAAAGACATTATCTCATTTTTTATGGCTGCATGGTATTCCATAGTGTATATGTACCTCATTTTCTTTATCTAATCTGTCATTAACAGGCATTTAGGTTGGCTCCATATCTTTGCTATTTTAAATAGTGCTGCAATGAACATTCACATGCATATGTCTTTATGGTTGCATTATTTATATTTCTCTGGGTATATATCCAGTAATAAGATTGTTGATGGTAGTTCTACTTTTAGCTCTTTGTAGAATTGCCATACTATTTTCCCCAATGGTTGAACTAATTTACACTCCCATAACATTGTATAAAGTTTCACTTTTCTCCACAAACTCGCCAGCATCTGTTATTATTTGACTTTTTAGTAATAGCCATTCTCATTAGTGTGAGATAGTATCTCATTGTGGTTTTGATTTGCATTTCTCTAATGATCAATGATATTGAACTTTTTCTTTGTGTGCTTGTTGGCCGCATATACATTTACTTTTGAAAAGTGTCTGTTCGTGTCTTTTGCCCTCTTCTTAATGGGCTTGTATATTTTTCTCTTGTAAATTTGTTTAAGCTTTTTATTGATGCTGGGTATTAGACTTTTGTTAGATGCATACTTTGCAAACATTTTCTCCCATTCTGTAGGTAGGTTGTCTATTCATTCTGTTGATAGTTTCATTTGCTGTGCAGAAGCTCTTGAGTCTAATTAGATCCCATTTGTCAATTTTTGCTCTTGTTGCAATTGCTTTTGGTGAGTTTGTCATCAAATTACATAAACAGAACTATGGACAAAACCCAATGATTATCTCAATAGATAGATGCAAGCTTTCCATAAAATTCAACATCTGTTCATGTAAAAAAAACTCTCAATAAACTAGGTATTGAAGGAACATACCTAAAAATAATAACAGCCATCTACAACAAGCCACAGTCAATACCATACTGGAAGCCGGAAGCACTCCCCTTGAAAATAGGCACATGACAAAAATGCCTTCTCTCTTCACTCCTGTATAACATAGTATTGGAAGTCATAGCCAGAGCAATCAGGCAAGAGAAAGAAATGAAAGGCATCCAAATAGGAAGAGAGGAAGTCAAACCATTCCTGTAAACAGACAACATGATTTCATATCTAGAAACCCCACAGTCTCGAACCAAAAGATCCTTCAGTTGATAACTTCAGCAAAGTTTCTAGATACAAAATCAATGTACAGCAATCACTAGCATTTCCATACACCAACGGCCAAGCCAAGAGCAAAATCAGGGAGTCAATCTCACTCACAATTGCCACAGAAAGCATGGAATACCTAGGAATACAGCTAACCAGGGAGGTAAAAGATCTCTACAATGAGAATTCCAAAGCACTGCTCAAAGAAATCAGAAAAGACACAAATGAATGGAAAAAATATTCTATGCTAAAGAATAGAAAGAATCAATATCATTAAAATGGCCATACCATGCAAAGCAATTTACAGGTTCAATGCTATTCCTATCAAACTACCAATCTAATTATTCACAGAACTAGATGCTTTCTTAAGAATTTCCCAACAGTTAGTATTATGTCACATATATGGGCATTGTATGTGTTTTGTGTCCACATAGACAAATTTATACACTGCAAGGATTTTGTTCTGCTCATCCCATCCCCTTCACCACGTCTGTTGGTTACCACTTTATGTGTCATTGGAAGGAATAACAAAGTAAATAGAACAAAAATCTATTTTATGAGAAAAACATAATTCAACTTGCAAATGCTAAAAATGACCATTTTAAACTAAATACATTATTCTTCACTTATTCAGGGGTAATCATAGAGTACATATGTCCATTTATTCGTATCTGCTTTCTCATACAAATCCCTCCAACTATGAGTCTACAACTTCTTCTAATGGTGGTCTCCTTCAATAACTTTCCCTAAACTAAAAAAGTTTATTTCCTTTTCCACAATTCACTGTTTTCATTTTTTTTCTTTTTCTTTTTTTTTTTTTCTGGGCCTTCATCTCTTGGCAGCCCTACCCAAACTTCTTCTGCTGAGTTAATGTGTTTTAGTGAACAAAGTTTGTCCTCAGAGCTGTTCCATCCTCATCTGCCACCTGGTCTTCATACCTTTCTTTATGACACCTCTTCTAGTCCTGCTGATCCTCCTTCATCACAGTGACTTGCTAAGTCAAGAGTATTTGGAAAAGCTTGGAATAATTTCAAGCCAAAGGCCCTAGACATAGACTTGCTCAGGAGATTGTTTTAATGGTAAGGGCACAAATGATTGTCACAAGGCCTGGGAAGGAAGCAAATTTAGAATGTGGGTATGAGGCCAGCTTAAAAATATGAGCAGGATTTTCAGGCTCAGCATTCAGTTCGGGAATGACTTCCAAAGCTTCAAGCCAACCAGAGGGCACAAGCAGAAGCCAATGTGGGCTGCACAGGCCCAGATAGGTTAGCCACCAGCAGCCCAATTTGAAAAGAAAGGCTCAAGCGGGAACATGCCAATTACACAAGCACCAACCCAGTATTCAAGCTGGGCCTGAGAAAACTATAGGAAGCATATTTTTCAAACCAGATGACTAGTAATGGCTATGCAGAATCTGGAAGAGATGTACAGATTTATATAAACAGTGTGGGGCTGGTGACTCCAGAACAGGAAATGATTTATTTTTTGCTTTTGTTTGCAGTCATTTTTCTGCATGTGACTAAGGCATGGCAGGTGCAGGATGCTTCCAGAGGGAGGCAGAGCTCTGCAGGTGCCACTGTTTGCAGCAGAGGGTGAATCTCCCATAAATGGTTTTCTTCCTTCTTATCTCCCTGTCCTTGACAAATATCCGAATTCTCCCTTACTCCTTCACCTGATTTTTCCTTGTCTGTGTCTGTGCTGAAAAGAAATGATAATTATTTAAATAATATGACTATTTGTCAAAGGCATTTAGCCACATTATTTTCCCCTTTAATGAGGTAGGAGTGATATTGGGGAAATTTTACATTTAGTTGGCGTAAGTGTTCTCAGAAAATTAAAATAAATGCAAAAGATGACATTTTGCAAGATTGCTTTCCATTCTCAACATAATGAACAATTCAGTCATTATTGAATAGCCCAATCTATTTTATTTCTTTGAACAAATTCCATTGTAAGAGCCAACATTATCCATGTGCTTCCAAAGCAGAAAGTAATTATCATCACAATTAGCTTTTACAAAGATACACATTTTCCTTATGGTGTTGCTTCTCATCTTCACCTTCCTCTCCAATTTGTATTCATATCTTCAAAGTGGCTGTACAAAAAAAGATATATTCAAAGTGGTGGTATAAAAAGATTATGCCTTCTGCATCTACTTATATAGCTCTGTTGAGGAACTCTGTCGAGACGTAAAATATAAATAACTGTTGCCTGAGTCACTAAAGTTACATTTTAGCCAATATGTAAGGCCAAGACATATTGTCAGGGTCTTTTGAGATTCTGAAGTAACTCCAGAAATATAGATGTTACTTTACACTGAGGAAAATATATTCCAAGGAATTTCTCTTTGGCTATTTGTGAAACAAATGAGGCTTTTAAACTGCTTCTCTGACCTCCATTATTTCCTGATCCTTTATAGTCTTTTGAGACAAGTAGTACTTTTATCTGAAATTGGATATACCTTAGAAAAAATAGTTGGCATAAATGCATATCTTCACTCTTCACAACAAAGCTGTGGAAGCAAATGGGAGGTTGGGCAGGTGAGACCTCGTGCCCTCACGATAAAGCTGTGTAGGCTGAGATGGGCCAATCTAAGATATTAGTGGTTGTCTACGGTAGGCTAGGACATCCAAAGGCCTGATGTTATTCACTTAGCTCCTGTAGACTCTCCAGAACACAGGATGGCTCCTGCTAAATGGTGGCAGAAGACACAAAAAGCACAAAAAGGATCTAGCTTCCGAATGTAGTCATATTGGATAATCTTTTTCATTGACTAGTTATTTGATCTTATGAATTCAGTGGTAGTGAGAAGCTCTCTAAGAATTTGGAAACCAGAGAAATAAGATTATGCTCTAAGAGTTAAATCATAAAATTCGCTGCAAATGAGAGATTCACAATCACCTTGAAAAGATTAATTGGTTTTACATCCAGAGCAATATAAAATAAAATATTAGTGAATTTTAAAAGGATTTGTTTTTTTTAGAATCAGAGATTGATTAGCATAGAACAGAATACAGAAAACCAAAAACAGTCCAAGAGGCAACCGAGGGTACCAGCCCCTCCCTCCAGCCCTATTCTAGGGAAACAGTATAAGTACACAAAATGCAACCTGCTTAGTTTTGGTGCGGGTATGTCTCTATTCTGACACGGGATGAATCTGTCTATCAAAACCCTGATGCAATTTAATATTGAAATACTGAACTCATTCCCCTTGCCCCCATTCTATGCTTACCAATCAATTTTATGATTATAATTTTACTTTTCAAGACAGAGTTTTTCTTCAGGGAAGGAAGATTAGCTGGAGTACATGCATGGCTAATCTCCTCTTTCAGGCTTAGTTAGTGTGATCACATCCCTAAAGTACAGGTCCTGCCAAAGTCCAGTCACAAGGCAGGTAAAGTTAAAGCATGACAGTGGTGAAATTAATAAGGTAAATGGCTATTTACAAGGCTGCTGACTGCCTGCCAGACAGCTTCTATGATGACACCACAATGTCAGTGCATTGGTAGAGAAGTAGGGAACCTAGTTCAAAGTGAGGAGATATTCCTAGGCTACTTTTGTTTTTCAGAAATAATAGGCACCATACTAAAGAGTGCGAAGAGTGAAGGGAGGTCTTGAAGTGCTTTCAGAGAACAGAGACCCATGAGGTGAAAAGTCTAGAAACCATGTTGTATGAAGAATTAGGGAAGACACTTAGCCCAGAGAAAAGAAGAGGGGAAGAATAAGAACATGAAAACTAGCTTTATAATCCAATGGGTTATCACATGAAAGAAGGTATAAACTGGCTGTATGTTGATATAAGATTACATAAGAACCAAAGGGCAAAACTTATATGAAGATAGTTTTTAGATCATTATAAAGAGTATATAAAGAAGAGTAAGTATTTAATAAGTAGAACTTCTCAATGATGAAAGGATCTGTCCTATGAGAAAATAAATTTTCTGGTTTTGTAGCTATACTAGCAAAAGCTATATAACAGAAACTTAGAGATATTGCAGAATAGATGCTTGGAGTAGATATTTTAGTTACTTTAAAATTTTATCTTGTATGATTCTATACTTAATAATTCTATATATTTAAAAATATAACTGAAGGATATAATTCTAAGCTATGAAATACTTACCATGGTATATAGATAATTCATTTTATTCCTAAAGTGACACTTTTTACCTTCATTTTAACATAATTATATTAATCATTATCATTGATTCATCAAGTATCTCATCATTGACTAAGGATATTTCCTTTTATTTATTTTGAAGAATGTAATAAATTCAAGCAAGCTACCACAGCAATATCAAAAACTAACACACATGAAGTAAAGCAATAAACCTATAGAAAATATTGCAAGACAGCAAAAGCAATAAATGTTATTGAGCCAAGTTAATGAAAATTTAAATTATATGCCATGTTCATGGATTAGAAGATTTAAACTGGTAAACATGCCATTTCTCCTCAAATAATCTATAGAACCATTTGAATCTCAATCTAAATATCAATATCGGTAGGGCAAATATTTGTGTGTGAGTCTGCATGTGTATTTGTGTGTGTGTGGTGTGTATTGACAATTTGATGCTACCATTTCTATGGAAATATAAAAGACAGAAAAAATATTCAGTGCAATTTTAAGGAGAAGCAAAAAAAAAAAAAAAAAAAAAAGAAGGACTTACTTTGCAAGACAGCAAGACCTATTTTAAAACTATAGTAGTTAAGATAGTGTGACATTGCAGCATGAAAAAATTAACAAACCAATGGCATAGAGATTTCAGAAATAGACTCTGCAAAATCATCATCTGATTTTTCACAAAGTTAATACTGTATAACAGTTGAGAAATAATTGTCTTTTTAATAATTGTTCCTGTTTTAGATGGACAGACATATGGAAAAAAGTCTTGACAACTACCTTGCATCATCTTCCTTCCGCCAAAATTCAGCAGATTCAATTCTAAATATAAAACGTAATACAATAAGAGAAAATATAGAACATCTTTGACATCTTGAAGTGAATAAAAATTTCTTAAACAAAAATTTTAAAAATTTATTGATGAACAAATTGATAAACTGGATTCCTTACATATGCAATGGAAAACACTGAAAGTATCAAGTGTTGGTAAGGATTTGGAGCAACCAGAAATCTCATAGATTCTGGTGGAGATGTAAATAGGCACATACACTTTGGAAAATTCACTTAATTTTATTCCTAGGTATATATCAAAAAAATACATTATTGCTAATGTGGAAACATCCTAGAACCTTCATAGCATCACTTTTCACAATGGCTAAAAACAGAAGATATACAATTAGCCATCAATAATAGAATTTATAAATATATTCACAGAATGGTATAACATGCACCAATGAGAAGAAATGGTCCATAGTAACCTAGAATAGATGGATAAGTTCCTGGACACATACACCCTCCCAAGACTGAAGCAGGAAGAAATGGATTTCCTGAACAGACTGATAACAGGCTCTGAAATGGAATCAGTAGTAAATAGCCCAACCCACCAAAAAAGACCAGGACTGATAGATTCACAGATGAAACATACGAGATGTACAAAAAAGAGTGGGTACCATTCCTACGAAAAATGTTGCTGAAAAAATGGGGAGAAACTCCTCCCCAGCTCATTCTATGAGACCAGAATCATCCTGATACCAAAATCTGGCAGAGACACACCACCACAAACCTTCAGGCCAACATCCTTGATGAACTTTAATGCCAAAGTCCTCAACAAAACACTTGCAAACCAAATTCAAAAGCACATCAAAATGCTAATTTGCCACAATTGAATAGGCTTTATCATTGGGATGCAAGGTTGGTTCAACATATGCAAATCAATAAATGTGATTCATCACTTAAAAAGAACTAAAGACAAAAACCTCATAATTATCCTAATAGGTGCAGAAAAGACTTTTGATAACACTCAACATCCTTTCATGTTAAAAATCCTCGGCCTGCGCGATGGCTCACACCCGTAATCTCCGCACTTTGGGAGGCTGAGGCGGGTGGATCACAAGGTCAGGACATCGAGACCATCCTGGCTAATATGGTGAAACCCTGTCTCTACTAAAAATACAAAAAATTGGCCTGGCGTGGTGGCGGGTGCCTAGTCCCAGCTACTGGGGAGGCTAAGGCAGGAGAATGGCATGAACCTGGGAGGCGGAGGTTGCAGTGAACTGAGATAGTGCCACTGCACTCCTGCCTGGGCGACCAGAGAGACTCCATGTCAAAAAAAACACAAAAAATAAAAACAAAATCCTCAACAAACTAGGCACATAACTCAAAATAATAAGAGTCATCTATGGCACACCCATAGCCAACATCATACTGAACAGGCAAAGCTGCAAGTGTTCTCCTTGAGACCCAAACACCGCTCCTATTCAACATAGTGCTAGATATGCTAGCCAGAGCAATTAGGCAAGAGAAAGAAATAAAAGACACCCAAATAGGAAGAGGAAAGTCAAAAGATCTTTGTGGGAAATATGATTTTATACATAGACAATCTCGTAGTCCTGTCCAAAAGATTCTAGATCTGATAAACAACTTCAGTAAAGTTTCAGGATACAAAATCAATATACAAAAATCACTAGCATTCCTATACATCAACAGCAGCCAAGCTGAAAGCCAAATCAGGAAGGCAATCCCATTCACAATAGCCACAAAAAGAATAAAATATCTAGGAATACTTGTAACCAGGGAAGTGGGAGATCTCTGCAATGAGAATTCCAAAACACTGCTTATAGGAATCAGAGAAGATACAAACATATGGAAAATATTTCATGCTCAACTATAGGAAGAATCAGTATCATTTAAATGACCATACTGTCCAAAGAAATTTACAATTCAATGCTATTCCTATTACTACCAATGACATTCTTCACAGAACTAGAAAAGCCTATTTTAAAATTTGTATGGAACCAAAAAGAGCCTGAATAATGAAGGCAATAGTAAACATACATAACAAATCTGAAGGTATCACCTAACCCGAGTTCAAACTATACTACATAGCTACAGTGATCAAAACAGCATGCTACTAGTACAAAAACAGACACACAGACCAATGGAACAGAATAGAGAACCCAGAAATAGGCTGAACACCTGCAACCATCTGATCTTCAACAAAACTGAAAAAAATAAGCATTGGGAAAAGGAGTCCCTATTCAATAAATGGTGCTGAGATAAATGCCTAGCCATATGCAGAGGATTGAAACTGGATCCCTTCCTTACACTATATACAGAAATCAACTCAAGATGGATAAAAGGCTTAAATGTAAAACCCCAAACTATAAGAGTCCTTGAAGACATCCTAGGTAATACCATTCTAGATGTCGGAATGGGCAAAGATTCATGATAAAGATGTCAAAAGCAATCATAAAAAAAAGCAAATCATTAAAAATGGGATGTAATTAAACTTAAGAGCTTCCGCACAGCAAAGGAAACAATCAATATAGTAAGCAGAGAGTCTACGGAATTGGAGAAAGTATTTGCAAGCTGTGCATCTGATATACAGCATCTATAAGGGACTTAAACAAATTTACAAGAAAAAAAAAAAAGACCCCATTAAAAAGTTGGCAAAGGACATGAACAGACACTTCAGTAAAGGAGACATACTTATCAACAACTGTATGAAAAAAAGCTCAACATCACTGATCATTACAGAAATGCAAATCAAAACCACATGAGATACCATCTCACACCAGTCAGAATGGCTATTAGTAATAAAAAGTCAAATAATAAGGAATACTTATATACTGTTGGTGGGTGTCTCAAGTAGTTTAACCATTGTTGATAGCTGAGTGACAATTTTTTAAAGACCTAAAAACAGAATTACCATTTGACCCAGCAATCCCATTACCGGGTATATACCCAAAGTAATATAAATCATTTTACCATTAAGACACATGAGCATGTATGTTTATGGAAGCACTATTCACAACAGCAAAGATATAGAATCAGTTTCAATGTCCATCAATGACAGACTGGATAAAGGAAATGTGGTGCATATACAGTGTGGAATACTATGCAGCCATAAAAAATGAGGTCAGGTCTTTTACAGGAATGGGGATGGAGCTGGACATCAGTATCCTTATCAAACTAACGCAGGAACAGAAAGCCATATATTGCATGTTCTCAAGTATAAGCGGGAGCTAAATGATAAGACCTCATGGACACAAAGAGGGGAACAACAGACACTGGGGCTTACTTGAGTGTGGAGGGTGAGAGGAGGGCAAGGATCAGAAAACATAACTATTGGGTATTAGGTTTGGTACCTGGATGATAAAATAATCTGTACAACAAACCCTTATGACTGGAGTTTACCTACATAACAAACCTGAATATATACCCCTAAACCTAAAATAAAAGTTAAAAAATAAAATAAAATAGAATCTGTCATAAGGTGAGAAAATGTCATAATGATGCTAATGTTATAATTTTATAATCTTAAACACTTAATAATGAATTGTTTATTATATTATTTAATCTCTTCAGAGGAGTAAATTATTTATCTTATTTTAACCCTCTTCTATTCTTGCTTGTAATTTGTATTCATTAAGATCTCATTTACCTATAGTATTTTATTTCTCTACTCAATTTAAGTATGATCATCTACGAATAATAAAAAAGTGAATTTGTTTTAAAGAGTAGACACTAAGTTTTTGGATGGCTTTGACAAACACTCCCTCATTGACAAAGCATTAGTTAGGCTCCTCTGAGCCCTTTCCTTGACTAGGCCTTGACCTTTGTCTGTCTTTAGCAAGACTCTCTTACTCTTAACAGCTGATCAGTTTCTTTACCTCCTACCTTTGGTGTCTATGTTCTTGACCTGCCTTTACTATGAGTGCTGTTAGGCCAATTTAGTAACTATCCCTTTAGCCTTGATATTAGTAACTTTTCCTCCACTGACTTCTTTATTCTGATAGTATAAATAGTCACTTTTTGTTGTATTTGAAGTTAAGTTCAGCCTTTCTTCACTATTGTAATAATGCATAAAATCTTTCTTGCTGTTTTAGCACATATCAGAAGGATTTTTCTTTAACAGCTTTTAATAAAAAATGCCAATTATCAGTACAGAAACTCGGCTGAGCATGGTGGCTCACACCTGTAATCCCAGCACTTTGGGAGGCTGACCTGGGTGAATCACCAGAGGTCAGGAGTTTGAGACCAGCCTGGCCAAACTGGTGAAACCTTGTCTCTACTAAAAATACAAAAATTAGCTGGGCGTGGTGGTGGGCACCTGTAATCCCAGCTACTTGGGAGGCTGAGGCAGGAGAATCACTTGAACCCAGGAGGAGGAGGTTGCAGTGAGTCAGCCAAGATCGCGCCATTGTACTCCAGCCTGGGCGACAGAATGAGACTCCATCTCAAAAAAGAAAAAAAAAAAAAGATTTTGAATATCTATTATGAGGACAGATTAAAGAAACATTTTTTTTTAAATGTATGTCTGATTCCTTTCTATTTACCACATATGAGATCCAATTTAGCTTTCTGGTTAAGAGACATAGCATAGTATTTGTTACGTTAACTAACTTCATAATCTTGGGAAAAATTTGAAATATAAATAATTATATCCTTCAAAAGAAAAACAAAACACAGCAAAAGAAATATCCTGTTTTCCCAGTTCAGTAAAAGAGGAGCAAGTGAAAGGTTTGGATCAGTGACTAAGCTTCTTAGTATAAGAAGGGATCCGATTGGTATAATGGAATACAGTTTTATTTATCTATGGTAATTTATTTAATGGGGAATGGTTGTATACAAGGAAAACAGGACACTATCAAATTAACTGAAAATGATGGACTACATCCATGGAAGGGAAATAATAGAAATAATTTATGAAACGAGAATACATTATTTCAGGTGAAATTCTTTCTTCAGAATCAATCATCATGCAGATGAAAATACCATGAATCAGAAATTGATTTTTTTTTTTTTTTTTTTTTAATTTCAGATGGAGTCTCTCTCTGTTGCCAGGCTGGAGTGCAATGGCGCGATCTCGGCTCACTGCAACCTCCACCTTCCGCGTTCAAGTGATTCTCCTGCCTCAGTCTCTCGAGTAGCTGGGACTACAGGCAAGCGCCAACATGCCCAGCTAATTTTTGTATTTTTAGTAGACACAGGGTTTCACCATATTGGCCAGGATGGTCTCGATCTCTTGACCTTGTGATCCGCCCACCTCGGCCTCCCAAAGTACTGAGATTACAGGCATGAGCCACTGTGCCCGGACAGAAATTGAAGTATTTATAATGGAAACAGTACAGAAAAAAAACAAAACAAACAAACAAACAAAACTCTGTACAATGTCAAATGAGAGTTGACTGACTTGACCATCAGAAAGAATTGAAGGTAAAGACAAAATAATCATAGTAATTAACACTAAATTAGAAGCTAATAAGCTGATAAAAGTAGAAAAGATTCAATTAAAACTATAATGAAAAGATATGAGGCAATGTGTAAATGTGCTTATGAGAATAAAAGAAAACAAATCCAAACCTTAAAAGTAGCTCAAAAGGGTCAGAGAAAATGATGATTTTTAATGCAGGTAGGAAAACAGATCTACGTTTCAAGGTGAATTACATGAAGAAGAAACACAAAACAATCCAACAGAATTCATAGTTAAAAATATTCTCCAGGAAAACTATAGGGAAATAAAAGAAGATCTATAATTATATACAAAAAGAATACATGGTGCACATGGAAAAATTAACTCAGAATTACTGACTTGAAGACATTAAAATATTTAACTTTGAAGATAACAAATTCCCCTAGGACACCAATAAAATACAAACAAAAAATAAGTCACTTACAAAAAAAATAACTTTGAACTCAGACTTTTTACAGTAACATAGAAATAAAGATAACATTAAACAGCAGCTTCAAAAAAAACTTGAGGAAAGAAAACTGTGAGCCAAGAATTTTATTTCCAGCCAAGCTGTCTTTCGAGCATAATGGTTATAGAGACACAAATTTAAACATATAAGAACTCGACAATACTGTATCCAAAAGCCCTTCTGAGTAATTTACACAAAGTTGAGTGTCATACAACTAAGAGTTGACTAATAAAATTTTGGCAAAATAATTAAGATTACCATTGAATATATTTAATCATATGTATAATGGAGATAGGGGTGGAATAATAGAACGAAATTATTATCTGTTCTGACATTAAAAAGTAATAATGCTACAAAAAAGATAACAGTAAGATAATGAAGAAATGACAATACACTCAGCAATGGTTAACTAAATGATAGGTGGAGTCAGTGAGTAGATTGTAAACTGCTACGTAAAAGAGAGGAGACCTAATTAAGGGAAAAGTGGACCAAAGACATTATTAAAGGTATTGTCCAAAAAGTGCCCTCTAGAAGAAAAACTGAAATCTTTACAAATAACAACAACAACAACAACAACAAAAAAAAAAGAAAAAGAAAAGAAGAAAACAAAACAGAACACATGCAAAGAGAGAAAAGAATATATAAACTATTATACCCAGTTAAGAACAAACATATTAACCATATTCATAAGTATAAGTCAACTTAACTTGTGTATTAAAAGAAGCAACATTTGACATTGCCTTACCAACCAAAATACAATTCTATGTTTTAGGTAAAGATACACTAAAAATAAAGATATTCAATAAGACTAAAACCACAGGGGTGGACAAATGAATATGAGACAAATGTATATAACAAAATGAAACCAACTGGAAATGGGTGTTTTAATCTTAATGCAAGTTGAGGTGGAATCCAGTTAAAAAGTATTAAAATTTACAGTGATGATCACCTTAAAATATTATAGGCCAAAATGTACAATGATGATATAGTTATGAGCATTAGTACAGCAAATACAGCAGTTACATAGAGCAAAAGACATATAAGGTATAAGGAGAAATAAGTAGAAACACATAATCAAATATTTTGACCTCCAACACACTATGCTTAGTCCAAGATAGGCTAACAAAAAATAAATAAGGATATAGAGGATATAAGTAACATAATCAATAAGGTAGATTTTATTGTGATGTGTTGGTGTGTGTTTACGTACAAATTTTACCTGCATATAATACAGAATGTAGCTTCCTCTCAAGCACTAGTTTCTCTTCACAAAAATTGATTATATAGTCAGTGTGAAATAATACCTCATGAAGTTCCTTAAAGTAGAAATAATGGTAATGACATTCTTCAATCACAGTATAACAAAACTGGAATTAACAATTAGAAAAATTGACCCTTTCATCTGTGAGGAAAAATCTGTGTTATACAAATTTAGGGGAAAGGATAAAATAGAAATAAAATTTGTAAATAAAAATAGTAAAATTTCCAAAAAATAAAAATAACCAAGGAGATAATATAAAACACAAAACAAGTCCAAACTTAAAAATCATTAGTAAGAGAAAAATAAGGCAAGTAAATACAAAGACTTAAGAAAAAAGTGTAAGTACAGGATTAGTGAAAGGGAAAACAGGAAAAAATATAATTAATAAATCAATAGACTGATTCTTTTCAGGAAAAAAAAAACAGAAGACAAACATTAGATAATTTAATAAAGAAAGAAAATGAAAAAGTTCAAATTTACAAATTGAATAGGAAAATAACCACTGAAACAAACAAACAAACAAAAAAAACAGAAAAATCAAGAACGGTTACTTTGTATAAGTCCATACAAATATATGTGAAAGCCTAGATGAAGGAAAAATAACCAATAAAAATTAAAATAATCAAATTTTACTAGAAGAGAGATAGAGTTTTAAAACCAAGCTATTTCCATAAAGAAATTAAGAGGATTGCTGCACCCATCAACTCGTCATTTACATCAATAAATAAATTTAAAAAAAAAAAGAAATTAAGAGGATTTTAAAAAGGAACTCTACTTGAAGTAGCACCATATTTAGTTGCTTTTATAGAGGAGTTCTTACCACATTATAGAGACTAGATAATTATAATTACAATGCTACATACATTTTTCCATACCAAAAAGGAAATGTTCTTTCTAATTCTTTTAATGGATCAGACATAATTATAATATATACATGGAAAATAATAGCACTAAGAACATAGATGTAAAATTATAAATAAAACATTAGCAAGTAAAATTCTATACCACATTCAAAATATAATAAATATACTATAAACCAGTAACATTCATTCTGAGAATGCAAGAATAGTTCGATATTAGGATGCCCATTTATATACCCCAATACTCAAACTGAGAACATGTTTAATGGGTAAATATTTCGTGGGATTCCCATTGGTCCCATTGGTTCCTGAAGAGGACTGGCTACGTAGGTATGCATCCAGTGCTGTCACACAGCTATTCATGCTTAAAAGGCAGTCTCACTTGAAATTCTTAATCATTTTCCAACAAGGAATTACTGTTAAATAATTTATTGCACATTAGGCATAAGCAGATCTTGGCTCTGTCACTAATTATCCATTTACCCTTGGGTAAGTCACTTAACCTCTCTGTATCATGATGTTGTGCCACACTATGGTTGGAGGTGAAGATGGTATGTCACAATACCAGGCAAATAGTGCCATAGTAAGTAATAGATACGTGATAATAATTATCATGATGTTAAGACTGTAGTGGCAATGGTAGTTATTGTTGTGGTGGTTTTTCCCTAGGTGTAGTAGTATTGGCCAAAAAGAGGGAGTAGGCAACTCCGATTTGAATATCAGGGATTGCCTCGTAAAGAAATAAATCCTTTAGCTGAGTCTTGACCCCTGAATCCAATCAGCCATGAAGAAGAAAGGCATTCAAGATAAAAGAAACAGCAAATACAAAGGCCCCGAGGGAAACTTGCAATCAGAGGGGAATCTATGGGAGGAAGCCTGGTAGCCAGGAGCACGGGCTTAGATGGATTTGGGTTAGAATCTCACCTCCACCAGCTGCGTGACCTTGAAATTACCATTGCTCTCTGTGCTTTAGTTTTTAGTCATCTTTAAAAAGAGGTGATGATATGTGGTACCTACCTCAGAGTTATTTTGAGAATGAAATGAGTTTACATACGTCAAGTACAGAGAAAAGCACCCAGTAAATTAGAAATGCCAAATATGATATATTATTATCCATGAAAATCTGAGTCTTGCAAAAGATTTAAAAGAATTAGGCAAGGATCAGTTCACACACGGATTATTCCGCCACGCTGAAGTCTTTGAATGTGATCATATAGGCAATGCAATACAACTAAAGTGTTTATGCACAATTATGACATGATCTGACCTGCCTTGTAGAAAGCTGCTATGGCAGCATTATAGAGACCTGAAGAATGGCAGAAGAAAAGTTGACTTCTAGTTGCTGTTGCTTGCCCTGCTGGCGCACACGACAAAAACAATTTTAGTGTAAGCAGTAGTCAACATTGAACAGAAAATTCTCAGCTCAAGAAAGTGCCTTCTGGCCACAACATTTGTCCCGAGAGGCACCCTGATGGAGGTTCAGCCATAATTCACATCAAAAACACTGCTTACACCGTGCACCCAAGAGTCAAACATGTTCTTGATTGCTACCCCTTGTACTATCTTTTCCAAATCAACTCCAGGCCCCTGGAGGCAGAGTTAATCTCCTGCTGAGAGCTTTAACACTTCCAGTCCCATGATATCCAGCGTGGTGTCCTCACTATTTGCTAGAGCTGCCAGAGGATCCTTGGATTCAGGCCTGTCAGACTCATTGTCACTCACAGCAGATGTAATGACATCCAATCAACAATGTTTATTGAGCACCCACTGTGCTTACAGCACAGACACGAGGCAAAAAAACCAAAACAAAACAAAACCAAAAAAAACAAAACAAACAAACAAACAAAAAAACACCACCACAGGAAAGAAAGTAATGGGAGAAGTTAGTGCTCCTTGTGTCTTGTCTGACATCCCTGCCAAGAGCGTGAGTTCTTCCAGGTCATTAAGGATTATTTGATACAACTAAATATGTGACTCACAGACTACATCTCTGCCAATTTCTAAGGTGTCTGACAGTTAGGAATTCGCCAGGCATTGGACAGTTCTAAGAGAGAATTCTGAATTCTCTGTATGAGTCAAAGTGTCTGAGAATTTGTTATCCATGATCAATTATCTCTGGGTTTCAATTTGATCTATGTATTTATTGGAGCCTGTTTTCATTAGCAACAACTATTTAAAATAGTGAGAAATCAATTTTTGAGTATTATGTTACATTTAAAGACTTTCCATAGCATCAGTGCTAAACTGTTGTTTTCCTCCAGCAGCTTGAGAGGTTTTGTTTTCTGAAGGTAAACCATTTCTAACTCTTACAGAGGGGGGAAAAAAACCCATGGTGCATACAGTAAGATTGTATTTTACAAGTTTATTTCTCTATAATTTATCCTGGCACCTTCATTCCATTTTTTTAAGATACTCTTGGGGAAAAAAAAGTCATGAACATTTGAGACCAAACTTCTTCATCATGAATAGAAATGTAATTATCATTTTGTGATTTTTTTTCTGAGTATACAAAAACCATGTTACATGATACCATTATCTCACTGTCAATCACTAACTAACGTGGGTGGTTACCTTCTGCATTTCAAGGTTTTTTTTTTTTCTGCAAAATGTAATTCTCCACAGCCCTTCCATAATTATATTTACAAAGATAGACGGAGGACCTTGCTACAAATCTCAAATGCGTCCAAAAATTGAGATTGAACGGGATGTCAGATTGATCAACTCTTGTGAAAGGAAAACATTCTGGAGATCCAGTTTGTGTGACAACAACATGCGTTTAACAAAACAAAAAATAATCAATTCCACACCAGTGACAGGAGGTGATTCAGCTAGCTGGCTGGCAGTAAAGGTTGTTTAGCAGGTTTCACATTCCTAATTGGGTGTCTAGCTTGCTAAGTAGCAGCTGGTCTTTAATTAGTTGAAAAATTATTATCACTAAGAGTTGCTTTAAAAAGAAAAAGAACAAAATAATTAAAATGTTAGAATCCATATGGTGGGTGCTCATCCTCACTTGTCAATAGCTGTTTTCTTTCTTTATCACTAATAAGTTTAAAAATATTTCTAAGCCACTTACTTCTTAAAGTGTAACTCACGTAAATGTAAAATCCCCAAAGACTCCCAGAATGGCAATGCAAAATAATAGATGCTTGTCATTTAATAACTCTTTTTGACTATGAAATTATCTCCAATACCCCCACTCCCCAAATTTGAATATGTGATTAGTAAGGGAATCTTGGAACAATTCTCATTATTAAAGGGACTAGTACATTTTCTGACCTGATTCGTTATAAACTATAATGACTGGAGATTATATCAGTACCTTACAGATGACAGGAAGATGGCCTTTGCACACAGATTGCTTTCAAGGACTAGCAGGAAGTTAATTTTGCCTGTAATTACAGAAAACCTGCATTTGCTATAATACTGTAATTATAATTCTATCCTATTTAGATATAATGTTTTATAAAAATATAATATATAGTATTTAGAGATAAACTAGCCTACATATTTAATAGGTTGTGAAATTCTGCATTTATTATACACATATTACAATGTTCCTACCTCCTGTATTGACAAATTGGTTTTCTTAGACCACCTGTTCTTAAAAAACATTTTACTTTTAAATATTTGTTTATTTTTTAGTTGAGTGGTAGCACAGTAGAAAGTGTATGAATTTGGTGCTAGTACAACTGGATTCAAGTTTCAGCTCACTCTTTTAGGAACCTAATGTACTGTATCTCATCTTTGGTTGTATTGTTCCTTCTACAATATAAGAATAATAAAATCTAACTTACAAGATTGTTATCAGTTGAACAAAGCACTTAGCACTGTTTGTGGAATGTGTCAATGACTCATGCATTCCAATATTTTCTTTTCTTACACTTATTTCAGTAGACATTTCAGTTTTCTAGAAAAATAAATATTGGGTATACCATATGCTCTTATGATATAATATCAGTGACATATGCTTTATATAGGTATGCAATGTCATTTTGAGTCAACATATCATTTACTCATAAATCTTTGTGACTTGGTCAACTTTTGGAAGGTGAAGTTCATCTGATTTCCATGGTATTCATCTACAGTTGCTAGAGGTAATGAGACTGATTTGGATGGAAACTCCAATATGAAGTTTACCTTTCATCTTTCTGAAATTTCTAACTTACAAGAAGAAAAGAGTTACTATGCAGGTATCCAAGTACAAATTGTAAGGTTCACCCAACCCTATGATCCCATGTGGTTGCTTCTGGGGAAGTATGCCTGTCTCTCTTAACAGAATCACAAATATCATTTTTTTAAATCTTTAAATTCTTCTTCAAACCACTTCTGTTCTTTATTTTAATGTGCACTCTTCAAGTTTATTACAGGACAATAAAATGAATAATTTCCAATTAAGTTTTGCATCAACATTCATGCCCACTTTCCAGCTTGCTTTTCAGCACTGTTTAAGGTCTCTGCCCATGAAATCTCTCCATTATTATGTCCTGCATGTTATCGAGTTCACTGCTGAAATTCAATAGATACCAAATTATTATGATCATTCAATGGCAATTTGGAAAAACACTAACATGTGGTACAGTAAGATGCAAATCAGGCAATATAGATTAATAGCAAACATTTGGTTGACATCTCTAATCTCACATGGATTGAAACTAAAACTTTATTGCACTTCTCTGTGGTCTGCCATACTGCCAGCTGCCTTTCCTACAGATGTTGCCAACATATGAAAGGGAGTCTGAGCATTAACCCCCCATTGCATACCAACAAGATGCAGATGATCATGCAATAATTTGCTCCCTTTTCAACTGAGGACCTAACTGTTGATATGACATGATGGAAAACCTCATTGTTATACATTGTTACAAATATCTGTAATTACTTCTGCTACACAAGCAAATGATTCATCTCATCCATTGCATCACACTCAAAGGGGACCCAAGTGACATTTTATTTTCCTCTGTCCTTGATTTTTCCCAACTCATAGCAGGTGCCAAACTCTTTGGCCAAATCACAGGGAGCCTAGTTAGGACATTTAAAGTTTTATCATGTCTAGTCTGTAGGTTGACAGTGACTGCTTTTAAGCAAGTTAAGGACAAGATATAAACAATAATGGAGAACGCCTTGGTAGCTATGTCCTGAATTGTCTGATGACAAGGAGAGACTGGCAACACTGCATGAGACTTTATGATAAACACAAATCCAAAATTTCAGAGAAAGGATGCTTATCTCAGAGATTTTCATATCGTTTCTTGGATTTTCTTCTCCATGTATTATTCTCTGATGTTACCGAAATAGTACAGGGAACTCTCAGGTTCTAAGTTTTCTCTTCTTGCAGCCTTGAAATGTAATACGATATGCCAAATCTCTGTTATCCTTGTTCACTGATCAAAATGAAATGTTGGAGGGGATGTTTGTTCCTCCTTCTGAACCCTTTAGTCTGAAAATAATATTTTTTTCTTAAACTTAAAAACTCTCACTTTTCCTATCACCACTTCTCTATCATGCACTCTGGAACTTGACTCTCCTCTGAGGATAATGCTTTCTTTGACTTTCTTGAGAAAAGACTCTTATAGAAGCTGCTTTGTGATGTGTAGTTGGTGGCCTTGTAACCCCTATGTTTAATCTAAATTATTACTTCTTCACCTTCATGTAAATGTAATTGCTTTTTTGCATCAGCCTTAATGCCTCTCCAGGCTGCCATCCTGGGATTGCCTGCTCACTCCCCGCTCACTGGAAGCATAAGTATCTGGCTTCCAATCTTTCTTTTCCTGCCAAGTCCTGCCGCTATCTTGGGTAAGATTTACCCAACATCCTCATCTCTTAGTTTTTAATCTCTTTATGTCAAATTATCTTATCTTCCACTTTATAACAGCCACCTACAGGTATGGCTGTGATCCTTAAACATAAGTGTAGCTGGAATTTCCCCACCTCTGAAATTAACAAAATAATTGTAAGCCTAGTTGCAGACAGCAGTTTAGTCTCTTTCCTAATCTACCTCTCCACTGTAGTCATGCATCACATAATGATGTTTCAGTAAATGATGGACTACATATACTATGATAGTCCCATAAGACCATATTACATATTTTTGCTGGACCATATCTATGTTTACATAGGTTTAGATACACAAATACTTACCATTGTGCTACTATTGCCTACGCTATACAGTGCAGTGCCATGCTGTGAAGGTGTGTGGCCCAGGAGCGATAGGCTATTCTATATAGTCTAGGTGTAGTGATCTACAACATCTAAGTTTGTGTAAATGTACTCTGAGGTTCACACAACAAAACCGTATAATGACTCATTTCTCAAAATGTATCTCCATCATTAGATGATGTGTCATTAGACAATATTTATGACATCAACTCATAAACTCATTGACATGCTCACCAGCAGTTCTCCTGTTTTTCTCTATCTACTTGAAATCACCAATTCCAATTTCTTGTTCAGTATATCACATATCCTGTATTAAGCTGTTCCTGCATTGCTATTAAAAATACCCGAGACGGTAATTTTTAAGAAAATAGACTGAATTGGCTTATTCTAAATTCTGCAGCCTATACAGGAAGCCTAGTGGCATCTGCTTCTTAGGAGACTGCTACAAGCTTACAATCATGGCAGGAGGTGAATCGGACCTTTCATGTCATATGGTAAAATCAGGAGCGAAGGAGGCAGAGGTGCCACACAATTTTCAATGACCAGATCTCGTAATAACTCATTTACTATTGTGAGAACAGTACCAAGATGATGGTTCCAAACCATTAATGAGAAATCTGCTCCCATGATTCAATCATCTCCCACCAGGCCCCACCTCCACCACGGGGGATTACAATTGAACATGAGATTTGAATGGGGGACAAAGATCCAAATCATATTATATCCTATGATTTTTTTTTTTAAATCACCCTTTATTTTTAGTACACTTAACACTCTTGCCCACAAACCTTCTGTTTCACTTGATTGAAAAACAAGAAACACTGTTGACTTTATTTGACTGCTTGCAACTCATAGGCACCTGGACGCTGATGCACCTGGATGGTGAAATCAGTGGTGGAAACTTGGTACCAGTATAACTTTATGTACATGTATCTCCTTTCTGAATAGCTGCATAAGCACAATTCACAGGCACCTCTAACCTATCATTTCCAAGGGAACATATCATCTTTCCTTCTTAACTATTTCTTCTCGTTTTTCTGATCTAATTGAATCACATGTACATTCACCCAGTTTTTTAAACATTGGAAACTCTCTCTTTCTTTCTTGCAATCCACCTAATTTGTAATTAAGTTTTGTATATTCTTTCTTGTGAATTGTTCTTGAATCATTCACTATTCCAAACTTTGCTAGCACTACCAAGGTCTAGGTCACCATTATATCTAACTTGAATGTCACAGCCACTTATTGATCTTCATGACGTAGATATCATCTCCATCCAGGCATGCAACCAAAGGTGGACTTTCAAAAATCCAATTTCCATCATCCACTCTGCAGTCTAACCAGCAGTCTCCACTTATCCACTGTTTTACTTTCTGTGATTTCAGTTTTTCTGCAGTCAACCATGGCCAGAAAATGTTTCATGGACTGATACAGAAATAAACAAATCATAACTCTTAAATTGTGCATCATTCTGAGTAGGGTGATGAAATCTCATACCATCCACTCCATCCCTCCCATCCCAGCATCCATCCTGCTTTTTAACGTGAATTATTCCTTTAACCAGTGTTTCTATGCTACATGTGCCAACCTTACCATTAGTCACTTAGTAGCTGTCTCAATTATCAGCTTGATTGTTGTGTTTTGTTTTTCTTTATTTTGGACCGGGAGCACAGTTTTACTTTTTTCATCCAGGGTGGAGTAAAATGGCATGATCTCAGCTCACTGCAACCTCTGCCTCCCGAGTTCAAGCAACTCTCCTGCCTCAGCCTCCTGAATAGCTGGGATTACAGGCATCCACCACCACACCAGCTAATTTTTGTATTTTTAGTAGAGGCGGGGTTTCACCATGTTGGCCAGGCTGGTCTCGAACTCCTGACCTCAGCTGATCTACCCGCTTTGGCCTCCCAAATTGCTGGGATTACAGGTGTGAGCCACTGCACCGTGTCTGACTGTGGTGGTATTATAATAACAGTGCTTGTGTTTAAGCCACCCTTATTTTACTTAACAATGGCCTTGAAGTACAAGAATAGTGATGCTGGCATATAGATATTGTTATTCATCTGTTACTATGCCTAAATTATAAATTCAACTCTATAATAGGCATGTATGTATAGGAAAAAAACATAGTATATATAGTGTTCAGTACTATCTGAGGTTTCAGACATCCACGGAGGGTCTTGGAACATAGCTCTGTTGCATAAGGAGAGACTACTCTCTCCTACTAAGTTTGTCATGGGACTTAAGGAGAAATTATAACCTGTTCCTATATCTTATAACATCTAGGGAGACCTTTTCCCTCCCCTCCCTATTTCTAACTTACTTCTCACCACTCCCACCTTCACACTCTATACTTCAGTTCTTCATATATTTTCTCATCTCATACCTTTTGTATTGGCCCTTTGATCTTCCTTTGACTGCCTTCTTTCATCTTTTCACCTACCATCTACACATCATTCTTGTTTTGGTTTACAGGAAGCCTTTCCCTGGGTCCACCCTTATGATGCATACATGTATACATACACACAAAGACACATCTACAGTATAAGATGAGGAAGATTGTTATCTGATATTCTTCCAGGTCAATCTTCCATCATAGCATGTATCACAATTCCTAAATTATTTTTAAGTTTTCTTTTGTCCTTGTTAAACCAAAAGTTCTGTGAGATTTGAACTATGCCTGCTTTGTTTGTCATGTAATTTTGAGCTCCTAGTACATTGACAAAACTGAGCATTAATACATTAAAAGGATTTATTTCAACGGAATAATAATGTGTGATATCCAACCATTAACAGTATATGATACATCAGCAAATGCCACTCTGCAAGAACAGCATCACTTGAGTGATTGTGGTCTTCATTGTAACTTCACTACTTATTCTACGACTGAACAAAGCATAACTAAAGATGAAAACAAGCGAAGAGTATTATGATAAAGGTAGCTTTCTTTTGTGACAATTTTTTAAAAGATGTATTTTAAATATATATGCAAAGTATATTAAATCGTTCTATATGAGTTAAGACATGAATTCAACAGCTGTTATCAGAAATCACCAAATCGTTTCCTAAAAGAATTTATTTCTCTTATGCCAAATTCCAAGCTGCTCTCCTCTGTCTATATGCCATTTTTCTTTAGCTTGGCCCTCCCTAGGATGTTGACCTCATCCACATTGTTCAAAAAGATTCAACCTTATCTACCTTCAAGATAACAGGAAGGTGGAAAGAGAAAAACAGAAATCCTACCAATCATTTTCCAGAGTTCATGCTAAAAGTTGCTCATGTCACTTCTGTTTATATGTGACTGACCAGGACTTAGTCACCTAGCCACATTTAGCTACACAGGAGGTTGATAAGTGTGGCCTTTATTTTAGGAAGTATATGCTCAGCTAATGTTCTATTTAGATGGAAGGTGGGAAAAGTCGATGATGGGAGAAAATAATCAATCTTACTCATATTTGCATGAATGTAAGTGTTCACACAATTTATTTGCTGAATACCTCAAATCAGATCAATTGTGTGGTGCTGCCCTCATTTAGAATGTAGGTCTGGAGGTATGTATCAACTTCACGATTTTTAGGTAATTTTAATAAACTTACATTTTACTTTTCAGCTGAGGTTTTTTTTTTTTTTTGAGATATTGAGTGAGTTGTGTCTCATATTCTGTGAAGTATGGTGGTTGCAACAGTTCTATGTTGCTGTTGGTTAAGTGCAGAGTCAGGTGTTTTATAACAAATACCAAATATCAGAGCAAGTGGGTTGGGCTGACAATTTCTGATAGAATATTGAGAACCCTAACAAACACTGAAGTCAGTGTAGACCATTCCAACTCTTGAAGCTCATGACCTCAGTCATGGTGCTCCCCAATAACTTTTGGGTCTTCTCTAACATAGGGACAAATAAGTGGTGAAGGCCCTGACATGATACACTTCATGGCCACAATAATTTAGACTCAAAACATTTTAAACTTTGTATACTTTAGGTCACACACTGAAAAACTAAATAATTTTATTATAAACTTGAAATTGTACACATTTCATATGTCATAAAAATACAGTAAATACATTCAACACGATTTATGTACAATCAAAATGGACTTTATCATAGATACTATAATAGAAGAATTCAAAGAGTCATACATGATTTTTGTTAAGTCACTGTCATCTCTTGCCTCCTCACCAGTCCTCCTGCTTCCACCCTTTATTCTTTTTGCTCTATTTCACTGCTCAGAAATCCCCTCAGCATAATAGCCAAAGTTTACAAAAAGGCCTCGACCAAGTGTCCCGCAAGGCTTTGGTATGAACCCTTAGCACTCTCTGACATCTTGCTGCATTTTTCCTTCAGTCACTACATTGCAGTCATCAGACTTACTGTTCCAGGGGTACAGGAAACACATTTCTCCCCAAGACCATTGCCCATTCTGTTTCTTCTGCCTGGAAAATTCCACAGAAAGCTTTTTACCACTTTCTTAGGTCTTTGCTTAAATGTTGGTGCATAAAGTACACATTCTCTGATCACTATTCTCTGTAAAAGAGTAACTCCTCCCATCTCCCTTTCTCTCTTAGTCTCCTTATCCTGGTGTGTTTTTCTCTGTTTCTCATCATGACCTGACATGCAGAATGGTTTAATTGTTTTCTGTCTCTCCCCCACAGTACGTAAGATGCATGAAGGAAAGAACTTAGGTTTTTGTTCAGTGCTGTCTCCTTAATGCCAAGAACAGTGATTGGCATACAGGAGGCTCTCCACGTTTATTAAATACATAAGTGAATGAGTCTATCTCATTTAAAATGTGTCAACATTAATGATTTAAGAAGAAATAGATATCAGTTTTTCATTTTTATCTTGACATCAAATTGAATTATATATTTGAATATGAGTTTCATGGAAATTATGTGTGTGTGTGTGTGTATATATATATATTTAAGCTTTCAACTGTCTCTCTATGTCCTGGGCTTCAGGATTTTCAGGCTTGTGCAATTCAAGTAGCATATGGTAAAACAAATGAGCATGGGTTTGACACAATCTGACCTTTAAATGACAATGAGAGTGGAAGGGCAGAATGAATGTGGCCTTGTCAGACTTATGAGAATAGAAAATTTCTAGCAGCCCCAGGAAGGTCAAAAAAAGTGTACCATAAATGGAATGAGGCTCCACCTGAAAGTTTTTCATTGAATGAGGGTGACAGACAGAGGTCTCTCAAAGAATACATAATGAGGATCATCCAAGTCATTCAAATCGAAGAACGGCCAAGAGGTTGCAAGATTTATCTCACATTTTCAAGTGAGGCATGTTCATTATGGAGAAATAATATATTTTTAACATAACACATGATCGTGGTATAAAAAGTCAAAGAGTATAAAAAAGTATAAAGCGCAAAGTCTTTTTTACCCGATGTACCCTTTAACTCTCTGATTCCCTTCCTCAAAGATACCCACCGGTACTAATTAGTATTATAAATTTCTAAAGATATTCTATGCAAACACAATCTGGATTATATTTAACTTAAAATTCTCTTAACTCTGAAAGATTTCAAGCAGGCAAGAGCTATAAAGGATAATAGAACAGACATCAGTGTACATATCAAATAGATATTATGAGTAATAATGTTTGTGCAAAATGCTTTAGATATATATTAAGAAGCAAAATGTTGCAGACGCAGTGGAAATCTCTACTGCTTTCATACTCTTCTATTCACAGAAGTAAACATTATCCTGAAGCTTATGTGCATTTTTCCCAGTATATTATTTCATATTCAAACTTACATATACCCATAATAATATATAGCATTATATGGCTTTTTAAGTTTAAATAAGTCCTATCATACTATACATATTCTTCTGTAACTTGCTTATTCATTAGAGATTTTAATTTCCAAAATTAATACTTATTGACAAATGAATGTAGTTCATTCATTTCAACTAACTACTATGTAGTTTTTGGCTTATGCATGTGCTCTAATTTGTGTATCTACTTGGCAGACATTAAATTGATTTCTTGTTTTTCCATTTGCAGACAATGCTGTGATTTGCACCTTATACTTGCTTTCCTTTACACATATGCAATGTTTTTTTAGAGTTTTTCCATGGACGCGGAATTGCTGGTTTGGAGGCTATGTGCATATTTATTCCTGATGTATATTGCCAAATGCTTCTTGGGATTTATCAAACACATTACAACACTATCAATAATCTGTAAATATGTTTACATATTCTTGCTATTACTTGGATAGAGATTGAAAACATGGCCACAGGATATTGCAACTTCTTACTTCAACAGGTAGAATCTATTTTCCATCTATTGAATTTGGCTTGCTTTGCTAATAATAAACTTTGACCAGTAGAATGCGGTGGAAATCACATTCTGTGAGTTCCATAGCCTATTCTTTGAATGACCTTGCAGATTTTGCCTTCTCCTATTTGGAACCTACATAAAGTTTGGTAAAGCAGGCAAGACAATGCCACCTTCTCATGATGATTTTACAAAGCTTCATACTATGAGTTCTTGAAAAATGTGTATCTTCCACAGGAAAGAGACGAGATCAGAATGTGAAACACATCCCCAAGGGAGTTTTGACCATCAGTAACATGAGTTAGCTGTTGTGCAATCTGCTCCATAACCCTGGAATCTCCTTTCTACTCTGAGGGAACCAGATGTACAGCATGAAAAAGTATGCCCTTTGGAAATGTAAATGAATATAGTTAAGAGGCTACACCTCCCTTTAAAAGAGTTCTTCTGATCTCTTAGGAGCTTTGCACTTTGAAGAACATGGATGGATGAGAAACTTGATGTGGATTGTAAGGGCTTTTGCTGTAGATTTTATAAAATTATACAAATGTGCAGGGCAAGCTATGCAGAAAATATGTCTGTCACCTTTACATTGAACTATAGAGACCCACTTACATACATATTGATAAAGCAAAAGCACATTCAATACTAAGTAAAGTTGAAAAATAATCAGTATTATAAGGATATCAAAGAAGACAGGTGGCTGGTTGGAGTCTTTAAGAAAACATGTTAAACAAGGGAGAAATGGCATGTTTTCTATCAAAGTAAGCGTAATTTATTGACCTGAGGTCCAAGTTGTACCTGACAAAAATAAAATGTTTTAAAGTCATGAGACTAACACTTTTTGCTGAAGCAAAATTTTACATCTAGAAAGTTTCCAAATGAAAAACATAACATTTTCTAAAGAGCCTAGAAATCACAGTTGACATATTATGAAGAATCCTAGACATTTTAATTTACACATTCTAAAAATTTCATATAAATAATTCATTGGAAATTATTTAATAACGACATACCATAAAAAAATGTTGAGGCCATTTCCTTTATGATCATTCCACAGTGCTTTAGGTATTTTAGAATAATTGATAAATCTAACACATCCTTGCTTTAAATTGTGAAATAATAATACATTATTATCATTAATAATTTTGAAAGTATAAAGTATTTTCACCCCCATTAACATGACAAGGAACTATTCTAAACCTGATATCCATATATTTTTTCTCTGTGAAGAGAGAAATATAACTTTCTTCTGTTTCAGTTTCCCTAATTCCACTAATATGCTGTGTTTACAACCTCTAAAAACTGTGATATATACTTCATATTCAAAAGGGGCATGTAATTATATGTATGATTTAAAGAATAATGATAAGTGCCTATATGCACAATTATCAATATAAGAAGGAGAATGAGAGTGCATTTGTAGATGTCATATGTTCTCAAGCCGTTGCGTTCCCTTCCTGCCAGAAGTGACTAATCATCACAGTCACTATCTCTAAACCATCAGTGTGCTCTGTGGGTGTTTGTAAGATTCTGGGGAAAAAGAGTTTGATGATAAAATAAGTCTGGGAAACTTAAGATGTGAGCTAGACTTTCAGGCAGACTTGGTCTACTGTAGAATTTACAGGGCCTTAATAGACGAATCAGCATTTAAATCTATATGCAATTTTATTTTTAAAAGTCTATTTTATTTTATAAAACATATTTTACAAAATATTGTCCTAAGCGTTTTATCAAACATTTGTATAATTCGTAATGAACTAAAGGTCAGACAAATACAGACATTTCCTTATAAGACTTGAAAAACATGTAATGGTGGTTGAGGTTTTATAGTGGATGAGCAAAATGATGCTTCAGTAACAAAACTAAAAATCTCAGTAGCATAAAAGAGTAAAGAGTTATTTCTCACTCACAAGACATGTCCATCATAGGTTTGGTAAGAGTTCTGTTCTGAGCAGTCTTCACTTTGAGCCACTCTTTCTTGGATATTGCTGGATCAAGACACTTTTGATCAGACACAAAACAAAAGACACAAGATACAATTGACCTTAAAACCTCAACTACCATTAAATGTTCTTCAAGTCTTATAAGTAAATGTCTGTATTTGTCTGACCTTTAGTTCATTATGAATTATACAAAAGTTTGATAAAATACTTGGGCAATATTTTGTAAAATATGTTTGACACAAGACATCAAGATACATGACAGAATTCATTTGGCAGAACTAGTCAAACTGCTCCACCCACAAAAGCCAGCCAGGCAATGCTATCTTACCATGTATCTCACAAGGCAGAGAGCTGGAAATATTTGGGGAACAGGTTTAATGATTATTCTTAGAGGCTAGGAGGAAGGCCATTAGTCTATTTAAGGGGTTCAATTTATGGGAAAGGCAAGAGGATTCATTAGGTCATTTGGTTTGAAAAAAGCCTTAGGTCCTTCATGAATCTGATGATGGCAGCTGGGTGACAGAATTCTTGTCTTTGATAAGCACAAATGTATCCAGTGCCTAAGAAGCTGGTGCTTGTATGTGAATCAGTGTCATCTCACATATGGAGGGAAAACTGGGACTGGGAAATGAGGCACTTGACATATCCATAAAATGTACAAATAGGCAGTTAATGGCTCCTTACTGGTCATAGGTGGTTGGTCAGGGTGACTCTGGAAAATATGCTAATTCATAGTAGGACTAGACCATTGTATAGAATGAGCAAGCTGATTTCTCTTTTTAGCCTTTTCTTTATTTCTTTTCAATGATTTCAAATAGTATATATATGTAATATATAATGTATATTTATTAATATTTTTTCTAAAAATGTTCATCCATATCAGTTACATATAATATACAATATATAAAATATAATATATAGCACAATATTATCATATAGCATATAATATTTAACACATGACAACATGTAAATATATTTATTTATAATCTTTTCTCTGAAAATACTCCCTGACCTCAGCTGTACCTTTCACCAGAGGGAGAAAGTACTGTTTGCCTTTGAATCAAATGGTGAAAATAACGTTTGTGTGTAGTATACAACTGAGGACCTATGTGATGGTAGCAACAAAAAATTAACAGAAGAGAAAAACAAATCTCAAGGAAAGAGAGAAATTTAGTATGAAACCTTGAACATTTAGAAATTTTCCATTCATGATTCCACATCCCTCCAAAAAAATAAACAAGGAGCTTCTGAATTTTATTTATTTCTTTTTTTTTTTTTTTTTTTTTTTTGAGACGGAGTCTCGCTCTGTCGCCCAAGCTGGAGTGCAGTGGCGCGATCTCGGCTCACTGCAAGCTCCACCCCCTGGGTTCAGGCCATTCTCCTGCCTCAGCCTCCTGAGTAGCTGGGACTACAGGCGCCCGCCACCACGCCCGGCTAATTTTTTGTATTTTTAGTAGAGACGGGGTTTCACTGTGTTAGCCAGGATAGTCTTGATCCTGGACCTCGTGATCCGCCCGCCTTGGCCTCCCAAAGTGCTGGGATTACAGGCGTGAGCCACCACGCCTGGCCTCTGAATTTTATTTCAACAAGAGAGAGGGACTTTCCTAGACAGAATCGCCTTCTCCATCTGGAAAGAGTTCCTTTTTCATCCCGTGGCTTCTACCAGAAGAGCATTTGATTTTCTCAGTGAAATAAGAAGGTACCAAGTTTTAAGATATTCCTTTAGAAAGTTTTGATGCTTTAAATAGACTTAGTGAACTCTGTAACATCTTTTTTTATCAACTTGTATTTTGTAATCAGGGGATAAATATGCAGGTCTGATACAACGGTATATCATGTGATATTGATGTTTGGAGTGAATCTGTCACCCAGGTAGTGAACATAGTATCCAATAGGTAGTCTCTTTCAATCCTTACCCTCTTCCTTTATCCCCCCTCTTGTATTGCCCACTGTCTATTGTCCCCATTTTTATGACTAGACCATGTATACCCAATGTTATCTCCCACATGTAATAACATGCATTATTTGGTTATCTGTTTCTGTGTTAGTTTGCCTAGGATAATTGCTTCTAGCTGTATCTATGTTGCTGCAAAAGACATGAAATCATTCTTTTTTTATGGCTGCATAGTATTCCATGGTGCATACTTACCACATTTTAAAAATCCAATCTACTGTTCATGGACTCCTGGGTTGATTGTATGTATTTGTTATTGTGAATAATGCCGTGATGATTCTTTTTGGTAGAACAATTTATTTTCCTTTGGGTACATACTCAGTAATGAGATTGCTGAGTCAAATGGTAGATCAACTCATAATGCTTTGAGAAATCTCCAAACTGCTCTCCACAGTGGCTGAGCTAGTTTATATTTTCAGCAGAAGTGTATGTGTTTCTTTTTTTCCATAGCCTCACCAACATATGTTTTTTCTTGACTTTTTAACAAAAGCCATTCTGGTTGGTGTGAGATGGTATCTCATTGTGGTATTGATTTGCATTTCTCTGATGATTAATGACAATTAACATTTTTTCATATGATTGTTGGTTGTATGTATGTTTTCTTTTGAGAAGTGTCTGCTGTAGTCCTTTGTCCAATTTTTAATAAGGTTGTTTTATACTTGTTGATTTGTTAAAGTTTCTTATAGATTCTGGATAATAGACCTTTGTTGGGTGCATAGCTTGCAAATATTTTCTGTCATTCTTTGGGTTGTCTGTTTATTCCATTGATAGTTTCTCTTGCTATGCAGAAACTCTTTACGTCCCATCATTAGCCAATTTTTGTTTTTGTTCTATAAATTTTTGTTTGAGGATTTGTCCATAAATTCTCTGCCAAGTTTGATATTGAGAAGGGTGTTTCCTAGGGTTTCTTCTAAGATTTACAGTTTGAGGTTTTACATTTAAGTCTTTAATCTATCTTAAGTTAATTTTTTGTATATGGCGGTATGTAGGAATCCAGTGTAATACTTCTGCATATAGACATGCTAGCTGTCCAGGAGCACTTATTGAATAAGAAGTCATTTCCCCATTGCTTATGTTTGCAAAGTTTGTTGAAAATCAGATGGTTATACGTATGTGGCTTTAGTTCTGGGTTCTCTATTCTTTGCCTTTGGTCTATATGTCTGTTTTTGTACTAGTGCCATGCTGTTTTGATTAGTGTAACCATATAGTATAGGTTGAAGTCAGGTAATGTGACGCCTCCAGATTTATTATTTGCTTAAGATTACTTTGGCTATTTGGGCTGTTTTTGATTCCATATGAATTTTAGAATAGATTTTTTTCTGATTTGTGAAAAAATGACGTTAGTAGTTTGATAGAAATAGTATTGAATCTGTAAATTGTTTTGGGCTTAATGGGTATTTTAATGATGTTGATTCTTCCAATCCATAAGCATGGGTCATTTTTCCATTTATTTGTGTTGTCTTGTCTTTCTTTCTTCAGAATTTTGTAATTCTGCATGTAGAGATCCGTCATCTCTTTGGTTATCTGTACTTCTAGGCATTTCATTATTTCTATGGCAATTATGAATGAGATTGCATTCTTGATTCGGCTCTCAGCTTGAAAGTTATTGCAGTATAGAACTGCTGCTGATTTTTGTACACTGATTTTGTATCCTGAAACTTTGATCATGCCACTTTACTCTAACCTGGCTGACAGAGCAAGATCCTATCTCTGAAAAAAAGAAAAGAAAGCATAGTATATTTATGATTAATAACATTTAATTTCATTGAGACTCAATGTCAGTTGAAATTACCTGTTTATGGGTATATTGAAATATCTATGTAGATAGCCACTGAACTAGCCGAAGGCTCCTGTAGCAAATGTCGTCAAATTTGGTGGCTTAAACAGTACTGAAATTGATTCTCTCATGCTTTGTGGGGTCAGAAGTCCAATTAAAGGTTCAGCAAGTCTTTGCTCCCTCCAAATAATATAGGAGATATCTTTCCTTGCCTCTTCTGATTTCTGGTAGCTTCAAACAATTTTTGGCTTGAGATGACATAGCTTCAATCTCTGCCTCCATTTTACAAGAACTTTTCTTCTCCCTTCTCTCTCTGTCTTCTCTGTTTGATTTGGTTTTCTCATCCTTCTTATCAATGGATGTCTTCTCTGTTTTTAAGGAAACTTGTGTTTTGATTAAAGACCCACCTGGTTAATTTAGGATAATTTCAAGTTACTTTACTTAATTGCATCTACAAAGACTCCTCCCAAATAAAGTCATATTCACAGGTTCTAGGCAGAACCTAGAATATATTTGGCGGTCCACAATTCAACCCTCTACAAGTACCAAGCTAAATACATTTTACTTTGACATTGTTCCATCATGTTTAGATATTTTTTTCAAATTGATACAGCTATAGTGCTAAATTTAGGTTTATGTCACTCTCTCTCTCTTTTTCTTTTTTTAGAGACAAGGACTCCTTCTGTCACCCAGGCTGAGGTGCAGTGGCCTGATCACAGTTCACTGCAGCCTTGAATTCTTAGAGTCAAGCGACTCTTCCACCTCAGCCTCCCAAGTAGCTGGGACTACAGGCTCATACCACTTCACCTGGGTACTTTCTCTCTTTTAAAATATTTGTTGTCTTTTTCAATTTTAATGAAAATTGTATACATATATATGTAACCCATCAGTTAATATAATTTGCTTGTATATGTTATATAAACGGTCACTTCCCCCTGAATTTGCAAAACAGTTCTGTTTGCTTAGAATGATTGCCAACAATACTTTTTAAAATTTAAAGATAGCCTACTCTCATATAGAGCAGATTTTTTTTAATATATAAAAATAATTCCACATTTTATTTTATTTTCTGTTGCAAAGGCAAACAATTTTGGAAGTCTTTTTTAAAAGTTAAATCAATGTCATAATATACTCAAATTGCTACAAAGAACAGTCCATTGTAACACCTTGAGATTTAGTGATCACAATGAAGAGTCTGGACTTTGGAGCCAGGAATCCTTGCTTCAGTTATTGGTTCTACTACACACTAACCACAGGATCTTAGGCTAATGGCTTAACCTCATTTCCTATCTGCATAATTACATAAAAATGCTCTCAACTCATGAGTCAGTGCTCCTCAAGTGTTTATGACAGTGATAATGTATAATACAATAAGAACTCACCAAACGTCTAAGACACTATTTCTTAAAAATCAAGACAGTGAAAACTTCTTCCTTAGCTGTCCATTTTTCTGCTACAGTAGGTTCAAAATTATTTTTCAGATAGCCCTAGCCCTGTATAAGGTATTCATCTGACCTCTCTCAGAGGAGTGGAATAGTCCTCTCTTCAGAACATACCCATGTCATGGTCCTTGGGTCCCCTAACCCTTCTCTTTTCTCATCTGTCAGTTAAGGTTTTGTCTTTAGGTGCTAACATAGAGCTACATTTTAAGAGCCCATAATTCAATATGGAAACAAACTCTCTGGCACATTCTATATCTTGAAAGATTATCAAAGAGAATCAACAACTGGAAGGCAGTGTTGCCCAGAAGCTAGTTGCATCAAATGGTTCCTCTACAGGAACTTTTGTAGAAATTGCACTTGCTCGTAATGCCACTGGTCTACCCTGAGAGACTCTTTAAGAAAAAACAGATCCTAAAGCTTTGAAGATATTCACTCCATTACACAGTATATTCTTTTTGAGAACCTTTAGGAGACAACTTTTTTTCTGATACTAATATTAGAAATACTGTCACTTTACTGCATTTGGTGTTTGTCTTAAGGGCAATGTGAAATGCATGACTTCCTAGATTTTCTTCCTTGAGTTTTCTGTTAAACAGCTTAGAGGCAAAATTGTGATCAGTTTATGGTAAATGTATAGAATTTTATAGCATAAAATTTTGACTAGCCTCATTTGTGAGTGGATTTTCATGTTTTATCCTGTATTTGCTTACTTTTCTTACCTTACTCAATTTATTCTATTTAGGTGTATTGTACATTTCTTACAAAGTCACCTGATTTTGTTTTTGGAACTATGTGACTTAGTATTTAATAACTATGTCTCTTATAGTGAAAATTATAAGCCTTTCCATAATTTTATAAAGTACCATGGTATGTAACTAATAAAAAACTAATAATTAAAATATAAGTGTTTTGTTGTCGAGACAAAGTTTAAGGTATATGGGGAAACAATCCAATTCAACTTTATAGGCTTTATCATACAATCAGTGAAATACACTTTTTGATTACATGTTAGTTTGGATTCTAAGAGTTATTCATACAAACATTTTAAACTGCTTGCAAATACAATAAAGGATGAAAACTTAATGATATTTGGATTTTCTTTTCACAAAATTTTATTTCTTCAGAACATATAAATTTTTGCCATACAGCTAAATATTTTTCCATACATTTCTTAGAAATAAAATTATAAAAGTCAAATGGAAATAATATACAAGGATAAGGTAAATCAAACATAATTTATTAGGGAAATCGATTTTTTTATCAAGTGTTTCTCTTCATTTAAATTTCACTGTGCCAAATTTAGGATTAATATCACATGAAATATAATTTGTATGTTAATAGGAATATTTTAAGAAAAAATATGAGGGTGTAGAGTTATGCGTTTTTTCTTATCCATTTTGACAAAATGCTAAACTGAGAAACTCAAGGAAATATGTTTCCTTAGAACCATAATTATTTAAAGTGACTATCATAGTCTTCCTCCATAAACTATAGGTAAGTATTAATTTTAAAAGATTACATGACAAGTGAATCATAAGCAAAACAGGTAGTTCCTTGTGGTGACATACATTTGTCAAAAGAAATTATCTCTCTTTTAGATCGTGCTCTTTGAGTACTCAGAAATGACAAGCATTTGTTACATATGTTCAGGTGACAATGAGTCAGTGTCACTTGAAAGACAAGAAAGACAAGTAAAAAAAATTGGATTAATTTTGTTATAAAGAGATTTACATTTTGCTATTTCTAACGTGTCTTTTGGAGATTGATGAATAAGAAATGAGATAAGAGGGCCCTTCAGAAACTATTATTGCTGAATATGGTAGAAAAATTGCTCTTGCTGGAAGATGTATCAAGTTTTTGTCAGGTAAAGCCAGGGAAAATTCTCTTGTGTTATCTACTAATCTTACCAGAGAGGGAATATTATGCAAGATGAATGACACTGCTTTCTCCCGCTCCCAGAAGTCAGGCGGTTGTGCACTATGCCAGTCTAACAAGATTTCTGCACCTTCTTTTTATTTATTTACCAGCTTCGCTATGAGTCTAAAATATCGTCTGACATTTCCCATCCACTATGCTTCTTCTGGAAGTTTTTCACCATTTTAGATTAATTATTAAATATTTAATGACAACAATAAAACGATCTATTGAAGTTATTTGCTTTATTATTTTTTTCAATTATTTTCCTGATTGAAATCTCTAACAGTGAGTAGAAGGTAACATTTGAATTCAAGGATTATGTATTCTGTTACTTTACCTCTTCAAAATCAAAAGCACGTAACATATGCCTTCTCATAGAGGAGACCTTGTCTGTGTCATTCATTGCCCAGGATATTGTTGGTGCTCACTAAATGTGTGTTTAATGAATAAATATAATTCCTAATTCTTTGAAGTACATACTCTTCTGTTAACCATAATCTTATTTTTTTCTTCAATAAACTTTATTGTTACTGTAATTCTGTTTAATATTAATATGCTATGGATTTTACTAGTGTTTTGCCGAGCACAACACTTGCAATAAAAATCAACTTAGTGTGAAAACTCATTCCAAGAAAAACATTTAAGAAGCCTAGACTTAAGTATACCAGAGTAAACAAACAATAGAAAGAAAATGCCCATTGCAAACAGGATATTTTTCAATCCCCATAGGAGGTATTTAGTGATGTATTTCAGTATCTTGAAATAACATTTGAGAACATTTGGAAGATCTTGGATACTTTTTTTGGGGGGATAGAATCTCTCTCTGTCGCCCAGGCTGGAGTGCAGTGGTGCCATCTAGGCTCACCGCCTCTGGGGGTTTAAGCGATTCTCCTGCCTCTGTCTCCCGAGTAGCTGGGATTACAGGTACCCGCTACCTTACCTGGCTAATTTTTTGTATTTTTAGTAGAGACGGTGTTTCACATGTTGGCCAGGCTGGTCTCAAACTCCTGACCTCAGTTGATCCGCCCACCTCGGCCTCCCAAAGTGCTGGGATTACAAGCATTAGCCACCACGCCTGATGGATCTTTGGATTCTTGTAATAGCTGATCCAACAGTGGTATCTCGGGGAGAAGAAAAAATCCATGTTTCAAGCACCTTTGACTATTAAAACAGAAAAAAATGATTACAATAAGTCATGTAATTCATTACCTAAAACCCTAAATGACATATTTTTTTTTTCACATAGAGTAGAACTCATGTTCCATATCTTTGCCTGCAAAGTTTTCTACACAGTCACCTGCCCTCAGTTCACCTTCCACTTAGTCCTCATTGTAAAACTCTGTCCTTTAGACAAACTCTGTTTGCTACAATGGGCCTCTTTGTAGTTCTCAAATGTGCTGAGTTCCTTTGAAGGAGCTGTTCTCCCTGCCTGTAATAACCTGCCTTAAGATTCTTTACCTAGTTTGCTACTTTTGATATTCAATTTTCAGTTTAAATGTTACTTTTCCAGCAAATCACTTTTTGATCATTCAACATAGACTTTCAATCCCTTTCCATTACATCAGCCTGTTGAATTATTTTTTTTGTCAATCCACATATGAACTACCTAATATATACATTCCTGTTTATTGCTTATCTCCTACTGTTATAGCATATGCTTTCTCATAGCAGAGACCTTGTCTGTCATTCATTGCCCAGCATATTGCTGGTGCTCACTAAATATATGTCTAATGAAGAAATATAATCCCCAAATTATAAAAAGATAGCTATCTTGATATTATATAATTTGTATAATAGGACCTCACTGTATCTCTTTTAAATGATCAGTTGGGTTTATGGATAGAATTGTTGAAATCTCTCAATTATGTATATGAAAATATACCCCAATTTTTGTGTATTGCTGAAATAAACATTGTTTGATTTCTATATGTATGAGTGGAATATAATTTACATCCCCTGATTAAATCTTCAGCTACATTTAGTGTGTTCTATAAATTTCAGGTTCTATCACTATTTTGGGGATTTCTCCTATATGGCAGCTCTTGGCCTAAATAAGTCCACATATTTCAGTTCTACAAAGTAGTTAATATCATCTCATTTTATAAATGAATCTTAATGTAAGAAAGTGGTATGCAATTCTTCCTATTTCAGGGTTGTGCTGTTCTATAATTTTATGTTGCCCTGGCATCCATTTTGAATATAGGCTTAACTTTCTTATATCAGAAACAGAACTTATTCACTCTTGACACAGTTTCTAGTCTTCTATCTCCTCCCAAGTCCTCAGTGTTGTCAGTCCAGATATCTGGCTTATATAACCACCTCCTGGTGACCACCTCTCTCTGGGACATACAGGTACAACCCTCTCGACTGATTCCATCAACCCCCACAATCTTCATGGACTGGGAAGATTGGTAAACACCTTTCAGTCACAGTATGACCACTTAAGAGTACCTGCCTGCTTCCTCTAAAGCTACTTATTAGAATTCCTCTTGGGAAAGCTGCTTGGGTAATGCCCTGGATCACAGTAAAGTCCTCCACCCATATATCCATTTCTTTCTGGCTCCCCACTTGCTGATTGAGAATATTGTCCCTGTTAAATTCCCATTGGCCCTTATCAGTCTCCCTCTTCTCCCGCAGACCTGTGAGTAATAAACTGCTCCTGTAGTTTCATCTGTTTTTATTTTGTTGCCTCCTCTGGGTCTCATTCAGCTGACACATCCAACCTAACTTTTCTCCCAGTCGAGGCTCTCTCAAAGAGAGGATATCTTGGCAGAAATAAACTAGATACAGGTCAGGCAAGAGCAACAGACAAGAGCAACAAGGGCATCTGCCAGTATAAACAAGTTTCCTGTGAGAGGGACACCTGGTCACCGGTCAAACACTTAGGCATCAGGCTGTCTGTCGGGTCAAAAAATATTTTGTGAAAGACACCTTGTAAACATCCATGACCAAATTCCCTGGAGGCCAGTCAGGGCAGTGCGAGAGTTTATAGCCACTCTCCAGAGAGACTTCTACAGAAAATCAGAGAAAAATCCAACAAAGGTGAAAGCTTTTTGCACAATATCAACAATCACTTCTTAAAATTAAGGCACAATAAAAAATCACTTTTCTCTGCATATTGTTATGACAATAAATGTGAGACTAGAGTAAGAAAATGAAATCATTTATGTAAATTATAACAGGTACTAATGTACATATGTCCCAAAGTTGAAAAATCAAGGTGAAGACATGCTACTGAACAAAATATTATTAGAGTTTTGTTAAATAGAAAAATCGAGTTTGCTATCTGGAAATAAGGAAAATTTGTTTACTGGAAGAAAATTGGACTGAAGGAAAAATCAAAACAAATATAACAAGGCAAACTCTAGCCAAACAACAAAGAAAAAAAATCCACTAGCTTTTATTTTTGAATCTGAAAGCAGTGTTTTAATGCAAGGTTGCACAATTATTTTTATATTGTTTTATTCCTTCATTAATCAGATATGGGTAATCAATTTTTTAGTAATCTTTCAGTATAGCTAAAAGGAATGATTGAAGTGACATGATATTTGCTTTGATAGAGCAGATGTATGATTCAATTAGAATGACAAGTACAGAGATGCAAAGTTATATGTCATATTTGGAGCCTGTGGTCTCCCTTAATGAAAGTCAAAATTCACATCTTGAAGATGGAAATTTGACCTTTGTTTGGAGAAGAAGCTCAGAGAATCTATTACAAGTGATTTTTAAAATTAAATATCAGTTTTGTTTTATATATAGAAAGACCTAGAATTAGAAATATTTTAGTACTATTTCTTCCTTTCTCCTGTGCTTCATATATACTAATTTAATATAAAATAATTGAATCAAACATAATACAAGCAGTAAATGTGTCCTTAAATGATATGTGCCAAGGAATAAAAAGTGGGGTAACATGCCTAAGACCTGCTTACATACTGTGTATATTCTAAAGTCCCATCCATGACCATTTTATCTTTGTTTCAGGGAAGTAGCTGGTAGAAACACAGATGCACTTACTAGAACTGTTTGCAACCACAGCATCGACTACTATGATTTTACCTGCTCTTGTCTTACATACCACTGTCACCCATGACTTCTTTCCTTGTGATGTGGTTCTAGCTAGTTTTTCTTAATAGAGTAATTTTCCCCTTAAACAGAAAAATATATGTTGAGATCATATAGAAAAGCAATTTCAGGTTGTAAATATGGAAGCAATTGTGTTTGACAGACCCCCATGAAAACTATGACATAGTATTCTCTTTACAGTGGGCATCTTCATTATGGAAAAGGACCCTGTTTTCAATGTTCCAAAACATAAAGCATAGAAAATAAAATAATAGTTTTGATGCAATTATTACAGCATCTTTAGGTCCATTTTCATTCTAATATAACTAACATGTAACTGGATTTACTTAAGATCGTAAGTGTGTGATTTAAAGTGATTTACTCACGAAAATGAGATGCCTCATTTGTTTATGAATAAACTCAGTATTTCGAGGTTGATCTTTCCATTTTATGTTTTAGCATTATGATACAAGCAGAGTTTACGTAGCCAGAGCAGTAACATTAAGTGAGACAAACATAAAAATGAATTTGTTGGTTCTCCAGTGAAAAATCAACTTAGAAAGATTTATTCTAGGCCATGAATCCATTTTGTATGTCATACATTATAATTCAATATAAACCTTCATTTCAAATATCTACTTTTGTTTATTCCTTATTACCTATGCTAACTTTGAGCAGTGGTTCTCAAACTTGAGTGTGCATCAAGTATCAAGAGAGCTTGATAAAGCACGGACCTCTGTGGCATCCAGAGTTTCTGAATTTCTAGGTCTGAATTGGGGCCCAAAACTGCATTTCTAACAACATCTCAGAAGATACTGATGCTTCTGGCTCAGGGACCAGAGTTTGAGAAACTGCTTCGGATAAATTTAATGTTTTGTCTCTCATCTATCTAACCTGTGAAATAATGATGTTAATTAAGCTAAATGATTGTTCAACAAGCATATATTAAGTGACTTATGTGTCAAATACTTTGCTAGGCATGGCCCCCGCCTTGAGAAGATCTCAGAGAAGAAAGTGATTAATTCTCCATGTGGTAGAAAAATTGGGAACACTTCATATTTGAGATGAAATGTTCAACGCTTTATTGGTTTTTGAAATAGTCTTTGATATAGTTTTAATATCCGTCCCCATGAAATCTCATGTTAAATTGTAATCTCAGTGTTGGAGATAGGATTTGGCAGGAGGTATTGGGTCATGTGGGTTGGGGGATGTCTCATGGCTTGGCACCATCTTTGTGATAGTGAGTGAGTTCTCTCGAGGTCTGGTTGTTATGTGTCACTACCTCCTCTCTCTCTTGTTCTCGCTCTTGCTATGTGAGACACATGCTCCCCCTTCACCTTTGGCCATTATTGTAAGCTTCCGAGGCCTCCGCAGAAGCTGAGCAGATGCCAGTGTCATGCTTGTGTATCCTGCAGAACCACGAGCAAATTAAACCTCTTTTCTTTAGAAATTACCAGTCTCAGGTATTCCTACAATCTACACGAAGAATGCCAAATGCAGGCTTGTGGTAAAAAGTTAAATCACATTGAAACACACACATTTAGAAAAAATTACCTCTAGTCCTCTATCCTCACCTCAAATTCATCTCAGAATTCCCACTTTATAGATAGAAAGCTATCAATAGTTCAATGAAAAATCTGCCAAAATGTCTCTAAGTTTCCCTGCCTTCTGGAGCGATTTAATATAGCCAAATAAAATGACCTAAGCTCTATAGCTCATATACTATCAAAAGTTGAGTAAATATTTCCAAACATTGCCTAGGATTCCCCAGTATGTAGGGGATGTTTTGCCATTAGCTCTGGCTCCAAATTCTTGATATTGGCTCCATTTTGATTCTGCACTCTTAGTTTTTCGCTCTGTGATACTGTCTTTTCTTTGCCCTGCATTGCTTGGTACACAGACATCTTTATATCTTCCTTCCCCAAAGCACCACACGTCCAAGGCTGATGTGTATAACACACTTACAGTTCATATTTTGAGTTAACGATGAACAATTTCAGCACTGAAAAGGAAACGCGTTCAAAATGAAATGTTAAATATTATAGTTTCAAAAACTAAGCAGACATTCCTCACAACACGAAATCTATCAGGGCTGCGTATCTGTTCTTACCATGAGATCTACTGATGTATTGTTAGGAAATCTTCTCTTCCTATCAGAGAGCTTTAACTGATGTCCATGACACTCACTCTTAATTTCGGCGCAACCAGTGGTCACCCTTAAATTCCTGTTACTCTGTCATGTTAAGTATGTTTCTATTATGCTAAACATCAGTCTCTTCTCAATTAGACTACTTATGTGTCCTACATTTTATAATTAAAATCTATTGTTCTCTTAAATTGGGCCTATATCCTTAGAAACACAAAACAGAAGTTTTAAAAACATCTATTTGTTCAATAGCATACATTATCAGGTTTACTCATATGTCACAGTTCCAATTCATTTACAATATTTTGGATTGCAAACAATTTCTGTAGAATACAGTTCTAGGGGTGGAATTGCTGAGCTTGATTTTTAAATTGTATTTTTAAAAAGCTTATTCAAAGCAGCACAATGCGGTGGCTTGTACCTGTAATCCCAGCATTTTGGGAAGCCGAGGCGGGTGGATCACTTGAGGACAGGAGTTCAAGACCAGCCTGACCAACATGGCAAAATCCTGCCTCTACTAAAAAATACAAATATTAGCTGGGTGTGGTGGCACATGCCTGTATTCCCAGCTACTTGGCACTGGGGAGGCTGAGGCATGAGAATCACTTGAACCCGGGAGGCAGAGATTGCAGTGAGCTGAGATCATGCCACTGTACTCCAGTCTGGGTGACAGAACAAGAAGCTATCTCATACACACACACACACACACAAATATTATTCAAAGCAAAGTTAGGCAAAGTTATCAGTTTATGGCAGAGATATGAGGCAACCTTTTGAGTGAGCATCTAAGAAATAATGTCAATGGTCTTGATGAGAAATTATGAAGATATGAATGAAAGTAGTGAGTGTGAACATGAACTTTGGATTTATATTTAGGAGATAGAATTTATAATACTATAAGAAAGATTGTATATAAAGGATATAAAGGATGAGAAAGACGAAGAGTTTGCAAATAAAGTCCTTGATTGTTTTCAGAGTTATTGAATGAGTGGTTATGTCATTAACTTTTTTTTTTTGAGGGGAGGCGGTGTGTGGAGTCTTGCTCTGTGGCCCAGGCTAGAGTGCAATGGTGCTCTCTCCGTTCGTTTTAAACTCTCCCAGGTTCAAGTGATTCTCCTGCCTCAGCCTCCTGTGTAGCTGGGATTACAGGCATGCACTACCATACCTGTCTAATTTTTGTATTTTTTGTAGAGATGGGGTTTCATCATGTTGGCCAGGCTGCTCTGACTTCAAGTGATCTGCCTGTCTCGGCCTCTCAAAGTTTTTCATTAATTTTTATCTCTATTATCTCGTATTTCAGGCTTTGTTTCCATGTCAGTTATGTGTTTGAGACTTGACACATATCAACAATGTGGCTGTAGAGAGGTGGCCATTAACATACATTAGGCACAAAGTTAGACTGAGAAATGTAAGTCTTTTATCTAAACTATTATAAACACATTTTAGGTATCAAAATAAGATGTGTTTGTTTTTACCTGGCTGAAAATAGTAAACAGTTGATAACAACTCACATTTAGAAAAAGAATAAAATGTTTACCACATGATTTCTAGTGACAAAGAAAGCCAAGTGACATAATAGGATCATAGAGAGATGCTGCTCCAATGTACACATAGGACATGGCACACATCAGCAGACTATATGTGAGATATCAGAGATCTGTGATGACACCAGGAAACCCAGAAGTTGGCAACAAAGTATAACTGTGACAATGGAAAAGTTGTTACCTAGACAGATTAAAAGTTTGTTACCCAGAGATATTAAAGAAGAGTTAAATATATAAGCTATCAGAGGCAAGTTCATAACTCTAATTCAACTCTCTTTTTGTCTCTTGGGAAAACATGAGCTAGAATTTTTAAGTGACTTGTGATAGATTAAGTCAAAAATTACAGGAAAAAAGATAAAAGTAAAACAACAGTATACAGCAATTTTTCTGTCTCTGTTTTTTTTTTTTAGACGGAGTCTCGCTCTGTCGCCCAGGCTGGAGTGCAGTGGCTGGATCTCAGCTCACCGCAAGCTCCACCTCCCGGGTTTATGCCATTCTCCTGCCTCAGCCTCCCGAGTAGCTGGGACTACAGGCGCCCGCCACCTTGCCCGGCTAGTTTTTTGTATTTTTTTAGTAGAGACGGGATTTCACCATGTTAACCAGGATGCTCTCGATCTCCTGACCTCGTGATCCGCCCGTCTCGGCCTCCCAAAGTGCTGGGATTACAGACTTGAGCCACTGCGCCCGGCCAGCAATTTTTCTTAATTCTTGGAATGTTCTCTTCTGCTGAAACTACGGTCTGTCCTTAAATTAATACAAATATGCATACAGATATATAGATTTGAAATAGTCCTAATAAATGCTGCTTTAACAAGGATTATTTCTGAATGTGTGTGCTAAATAACACCCTGTATAAATGTGTGAACCTTGAAGCAATATAGAGATAAATTATTTTCCACAACCCCAACTAAAGTGGTTCGCCACATGATAAAAGAAAAAAAAATTATATTGACTTTTCAAGGCACTTTTAAAAATAAAAATGTATGGTCTCTGACAGCTTTATATAATATAATGAGAAGATTGCTGTGCTTTGGGGTAAGTCTCCACAGATTCAAATGCTTAAAAAAGGTTTAGGATTTCTTTGATTCCATTTTATGTCCTAAAATCAAGTATCTTGAGAATATTTTCCCTTTCATTAGACTAACCTGTTAAAGTTTTGTTAGTCTTAAAGAATTTATAGGCTGAGCACAGTGGCTCATGCCTGTAATCCCAGCACTTTGGGAGCCTGAGGCAGACGGATAAACTGAGGTCAGGAGTTCGAGACCAGCCTGGCCAACATGGTGAAACCACATCTCTACTAAAAATACAAAAAAAAAAAAATTAGCCGGGAGGGGCGACGTGCAACTGTAATCCCAGCTACTTGGGAAGCTGAGACAGAATTGCTTGAACCCGGAAGGCAGAGGTTGCAGTGAGCCAAGATGGCGCTATTGCACTCCTGCCTGGGCAACAAGAGTGGAACTCCGTCTCAAAAAAAAAAAAAATTATAGAAATTTTATAAAAATGGAAGGCAATTTCTCTTGTGAAATTATATTTATTTCTTTTATGGTGTCAGAACAATAAATTATATCCTTTTCTAAAAAGTACATATGCTATTGGTTTCCGTTTCTGTTTTTTCTTTGTTTTGTTACTTAGGTGAAAGACTTAACCTATGAAAACAAAAAGTTCTCTGAGGCATTTTTTTTTTCTGATGACATTAAATTTTATTCCACTTTTGAAATGTACTTATTGAGATACTATTCACATACCATAACATTTACTAGCTTTTACTATATAGACAGTTTAAAGTATTTTTCCTGACCTCGTGATCCACCTGCCTCCGTCTCCCAAAGTGCTGAGATTACAGGCCTGAGCTACTGCGCCCGGCCGAGACAATCCTGGCTAACACGGTAAAACCCCATCTCTACTAAAGAAAAAAATACAAAAAATTAGTCAGGAGTGGTGGTGGGCGCCTGTAGTCCCAGCTACTGGGGAGGCTGAGGCAGGAGAATGGCGTGAACCCGGGAGGCGGAGCTAGCAGTGAGCTGAGATCTTGCCACTGCACTCCAGTCTGGGTGACAGAGCGAGATTCCCTATCAAAAAAAAAGAAAAAAAGAAAAAAAAATTAAAATATTTTCATCATCCATAAAATGAACTTCATACCCATTTACTATCACACCCATCACCATCCCTCCTGCCCACTCCCCAGTCATTGGTAAGCACTAATGTAAATTTTGCTTCTATAGATTTGTGTATCCTGGACATTTAATATAAATGGAAACATACAATATATGGTCTTTTGTGAATGGCTTGTTTCACTTAGCACAATGTTTTCAAGTTTCATCAGTGTTGTTGCATGTATCATCAGTACTTTGTTTATTTTTATCACCAAATAATATTTTGTTTATTTGTTCATCAATTGATGGATATTTGAGTTGTTTCTACTTTTGACATTTATAAATAATGTTACTATGAACATTTATGTATAAGGTTTTGTGTAGAAATATGTTTTTATTTTTCTTGCGTATGTACTTAAAAATAGAATTGTTGGGTCATGTAATGATTCTATGTCTAACCTTTGGAGGAAGTGCCAAATTGTTTTCCAAAGAGGCTGCACCATTTAACATTCCCACTAGCAATGTATAAAGGTTTCAGTTTATCCACACCCTCACCAATACTTGTTATTGAGTGTCTCTTTGTGCTCTTGTGTGTGTTATTGTATCTTGTCTCCTAGTGGAAGTGAGATCTCTTAGTGGAAGTGAAATTGCATCTCCTTGTGCTTTGGATGTGTATTTGCCTAATGTGCTCATTGGCCATTTATATTTCTTCTTTGGAAAAGTTTCTATTTAGTTATTTTGTCCATTTAAAAAATTGGGTTATTTGTATTTTTATTATTGATTTGTAACAGTTCTTTGTCTCTTATCATGTATATTACTAGTAAAAATTTTGTTTTCATTCTGTGAGTGGTCTTTTAATTTTTTCTATTAAAAGAAGTTTTAACTTTTTAATGTGGCATCATTTGTAGCACAATATTATTTTAGGTTTGATATAGTAAAAGTATTATTTTTTCTTTTGTTTCTTGTGTTTTTGGTGTCATCGCAAAGAAACTCATGCCTAATCCAACATAATGAACATACACACATATGAATGTTTTTGTCTAAGACTTTTATAGCTTTAACTTTTACAGGCAATTTTGTCAACCATCTAGAGTTTATATTTTTATATTTTTATATTTTCATGGTGTAAGAGAGGAATTCAACTCATTGCATGCAGATATTCAGTTGTCTTAGCACCACTGGTTGAAAACACTTCTTTCCTTATTTAATTCTCTTGGCACTCTTGAGGAAAATATATTGCCCATTAATGTATGGGTTTATTTCTATACTTTCAAATCTATGCAGTTGTTTTATAATTCTATTTTTACACAAATACCACATTGTATTAATATTATAATGGTGTAATAACTTTTGAGATCAGGAAATGTGAATTCTTCAACTTTTCTTTTTCAAAACTTTTTCACTGCACTATGTTATTTGCATTTTCTATGAGTTTTAAGATTACTTCATCAATTTCTGCAAAAAAAAAAAAGGTAGTTAGTAATTTGATGGGATTGTATTGAATCTGCAGATCAATTTGGAGATTATTGTCATTTTAAAATTGCCTCCCAATTTATAAATATGGGATATCCTTTCATTTGTTTAGGTCTTTTTAAATTTATTTCAAAAATGTTTTCTAGTTTTCTGTGTATAAGTCTTGCATTTATTTTGTTAAATTTATTCTGGTTATATCTTTTTTTATTGTATTATACATAAATGTTTTCTTAATTTTTAAATTTTCTTCATTTCATTTTTGTACTGCTTATTCCTAGCATATAGAAATAATTTTTGTGTGAGTGTTGATTTTATAATCTATAATTATGCTAACCATATCTATTAATTCTAACAGTTTTTTAAAAGTCTTCACATTTTCTACACACATTATACCATCTATTTATATAATTTTATTCTTCCTTTCAAATCTTGATGCCTTTATTTATTTTTCTTTTCTAATTGTCCTGGCTAGCATTTGAAGTACAATGTTGAATAAGTGATGAGAGTGGACCTTGTGTTGTTATTCCTGATACTGGAGGGAAAGCTTGCCATCTTTCATCATTAAATACGATTTTAGCTATCAGATTTTATAGAACAATTCCTAATTTATTGAGTGTTTTTATCACAATAGTATTAAATTTTTGTCAATGTTTTTGCTGCATTTATGTAGATGATCTTATGGTTTTGTCATTTATTTTGTTAATACAGAGCATAACACGGATTGACTTTTGTATGTGAAAGCAATCTTGCATTCCTGGGATAGAATCCATTTGGCCATGTAATAAAATTATTTTTAAGAGTTGTTGGATTTGGCTTATTGAATATTTTACTGAAGATTTTTGCAGTAAAATTGTATCAGTCCGGGGTTTTCTTCTGATGTCTTTGGTTTCAGTATCAAGATAAAATTGGCTCCATAGAATAAGTTGGGGAATAATCTCTCCTCTATTATTTTTTTGAAAAGTGCGTGAAAATCATTGTTAACTCTTTAAATATTTGATAAAATTGACCAGTGAAGCCATCTTGATCTCAACTTTTCTGCTTGGGACATTTTTTTCACTAACTCAATCTTGTCAGAGATCTAGTCAGATTTTCTATAATCTTTTTGCAACAGTTTGTGGTAATTTGTGTGTTTCTCAAATTTTTAGAAATTTTATTTAGGCTAATTTGTTGGCATGCAGTTTTTCATAGTATTCCCTTTTTATCTAATCTAGTTAAATGTCACTTTTTCAAATAATCTAATTTTGATTTTTATTATTTAAAAGTTAGTTTTCTCCATTGTATTCATTTTCTTTCAAATCTTTACTATTTTCATGTACTTATGTTTAGATTTAACTTGCTCTTCTTTTTCTATTTCTTTAGGTAAAAAGTTAGGTGATTGAATTCAAATACATATTTTATTTGTATTATAGGCAGGCATAGCTATAATTTTTTCTGTACTACTGTAGCTGCTTTCTATGTGTTTTTGTATATCGTGTTTGTGTTTTCATCCATTTTAAGGTGTCTTTGAATTTCACTTGTGATTTCTCCTTTGATAGATTGTTTATTTAAAAGCAGGGTATTGTTTAACTTCTACATGTTTGTAAACTTTCCAACTTCTTTTTGTTATTGATTTGTAAGCTAATTCCTTTGTGCTTACACCAAATATTTTGTATAATTTCAGCTCACTTTAATTTGTAGTAGCAGAATATACTTTTTACAATTTCAACCTATTCAAAAATATTGAGGCTTGTTTTATGTCCTTAAATATTGTTTATCCCAAGAATGTTCTATATACCTTTAAGATTAATGCTTATTTTGCTATTTTGCTGTTCCTGGGTGAAATATTCCATACATATGTATCTGTTAAGGATAGACAGGTTACAGTGTTTTCCACATATTCCATTTCTTTTTCTTTTCTTTATTTTTATTTTTATTTTTTGCCTAACTTAGCTCTATCTATTGTTGAAAGTGGGGTATGCTGCACGTGGTGGCTCGTGCCTGTAATCCCAGCACTTTGGGAGGACGAGTTGGGCACTTAGGGACTTGAGGTCAGGAGTTCAGACTGGCCTGGCCAACATGGTGAAAACCTGTCTCTACGAAATATACAAAAATTAGCCAGGCGTGGTGGCGGGCACCTACAATCCCAGCTACTAAGGAGGCTGAGGCACAAGAAATGCTTGAATGCAGTGGGGGTGGAGGTTGCAGTGAGCCAAGATCACGCCACTGCACTTCAGCCTGGGTGACAGAGCAAGAGTCCGTCAAAAAAAAAAAAAAAAAAAAAAAAAAAAAAAAGGTGGGGGTGCGGGTGCTACTTTGCTTAAGTTTTGTTTGCTTTGTTTTGTTTTGAGACGGAGTCTCACTCTGTCGCCCAGGCTGGAGTGCAGTGGCGCGATCTCTGCTCACTGCAAGCTCCATCTCCCGGGTTCATCCCATTCTCCTGCCTCAGCCTCTTGAGTGGCTGGGACTACAGGCGCCCACCACCACGCCCGGCTAATTTTTCGTATTTTTGGTTGAGACAGGGTTTCACCGTGCTAGCCAGCATGGTCTCGATCTTCTGACCTCGTGATCCGCCTGCGTTGGCCTCTCAAAGTTCTGGGATTATAGGCGTGAGCCACCGCGCCAGGCCACTTAAGTCTATTAATTTTGAATTGTCTTTGTTCCTTAAATTCTGTCAATTTTTATTTCATGTATTGTGGTGCTTTTTGTTAAGTGCTTTCAACATCATTAAAGCTAAAGTAAGTCTCCTGTGAACGGCATATAGCTGGATCTTATCATTTGAGCCAATATGATAATTTTTAACTTTTAATTGTGTTTTTAAATTTATTCACATGTAATGTTACTATTGACATGTGTGCATTGACCTCTGCCATTTAGTTTTTTGTATTCTATATACTTCGTGTCTTTTTGTTTTTCTATTCCTGTAGTGACTTCTTTATTATCAAGTAGATATTTTCTAGTGTAATAAAAACCACTTTAAGATTTTTATTATATTTTTCAACTATGTTTCTTGTGGTTTTTCTAGGGCTTAACATATACATTGCAAGTGACCAAAATTAACTTCTGATTTAAAAATAACATTATTCCAATGGATGATAGAAACTTTCTCTAAAATATGTTCATTCCCTTCCCCTATTTTTTGTGCTGTTGTTGTTTTCTTTATTGTGTTACATACATTACAAGCCCAATCAAAACTGTTGTAATTACTGCTTTGTATATACTCTTATGATGGCCTGCAAAAAGTTGAGAACAGAAAGGAGAGCAAATATATATTTATAGAATTTTTTATATTTACCTTCTAAATTACCAATTCTGATTCTTTTCTTCCTGTGTATTCCAAGTGACCATTTTGTTCTAATTTCTTACTTCATTACAACTTTGTTCCCACCCTTTACCTTCAGCTGTTATTGGTAAATACATTTTGTTTTTGTATAAAAGCAACAGTTCACTTACATTCATATTGTTCTATGCACTTACTTTTATTTAACTTTTATATAAGGTTCAGGGATACATGGGCAGATTTGACAAATACGTAAATTGTGTGTCACGGGTGGCTGGTGTAGATTATTTCATCACCCAGGTAATAAGGATAGTAACTAATAGGTAGTTTTTCAATCTCCTTCTTCCAACCCTTCACCCACAAGTAGACCCTGGTGTCTGTTGTTTCTTTTTCTGTATCCATGTGTACTCAATGTTTAGCTCCCACTTACAAGTAAGAATATGTGATATTAACTTTTCTATTTTGGGTTTAGTTTGTTTTGGATTATGGCCTCCAGCTCAATCCATATTGATGCAAAGGACATGATCTCATCCTTTTTTATGCCTGCATGATATTCCATGGTATATATATGCCACATTTTCTTTATCCAGTCTACCACTGAGGGGCATTTAGGTGGATTCCATGACTTTACTGTTGTGAGTAGTGCTACAACAAGCATATGTGTGCATGTGTTGTCAGGAAGAACGATTCTTATTTTTCCAGACATATATCCAATAATGGGATTGCTAGGTTAAATGGTACTTTGTTTTAAGTTCTTGAGAAATCCCCACACTTCTTCCTACAAGGGCTTAAATAATTTATGTTCCTACAAGGAGTGTATAAGCATTCCCTTTTCTTTGCAACAACACCAGCATTTGCTATTTTTTGGCTTTTTATGAATAGTCATTCTGTGTGGTGTGAGATGGTATCTCATTGTGATTTTGACTTGCATTTCTCTAATGATTACTGATGTGAAGCATTTTCTTATATTCTTATTGGCCATATGTATGTATTCTTTTGAAAAGTGTTTGTTCATATGTTTTTCCCACTTTTTAATGCAGTTTGTTTTTACCCATTGATTTATTTATAGATTCCGTATATTAGTCCTTTGTTAGATGTATAACTGGCAAATATTTTTTCCCGTTCTGTAGACTGTCTATTAATTCTATTGATAGTTTATTTTGCTGTTGAGAAGCTCTTTCGTTTAATTAGTTCCCACTTGTCTATTTTGTTTTGTTGGAATTGCTTTTAGCATCTTTGTCATAAAATCACTGCCAGGGCCTATGTCCAGATTGGCATTTCCTATGTTATTTTCAAGGGTTTTTAGAGTTTGAGATTTTACACTTAAGTCTTTAATCCGTGTTGAGTTGGTTTTTGTATATGCTGTACGAAAGGGGTCCAAGTTCAATCTTCTGTGTATGGCAAGCCAGTCAGCCCAGCACCATTTCTTAAATATGGAGTCTTTCCACATTGCTTATTTTTCTTGACTTTGTTGAAGATCAGATGGTTGTGTGTGTGTGGCTTAATTTCTGGGTTCTTTGTTCTGTTTCTTTGGCCTATATGTCTGTTTTTGTACCAGTACCATACTGTTTTGGTTACTGTATTCTTTTAGTATAGTTTGAAGTTGGATAAAATGATGCCATCAACTTTGATCTTTTTGCTTAGGATTATCTTGGCTATTTGAGCTCTTTTTTGGTCCCATATCAATTTTAAAACAGCTTTTCCTAATTAATTCTTTGAAGAATGTTATTGGTAGTTTGACAGGAATAGCATTTGTCTATAAATTGCTTTGGGAAGTATGACCATTTTATTAATATTGATTCTTCCTAATCATGAAGATAGATTTTTTTTTTTTTTTTGTATTTGTTTGTTTCATCTCTGATTTCCCTTAGCAGTATTTTGTAATTCTCATCATAGAGATCTTTCCTCTTTCTGGTTAGCTGTATTCCTTGGCATTGAATTCTTTTTGTGGCTGTTGTGAATGAGATTGCATTCTTGATTTGGCTCCCAGCTTGAACTTTGTTGGCATACAGAAATGCTACTTATTTTTTATATTGATTTTGTATCCTGAATTTTTACTGAAGTTGTTTATCAGATCTAGACTTCTTTGGGCAGGGACTATGGGGTTTTCTGTGTTTAAAATCATATTGCCTGCAAACAAAGATCTTTTGACTTCTCTCTTCCTATTTGAGTGCCTTTTATTTCTTTCTCTTGCCTGATTGCTCTGGCTAGCATATCCAGCACTATGTTGAATAAGAGTGGTGAGAGTAGGCATCCTTGTCTTGTTCTGGTTCTCAAGAAGAACGCTTGCATCTTTTGCCTGTTCAGTATGATGTTGGCTGTGGTTTTGTCACAGATGGCTCTTATTATTTTGAGGTATTTTCTTTCAATGTCTAGTGTGTTGAGGGTTTTTAACATGAAAAGATGTTGAGTTTTATCAAAAGCCTTTTCTGCATCTATTGAGATGATCATCTTATATTTGTTTTTAGTGGTGAGTGACAATTTTTGATTTACATATTTTGAGTCAACCTTGTATCCTAGGGATAAAGCATACTTGATCATGGTGGATTAGCTTTTTCATGTGCTGCTGGATTCATTTTTCTAGTATTTTATGAGGATTCTTGCATTTTTATTCATGGAGGATATTGGCTGCAAGTTTTTGTTGTTGTTGTTGTGTTTCTGCCAGGATGTATCAGGATGATGCTGGCCTCATAGAATGAATTAGGGAGGAGTCCCTCCTTAATTTTTTCATGTTCTTTCAGTAGGTGTGGTACCAGTTCTTTTTAGTTCTTTTTACATATCTGATAGAATTTGGCTATGAATCTATATGGTACTGGGATTTTTTCAGTTGGTAGGTTTTTTATTAACTGATTTAGTTTTGGAACTCATTATTGTTCCATTCTGGGATTCAATTTAATTCTGGTTTCATTTTGGGAGGTTGTATACTTCCAAGAATTTGTTCCTTTTTTCTAATCTTAATAATTTGTGTACACAGAGGTGTGTTTTTTAGCCTCTGGAAGGTTTTTTTTTTTTTTTTTTTAAGTGCTGCCTGTGGTAACATCCCCTTTAGCATTTCTGATTGTGCTCATTTGGATATTCTCTGTCTCTCTCTCTTTCTTTTAATTAGTCTAGTTAGTGGTCCATCAATCTATTGACTCTTAAAAAATCAACTCCTGGATTCACTGATTTTTTGTATGGTTCTCTCTGCCTCAATTTCATTCACTTCATTTCTGATTTTGGTTATTTCTGGTCTTCTGCTAGCTTTGAGTTAGTTGGTTCTTGTTACTGCACTTCCTATAGGTGTGATATTAGGTTGTTCATTTCAGATCTTTCTATATTTCCAATGTAGTCATTTAGCACTACAAACTTTCCTCTTAATACTGCTTTAGCTGTGTCAAAGAGACTCTGCTATGTTGTACTTGTATTCTCATTATTTCAAAGCATTTCTTCATTTCTGCCTAAATTTCATTGTTTACTCAGAAGTCATTTAGGAGTAGGTTTTCTAACTTTTATGTAATTGTATGATTTGGAGAGATTTTCTTATATTAATTTTTATTTTTATTGTACTGTGGTCCAAGAGTGTGTTTGTTATGATTTCAAATTCTTAATTTACTGAGGATTGTTTTACGGCCAATTGTGTGTTCAATTTTAGAGTATGCATCATGTGCAGTTGAGAAGAATGTATATTTTGTTGTTTTTCACTGGAGAGTTCTGTAGATGTCTGCTAGGTCCATTTGGTCAAATATCAAGTTCAGGTCTCAAATATCTTTGTTAGTTTTCTGCTTTGATGATCTGTCTAACATGGTCAGTGACATGTTGAATTCTTCCAGAATTATTATATAGTTATCTAACTCTCTTCATAGGTCTATAAGAATTTGCTTTATAAATCTGTACTCCTATTTGTTTGTTTGTTTTTTATCCATCCTCCCAAGCATTTATCTTTTGTGTTACAAACAATCCAACTATACTTCTTTAGTTAGTAATTAAAGACTATAGTCACCCTGTTGTACTACCAAATAGTAGGTCTTAATCATTCTTTCTAGCTATCATAGCTTGTACCCATCAAATATCCAATCCCTCCAACCTGTTAGCTCCCCAGTAGCCTTCCCAACCTCTGAAAACCATTGTTCTACTCTATGTGTCCATGAGTTAAATCATTTCAAATTTTAGATCCCACAAGGAAGTGAGAACATGTGATATTTGTCTTTCTATGTCTGGCTTATTTCAGGTTACATAATGATCTCCAGTTCCATCCTTGTTTTTACAAATGACAGGATCTCATTCTTTTTTTAATGGCTAAATAGTACTCTATTGTGTGTATGTGCATTTTCTTTATCCATTCATCTGTTCATGGACATGTAAGTTGCTTCCAAATCTTAGCTACTGTAAATAGTGATGCAATGAATTAGGAGTACAGATATTTCTTTGATATATTGATTTCCTTTCTTTTGGGTGTATACCCAGCAGTGGAATTGCTGGATCATATGGTAGCTCAATTTTTAGTTTCTTGAGTAACCTACAAACTGTTCTCCATAGTTGTTGTAGTAATTTACGTTACCACCAACAGTTTATGACAGTTCCCTTTTCTCCACATCCTCACTAGCATTTGTTATTGCCTGTCTTTTTGGTTATAAGCCAATTTAACAAGGGTGAGATGATATCTCCTTGTACTTTTCATTCGCATTTGTCTGATGATCAATGATGTTGATCACGTTTTCTTTTTTCCTTTTCTGTCTTTCTTTTTTTTTCTTTTTTCTTTTCTTTTCTTTCTTTCTTTTTCTTTTTTTTTTTTTTTTAGACAGGGTCTGGCTCTGTTGCCCAGTCTGGAGTGTGATGGCACAATCATGGTTTACTGCAACCACTACCTCTCAGGCTCAAGGGATCCTCCCACCTCGACTTTCCTAGTAGCTGGGACCACAGGATTATGCCACCATACCCAGCTAACTTTTGTGTTTTTTATAGAAATGGGGTTTAACCCTGTTGCCTAGGCTGGTTTACAAACACTGGACTTAAATGATTCACCTGCCTTGGCCTGCCAAAGTGCTGGGATTACACTTATGAGCCACTATGTCCAGCCTTTTCATATGTCTGTTTGTCATTTGTATGTCTTCTTTTGAGAAATGTCTATTCATTATTGCTCAATAACGTCCTTTTCTTTCTGATTGAAGTGCTTTTAAAATTTCTTGTAGGACAGGTCTAGTGTTAATGACATCCCTCAGCTTTTGTATGTCTGAGGTGTCTTATTTCTTCTTCATGTTTGAAAGATTTTCAATAAATATACTATTCTATGGTAAAAGTTTTTTTTTTTTTTTTTCCTTCAGCAATTTAAATATGTCTTGCCACTCTTTTCTGGCTGACAATGTTTCCACTGCAAAGTCTGCTGCCAGACATATTGGAGATCCATTGCATGGTATTTATTTTCTCTTGCTGCTTTTAGAATCCTTTCTTTACCCTGGATCTCTGGGAGTTTGAGAGTTAAATGCCTTGTGGTAGTCTTTTTTGGGTTAAATCTGCCTGGCACTCTAGAACCTTTGTACTTGGATATTGGTGTTTTTCTCTAGGTTTGGAAAACTCTCTGTTATCCCTTTGAATAAACTTTCTAAACCTCTCTCTTTATCTCCCTTCTGTTTAAGGCTAATTACTCTTAGATTTGCCATTTTGAGGCTATTTTCTAGATCTGTAGGTATGTTTCTTTGCCCTGCATTTGTCTTTTTCTCTGTGTCTTCTGACTATGTATTGTCAAATAGCCTGTCTTCAAGCTCACTAATTTTTTCTTCTACTTGATCGGTTCTTCTATTAAGTGCTCCTATTTGGGGTATGTATACATTTAGAATAGGTAAGTTCTCTTGTTGAATTGAAGCTTTATCATTATGTAATGCCCCTTTTTAAATCATTGTTGGTTTAAAGTCTATTTTGTTGGAAATTATAATAGCAATCTCTACTTTTTTCCTGTTTTTCATTTGCTTGGTAGATCTTTCTTCATCCCTTTATTTTAGACTATGGGAGTCATTGTGTGTGATATGGTTCTTTTGTATGCAGCACACAGTTGTGTCTTGCTTTTTCATCCAAATTTTAATTGGGGCATTTAGTCTATCTGCATTCAAAGTTAATATTGATATGTGCTGGTTTAATCCTATTTATCCTGTTGTTAGCTGGTTAGTAGACAGATTTGATGATGTGATTTCTTTATAGAGTCAATGGTCTCTGTACTTAACTGTACTTTTGTGGTGACCAGTAACAGCCTTTCTTTTCCATATTTAGCACTTCCAAAAGGACCTCTTGTAAAACACATCTGGTGGTACCACGTGTTGGAGCAAGTCCCCCCAAATCTGGCCATAAACTGGCCCCAAAACTGGCCATAAACAAAATCTCTGCCACACTGTGATATGTCCATAACGGCTCTAACACCCAAGCTGGAAGGTTGTGGGTTTATGGGAATGAGGGCAAGGAACACCTGGCCCGCCCAGGGTGGAAAACTGCTTAAAGTCATCCTTAAGCCACAAACAATACCAGGAGCCATCTGTCTTAAGGGCATGTTCCTGCTGCAGGTAACTGGCCCAACCTAGTCATTTAATTCGGCCCATCCCTTCATTTCCCATAAGGGATACTTTTAGTTAATTTAATATCGATAGAAACAATGCTAATGACTGATTTACTGTTAATAAATATGTGGGTAAATCTCTGTTCGGGGCTCTCAGTCTGAAGGCTGTGAGACCCCTGATTCCCCACTTCACATCTCTATATTTCTGTGTATGTGTCTTTAATTCCTCTAGCGCTGCTGGGTTAGGGTCTCCCAGACTGAGCTGGTCTGGGCAAGTGGTGCTATCCATTCATGGGGACTCAAATCCAGGTCGAAGGGTTGCCCAAGCGATGGTTGGAATGGACAACTAGCTGGAGGACACCCGAGTACTCTTAAAGCAATCCCCGTGGTGAGTAAGAAGGGGAGCTCAGTAGCGTCAGGGTAACCATGGGGCAAGTTTGGGGTCTGGATCGTTCCACCTTGGAACTTTTTCACATTGATGATGAGGAGGAACAAGAGTATAACGAGGTAACAGAAGAGGTTACAGAGCATGTTTATTTGCCAGCTAAAGCTAAAGTGGCAAAGAAGGAGAGGTTTATCCCTACCCTTCTGCACCCCTTCCTTATTATTTTGAAGAAAATGACCCCCCCCAGATCTTTTTTTCTAGAAGACACTGGGCAAAAAGTAGTTGCCCCAGTGACTGTGCGAGCAGCACCTCAAGCGACTGCTCTTAGTTCCATTCAGGCAGGAATTCAGCAAGCTAGACGAGAGAGGGTGATTTGGAGGCTTGGCAGTTCCCTGTTAGAATACACCCCCCAGATCAACAGGGAAATATTACAGCTACATTTGAGCCTTTTCCTTTTAAATTATTCAAAGAATTAAAACAAGCAATAAGTCAGTATGGACCAGATTCTCCTTTTGTAATGGAACTGTTAAAGAATGTTGCTGTTTCCAGATGGATGATTCCTACTGACTGGGATGCTCTTACTCGAGCTCGTCTAACTCCTGCTCAGTTCTTACAATTTAAAACTTGGTGGGCAGATGAAGCTTCCATTCAGGCTGCTTGCAATGCCCAGGCCTAACCTCAAATTAATATAACTGCAGATCAACTTTTGGGGGTTGGCGCTGGGCTGATTTAGACGCACAACTGATCATGTTGGATGATGCCATAGAACAGCTTAGAGGAGTGTGCATTAGAGCTTGGGAAAAAAATCACTTCAGGTGGGGAACAATACCCTTCCTTTAGTGCTAAAAAACAGGGACCCACAGAATCATATGTTGATTTTATAGCTCGTTTACAGGAGTCTCTTAAAAAGTTGATTGCAGATTCTTCTGCTTAGGATATAGTGCTGCAGTTATTAGCTTTCGACAATGCTAATCCCGATTGCCAGGCTGCTCTGCGACCTATCAGAGGGAAAGCACATGTAGTTGATTATATCAAGGCCTGTGATAGTATCGGAGCTAATCTGCATAAAACTACCTTGTTGGCACAGGCAATGGCAGAACTGAGAGTGGATAAAGGAAATACTCAATTTCCTGGAGCTTGTTTTAACTGTGGAAAGCATGGTCATACTAAAAAAGAATGTAGAAAAAATCAGCAAGTCAGGCTGCCAGATAGGGGAAAAAAGAAAACTGTTGAGCCTGAAATATGTCCAGAATGTAAAAATGGAAAACCCTGGGCTAGTCAGTGTCACTCTAAGTTTGATAAAGAAGGGAACCCGATTTCAGGAAATGCCATAAGAGGCCTGTCCCGGACCCCGTTCTAAACCAGGGCATTTCCAGCTCAGGCTGTTCCCTCACCCCTGTACAATGTCTGTCCCCTGCCACAGGCAACAATGCCACAGTAGATTTATGTTGCATAAAAGCTGTGAACCTTCTGCCTGGGAAACCCCCATAAAAGGTCCCAACAGGAGTCTGTGGACCCTTGCTAGCAGGGACAATAGGATTACTTTTAGGAGGGTCTAATGTAAGTTTAAAAGGCATACAAATACATATAGGAGTCATTGATTCTGATTACAATGGGGACATTCAAATTGTTATATCTACTTCTGTTCCCTGGAAAGCAGAGCCAGGAGAGCACATAGCACAGCTCCTGATTGTGTCGTATGTGGGAATGGGAAAAAGTGAAATTAAACGAACAGCAGGATTTGGACGCACAAATAAACAAGGCAAAGCAGTGTATCGGGTAAATCAAATTACTGATAAACATCCTACCCGTGAAGTAACTATTCAAGGAAAGGAATTTAAAGGTTTGGTAGATACAGGAGCAGACGTTTCAATCATTTCTCTACAGCACTGCCTGTCCACCTGGCCAATTCAACCTGCTCAATTTAACATAGTTAGAGTTGGTAAAGCCACTGAAGTACATCAAAGTATATTTTGCATTGTGAGGGGCCTGATGAACAATCTGGGACTATTCAACCAATTATAACTTCTGTACCTATACATTTATGGGGAACAGATTTGTTACAACAATGGGGAGCACAAGTTCTAATTCTAGAACAATTACATAGTCCTCAAAGTCAACATACAATGCATGAAATGGGGTATGTCCCTGGTATGGGACTAGAAAAAAATTTGCAAGATTTGAAAGAACCTCTTCTTGCAGGAAAACAAAGTTCCTGCCAAATATTAGAAAATAATTTTTGATGGTGGCCATTGTGAAGCCTCTGGAACCTATACCTTTAAAATGGTTAACAGATAAGCCCATTTGGGTAGAACAATGGCTGCTAAGTAAAGAAAAACTGGAGGTTTAGAGATATTAGTTACTGAACAATTAGAAAATGGGCACATAGCTCCAACATTCTCTCCTTGGAATTCTCCAGTTTTCGTAATTAAGAAAAAAATCAGGAAAATGGAGAATGTTAACTAATTTAAGAGCCATCAATTTAGTTATACAACCTATGGGAGCATTACAGCCAGGATTGCCTTCTCCTGCTATAATTCCAAAAAGTTGGCCTTTAATAGTCATAGATTTAAATGACTGTTTCTTTACTATCCCTTTAGCTGAGCAAGACTGTGAATGGTTTGCATTTACTATTCCTGCAGTAAACAACCTGCAACCTGCTAAATGTTATCACTGGAAAGTGTTGCCACAGGGTATGTTAAACAGTCCGACTATTTGCCAGACATATGTGGGGCAAGCAATTGAACTTACTCATAAAAAATTTTCACAGTGTTATATTATTCACTACATGGATGATATACTTTGTGCTGCCCCCACTCGAGAAACATTACTCCAATGTTATGATCACTTTTAAAATTCAATTTCTCGCACTGGTTTAATTATAGCTCCTGACAAAATTCAGACTGCTACTCCTTATTCCTACTTGGGGACCTTAGTAGACGACACTACCATTGTGCCACAGAAAGTAACCTTACGTAGGGATAAATTAAAAACATTAAATGATTTTCAAAAATTACTAGGGGATATTAATTGGATACAACCTGCTCTAGGCATTCCTGCCTATGCTATGAGTAATCTGTTTTCTATCCTTAGAGGAAATCTTAGTCTCACTAGCCCTGAGCAATTAACAAAAGAGGCTGAGGCAGAGTACAACTGATTGAGAAGCAAGTCCATAAAGCTCAGATAAATAGAATAGATCCAGAGAAGACTCTAGATTTGCTAATTTTTTCAACTCAGCATTCACCTACTGGTGTTACTGTCCAAGAACAGGACTTAGTAGAGTGGCGCTTTCTTCCACATACTAATTCATGGACGGATTGTAAGTCCTTATTTAGATCAAATCGCTACTATGATAGGGATTGGGAGAACTCGGACTGTTAAATTACATGGATATGATCCTGGAAAAATTATTGTCCCTCTCACGAAGGCACAAATACAGCAAGTTTTTATAAATAGTCTTACTTGGCAAACACATTTAGCTGACTTTGTGGGTATTCTCGATAATCATTTTCCTAAAACGAAACTTTCAGTTTTTGAAATTAACTAATTGGATTTGTCCTAAAAGAACTAAATTTCCACCAATTGAAGGTGCTGAGAATGTTTTTACAGATGGGTCTAGTAATGGTAAAGCTTCTTATTTTGGCTCCAAAAGTAAAGTTTTCCAGACATCCTATACTTCAGCTCAAAAAGCGGAGCTTGTAGCTGTAATTAAGGTATTGACTGCTTTTGATATGCCTATTAATGTGATTTCTGATTCTTCACACGTGGTTCATTCCACACAGTTAATTGAAAATGCTCAGTTATGATTTCATACAGATGAACAACTGATGACTTTATTTACCCAACTGCAAACAGCAGTTAGGAGTAGAATGCACCCTTTTTACATCGCTCACATTAGAGCTCATACACCTCTTTCAGGACCTTGACTGAAGGGAATCAAATGGCTTCTCACCTAGTTGCTACTGCAATATCTAATGTGAGACACTTTCACAGTCTAAACCATGTTAATGCCTCTGGTCTCAAACGCAGATACAACATTACCTGGAAAGAAACTAAAGTTATTATCCAGTGATGCCCAACTTGCCAAATGGTACATTCCTCATCTTTTACAGGAGGAGTTAATCCTCGAGGACTGGAACCTAACTGTATTTGGCAAGTGGATATCACACATGTTCCCTTGTTTGGGAGAGTAGCTTATGTACATGGATGTGTGGACACCTTTTCTCACTTTGTCTGGGCTATAGGCCAAACAGGGGAGTCTTCTGCCTGTGTTAATTGTCATCTTTTGCGGTGTTTTGTGGTGATGGGCATTCCAGCTTCTATTAAAACAGATAATGACCCAGGCTATACTAGCAAAACTCTAGCTACATTTTTCTCTGTGTGGAATATTAAACACATTACTGATATCCCATACAATTCTCAAGGACAAGCCATAGTGGAAAGAATGAATCCCTCCCTAAAACAACAGTTGCAAAAGCAGAATGGGAGAAACAATGATGGATGCAACTGAACTTAGCATTATTAACTTTAAATTGTTTGAGCCTGCCCAAAGGCCAGATGTTATCAGCAGCTGAACAGAATCTACAGAACCCAGCTGCAAAGACAGAAACAGAACAACTGATTTGGTGGAGAGATTCGATAACAAAAAGTCGGGAAATAGATAAAATAATAACTTGGGGTAGAGGTTATGCTTATATTTCTCCAGGCCAAACTCAACAGCCAATTTGGATACCATCAAGACACCTGAAAATTTATCATGCGCCAGATGCCAAGGAAGAGACTCTGGGAGGATCCCGAGGACTCCACCAGTTGTAGCCATTTTGAGACTGATGCTGAGGAGGACCCCAATTGTCACAAGCAACACCCGTGGAACACAGCCACTTACCTGGGGACAAATCAAGAAGCTCTCACAGATGGCGGAAGAAAACCTGAGGAAAGTGGAACAACCAGTCACAATGAATAATTTAATGGTAGCTATGATAGCGGTTATCACCACTGCCGTGAGTAATCCTATGATAAGGGCTGGTAATAATGCCTGGATGCAATCACTCTATGACACAGTTACACATGCTTTCTGATCTCAGTATTTACCATAATAAATCTGCTCCTATAATTGAAGCATACTGCCCTCAAAAACCTATTTGTAAATAGGATTGGACCCAGTTAGAAAAAATGAACGATTTGTTTAAGAAGATTGCTTTGCAGAACAGGCAGAGGTGCTGCACAACGATTCCTATGGAATCATTATTGATTGGTCCCCTAAGGGGATGTTTAGCTTAAATCACACCTCTCAGTCTGCATGCCATGGCCACACTATGTTCAGATGATCTGAACAAAATGGTCAGATGGTAGAAATGATAAGAAGTGGGGGAAAAGTTCCTATTATCTGGAACCATGACGGTATAGTGACACCTCAACCTCAAATGATATGGCCTTCTCTAGGAGCTAAACATAAGGATTCCTGGAAACTATTAAATGCTCTTAAAAAGATCAAAATTTGGGAAAGAATAAAAAAGCATCTAGAAGGACATTCTACAAACTTGTCTTTGCATATAGCAAAATTAAAAGAATTAAAATATTTAAAGTGTCCCAGGCACACCTGACCTTAATGCCAGGAACTGGAGTGCTTAAAGGAGCTGCAGACAATTTAGCAGCTAGCAACCCATTAAAATGGATAAAAACACTTGGAAGCTCTATGATGTCAATAATGACTGTGCTTTTAATCTATGTTGTTTGTCTTTGTATAGTCTGCAGAAACAGATCCCGACTCCTGCAAGAAGTAGCTCACCATGACAAAGCTGTCCTTGCTTTTATCTCTGAAAATCAAAGAAGAGAGACATGTTGGGAGCAAGCCCCCCAAAATCTGACGATAAATTGACCCCAAAACTGGCCATAAACAAAATCTCTGCAGCACTGTGATATGTTCATAATGGCCCTAAACGCCCAAGCTCGAAGGTTGTGGGTTTACACGTATTACAGCAAGGAACACTAGCCCACCCAGGGCGGAAAACTGCCTAAAGGCATCCTTAAGCCACAAACAATACCATGAGCCATCTGTCTTAAGAGCGTGTTCCTGCTGCAGGCAACTGGCCCAACCTAGTCATTTAATTCGGCCCATCCCTTCATTTCCCATAAGGGATACTTTTAGTTAATTTAATATCGATAGAAACAACGCTAATGACTGGTTTGCTGTTATTAAATATGTGGATAAATCTCTGTGTGGGGCTCTCAGCTCTGTAGGCTGTGAGACCCCTGATTTCCCACTTCACACCTCTATATTTCTGTGTGTGTGTTTTTAATTCCTCTAGCGCTGCTGGATTAGGGTCTCCCCGACGGAGCTGGTCTTGGCACCAAGTTTTCTTAGCATTTGCTCATCTGAAAAGAATCTTATTTCTCTTTTGCTTATGATACTTAGTTTGGCTGGATCTGAAATTCTTGGTTGGAATTTACTTTCTTTATGAATGCTGAATGTAAGCCCCCAAACTCTTCTGGCTTTAGAATTTCTGTTGAAAGTTCTGTTGTTAGCCTGATGGGGTTCTTTTGGTAAGTGACCTGCCTCTTCCTTCTAACTACTTTAAACATTTTTTATTTCAAGTTTGGAGTATCTGTTGACTATGTATCTTAGGGATGGTCACCCTGTGTAGTAATTTGCAGTTTTTCTCTGTATTTCCTAGATTTGAATGTTGGCCTCTCTAGCAAAGGTGGAGAAATTTTCATATGTGATATCCTCAAATATGTCTTCCAAATTGCTTGCTTTCTTTCATTTTCTTTCAGGGATGTTATCGAGGCATACATTTGGTTTTGTTACATGATTCCATATTTCTCAGAAGTTTTGTTCTTTCGCCTTCATTATTTTTTCTTTATTTTTTTCTGACTGAGTTATTTTGTAGAACAAGTTTTTAAATTCTGAGATTCTTTCCTCAGATTGGTTTATTGTGCTGTTATTACTTGCAATCATATTATAAAATTCTTGAAGTGAGTTTTTCAGCTCTATCATTTCAGTTTGATTCTTTCTTAAAATGGCCATTTTATACTTTCTCTTTTATAACTTTTTATTGTATTCTTTAGATTTCTTGGATTGGGTTTGAAATTTCTCCTGAATGTTGATCATTTTTATTCCTATTTTATATTTTGAATTCTATTTTATTCCTATTTACATTTTGAATTCTATTTTATTCCTATTTACATTTTGAATTCTATTTCTGACATTTTAGCCACTACAGCCATGTTGAGAACCATTGCTGGGGAACCAGTGTGGTCATTTGAAGGTAAGAAGACACTGGCTATTTGTGTTGCTAGAGTTCTGTTTTTTTTGTTTGTTTTTTGTTTTTTCTCATCCGTGTGGGCCAATGTTCCTTCAACCTTTGAAGTTGTCATCCACTTGCCCTGCTATCTGAGTGTTTCCAGGGACATGCAATTGCTTTTAAAATGGGGATAAGAATGGAGAAAATATGCTGTAATAACAAAATATGTATTTTTTAGAATAATTGCCTACATAATTCCCTTTACTTCTTTGGTTTTTCAAATGTAGATTTGAAACTACAGCCTAATGTCACTAACTTTTAGCCTGAAGAACTTCCTTTAGCATTTCTTTTAAGACAGGTCTGATAGCAACATATTGTTTTAGCTTTGGCATATCTGGGATTAATTTTGTTTCATTTTCATTTTGGAAAAGACAGTTTGGTTTCTTGTTATTGTTCTTCATTGTTTCTAATGAGAAGTCAACTGTTAATCTTACTGGAGTTCCATCTTAAGTGATGAATCATTTTTGTCTTACAGGATACAGTATTTTCTCTTTCTCTTTGGCTTTCAGTATTTTGGCTATGATAATTTTAGCTGTGGTCTTTTATCATTTATTCTACATAAAGTTAATTGGGTTTGTAGATATGCTTTTAATGAATTTGTAAGAATTTTCAGCCATTATTTCTTCACGCTTTTTTCTCTCCCTTTCTCCTTTCCTTTAGGCCATCTCATTGCATTCCTGTTCGTGTGTTTAATGGTGCACTGTGCTCTCTGAGGCTCTATTCATTTTTCTTTATTTTTACCCACTGATCTGATTGTGTATCCTTATTGATCTGTCTTAAAGTTTGCTGATTCTTTCTTCTGTCACCTCAAATCTACTGTTGAGTTTATCTAGTAAATGTTTTTATCTTGGTTATTGTAACTTTCCACTCTATAATTTCTATGTAACTGTATGTTGACCTACTCACAACTTGACATTATATATTTATTTTCATTCAGAGAATTACACACTTTGGGTAAGAAATAGCACTTTTAATTTATATAATTAAAGATATGGAAAATGCTTCCTATTAAACAAAAACTACTGGAATAATAATATAATGTATTTCTTTTACTACTTTTATTGTGTTTTTTGGTGTGTCTGTGTATGTATGTGTATGACAAATATCTATAGCTGTTTTAATAATTGTTTACATAGCAATGTGTAAATCTAAAAGTGTCATTAAGACTAATTTAACATTATTAGACTTTAAAAATGTTTTACATTGCTGTAAATTGTTCACTATATATATATATTTCTCCCTAATTTATTATTATTTAATAAGATTAAACATCTTCTTCAATGTTAATTTGTTTTAATTAAGCATAAATACTTCCATTTTAATTAAAATTCCCAAATAAAATGTTTGAATAGAAAGTTCATGTCACCCTAAATAGAATCAGGATAAAGTAACAAATAAATTTGTACAAGCAGTAATAACTCATAGCCATTACCACAGAATCATCTAATTTAATCACAAATTATTTTTATATATTTTAAAAACAGTACACAGATATAACTATTTTGAAGATGCATGTTTTCTTGTGCTTACAAAATTTTTTGTGCAGATTTCTCAAGAGAAAGTATTGTGTGTGTATGTGTATGTCATTAGTTGTCTAGTGATTGAAAGTATTAGGTTTAAAAAGAGAAAAATTGTATTGCTTTGGTAACAGTTTGCACTCTAATCTTTAATGGCGATTCCTTCTAAATTTTTTAATTGTTTCTACTGGAACATATAAAATAGTAAACTGATATTATGGGAAAATGTTACTAGCTAGTTAGATAATTCATAGTACATTTAAAAATCACAGCTACCATATATTTAATTGTTTTACTTAAATTTTCAGATATTGAATAAATGTCAGCAACTAAGATTTTTTTCAAAGGATTACTTAATATATACCAAATTAACTTTCTCTTTTATATGTAAAATTTTAGCTTTTTGTATTTGTTATTTTATAGAGTTCTTTTTTATTGAATATATAATAATATTTTAAATTAAAAAAACAATTACAAGCTAACTTTTTAATAAAATCACATAATTGGTACAAACTGAAGAGCAAGATTCTTCCATTTCTCTTCCCTGGGTCCATGTAAGAGGCTGTGAATGGAACAGAAAAATAGACTGGCATCATTTCAGTTTTCTGTTTTTAATCCTATCAGTAATGGTAGTGTAACCTTGGAAATGGCCAACCTCCTTATAATTCTCTCAACTTAATTTGCAAAAGAAGGGAGAAGCCTTGATTTGATAATCCTTAGAGTACCTTCAATTTTCACAACAAAGATTCCTTTACAATCTATTCAGTTGTGTGTGTCTATGTGTGTGTACCCCATGTGCATGTTTGTAGGTGTGAGAGTCTACATTTCTGTGCATAAGTATATACAATAAAATAACAGGTTGTAGTGCAAAAAAAAAAAAAAAAAAACTTTACATGAAATTGTTTCTATTATCCCTGTTTATATGTAAGCATTTATAATAATTGTGTGACAAAGTAGTTAAAGGGAAAGAAGAGACAATAATTTTGGAGATAGAGATATAAACTTACTGCAAATACCCTACACTAATGGTTGATACTGTATAGGTACCTTACTGTGTTGCATCACTAAATATCACAGAAACCCCAAGAGGAAAGTTGCCTGATCCATATTTTACAGATGAGCAAACTGAGTTCCAGAGACATCAAGTAACTTCACCAATGATAGAGAAGAACTGAGGAAGGGAACAAAGTGTGTTGGAAAAGAAAGGTATTATGAGAAAGTCAAAGAGGCGATAAGGAAATAAAAGGAAACAAGTCTGAGAAACCTGATCAAGTTTCACTTAAAATCTGATTAGTTGGAAAACTTAATTCATTGAAAGTAAAATGCTTCTGTGGTCCATAATTTTCCCAGTGCTAAAAGAAAAGCTATCAGTTGTGGCCAGTACATAATAATGGAAAGAAGACAGGACTAGGGAGAGGGAGAGAAAAAAAGAGAGAGACACTTGTTCTGGCTCTGACTCTGTACTTATTAATAGCATTCGTTATTTATTAAGTTTTAATATGCCTGGTACTGCTCCATATTCTTTATTTTATTTATTTATTTATTTATTTTGATGGAGTTTTGCTCTTGTTGCCCAGGCTGGAGTGCAATGGCATGATTTTGGCTCACTGCAACCTCTGCTTCCTGGGTTCAAGTGATTCTCCTGCATCAGCCTTCCAAGTATCTGGGATTACATGCATGCACCACCACATTCTGCTAATTTTTGTATTTTTAGTAGAGACGGGGTTTCACCATGTTGGTCAGGCTGGTCTCAAACTCCTAACCTCAGGTGATCCGTCCACCTCAACCTCCCAAAATGCTGGGATTACAGGCATAAGCCACTGTACCCAGTCCTATTGCTAAATACTAGCTAATTGGAACTAACTAGTTCCAGATTGTTAAATACTAGCTAATTTAACCCCAGGAACAACCATTTGAGGTAGAAACAATTGTCATCGTCTTTTCTTTACATGTAAGGAAACTAAGTATAGAGATTTTTGGTAATTTGCTCATGGTTACACTGCCAATAGAAAATGAAGCTGGGATGAGAATTCTGGCATTTTCTCACTGTAACTGCACTGTACAATATGGCAGCCACTACTCTCATACGTCTACTGAGCACTTAAAATAGGGATAATCCTAATTAAGATATGCTGTAACTGTAAACCCTGAATTTTGAAGACTTCCTATGGAAACAAAAAGTGTAACTATGGATTACATACTGAAACAACATGTTTTATATAAGTTGAGTTAAATACAATGTATTATCATAATTAATTACACCTGCTTACTCTTTTCATTTTGGAAAATGTGGCTACTTTAATTTAAAATTTTAAAATTAAATCTGTGGCTCATATTCTGTTTAGTTAGGACTATGCTGCTCTAAAACATGGTTAAAAGTGTCTTTTAAAAAAATATAATATCCCTTCCTGTTTTCTGTGTGCAACAGAATAAATCTATGTTTCTGTTTTGTTTTAGTCTATTGAGTAAATTCTCATATACTCTTGGTAGAAGTGAGATGCTGTACACATTTAACTAGCTGAATATAAGGCAGGTGGGCCCTCTTTGAGCTAGAGCTTGCCTAAAACTGGAATGGGTTAGCAAAAATTTTTTAGTTGAGATATTGACTTTGCAACTAGATGGAGAGCAAATCAATTTTCATAAGGATCTCAGGGCATTCTGGAGTGGGGGTAGGAAGCAATATCTCAACTTTAGTACTCCAGACACACAAGTTAGAGAATTAGTTAGGTGTAAAACAAAGTGGTTTAGATTATGGCCAGTAGCAGAGGGAGTAATTAGTCCTGAAAATTAAATGACCTTGAGGACTAGAAATCTAGACTCACAAAAAGGACTAGGATTTTGTGTAAGAGGATTGCTTTTGGCATAATCTGTTGCTGAAGCCAAATATCCTTTCTAGATATAGCCAACTTTGGAGACTCTGGGAGACAATGGATGAGAGGGTAAATATGAGTAGATAGAATTGGGATTTTGGTCCCCATCATGGAGACCACTACAAAATATCAGCTGGGAGACAGAGGAGAAAGGCATCACTCCAGATACTAAGCATTTGTCTTACACTTGCTCCTCAACTTCAGTATTAATGTGAGGTAAGAAGAATCAAGGACAGTAGTTAACGATCAAATTTGAATGCTCTCTCTGCTCTATTTTTGGATTCAGTCTTCAAGGCTTCTGGTAATTTTTGCAAGGGAGCCCTCAGCAGGTATTTTAATCACCTGCTGTCTATCCTCTTGGTGAAGGAGGGATTCACCTAACCTTAGTATAATATGGCTGAAAATTAAACATCTGGCCCTAGACAGATGAGAAAACAGCCACTTATTACTCACATATACTCATAACCTAGGAAAGGAGGACACCTCATACCATGAAGAACCCCATGAGGATTACACTTGGGAACAGTATAAAAAAAAAGGCAGCTATGAGGGGAGCAGGTTTGGTAGTTACACGAGAATGAGGTATCCCCTGGTTTCTATGGGAGGATGTGATTGGTTTCAATGATTTCTTGTGTTGGTAGGGAAGTAAAACTGGGTAGGTTGAGGACTGGATGGACTGTAGTTTGTCCATCTGATAAAGAAACTGGCTATTCCCACTGGGTGGGAATCTAATCTGTCCAGAACAGAAGTCACAGTTAGGCCTTCAGGGTCCAGTGAGACTCAAAGATGGCAGAGCAGCACACGACATGTAGGCTTTATAACACTACCAGAAACTTTCGGACTTCTATGACTGGCCAGGTGAGTACACGAGCAATTAATTGGAAAACGTCTGAGGGGACTGTATTTATAAACTTGTCTATTTTCTACAGTACAATGCCATTTTCTATTTTGCTCTAGAATACATGAAAGAGCTTCATAAACCATAATGTGCTGAACAAATTGTAGTTTTGCGAAGAAACATGCAGAAATGTCATTTTGGATTCTTTTCTTTGGAATTGTTCAAGTTTGAAATGGCATTCCAGAATCCCATTTTAAAATAAAAATATATTCAAATGTTGTATAAAGAATATATACTATATAAGAATGAAAATTATTTAAATCAAATAACATATTGATATGCACTTATGAAGTTTATCTTTTTGATTTACTTAGGAGCCATTTTGTTCCCCAAACAAAAATTCACTCAAATTAATTTATATACTAGAGATAATTTTATTGAAAGGAAACAAGGCTATTTTATAAAACTGATGAGTACAAAGTATAATGAAGACCAATGAAGAAATGGACCTGGGAGCTGGTAAGAACTGACCTCTAATAACGTGACAGTTTAGCAAAAATGCAAAGAAAATGAGAGGGTTAAGATTTATTTCCCTAATTATTTACTCCTATGATAAATTTCGCTGTTCTTTCCTAGTAGTGAAACTTACTTATTTAATTATCTGAATTGAAAAATGCCTGTCTTAATTTAGAGTTGAAGCTTCATGAGAACAAGAATCACACATTTCATTACTGCAGCAGCTCCACTACATAGTGTCTAGGCACAGGGTAGGTGCATCAAGTGCTACTTGCTGTTTTTATTGAAGTATGCCATTTCTTGCAGGAGCTAATTTAGTAATTTTCTGTTTCATTTTATAAGAAATTACAGATATCACGTTATATTGCTAGGGAATAGGCTAAGATATTCTAAAAGAAACCTAAAAATGTAGTGGCTCAAGTAAGATCTACCTTTATTTCTCTCCAGGATGGCAGGTCACACAGTGCAGGGAGGACATGAAGTGATCTCTTCCTCGGTGGTTCTGCCATTCTCCACCAATAAAACTGAGTGACAATAAATCATAGTTTATTTTGGTAGTATATGTTGAGTTTAGGAGAGTTCTAAAAAGAAACCAACCGGAAACTTGAGTTTCTCTGTTATTATAATCTGAATATTTGTGTTCCTCTAAAACTCATATGTTGAAACTTAATCACCAAGTTGATGGTATTAGGAGCTGCCTTGTTCCTTTTGCCATGTAAGAACAAAGCAGAAAGGCAACATTTATGAAACAGAAAATGGATCCTCACCAAATATTGAATCTGTTGGCACCTTTATTTTGGATTTCCCAACCTCTAGAACTGTGAGAAATAAATTTCTGTTTATAAGCCATCCAGTCTATAGCATTTTGTTATAGCATCTTGATTGGACTAAGGAACCTGAAAAGAATGGCTTACTCTACTCCGTAACTTCACATCAAATATGACTCATTCACTACCCATCTTATTCCAATGACCTTTTTAATCTTGATGAATTAATAAGAATGAAAATGAAAGTGATAGCAGCTGGGGGCTGTCTGAAGGGATGTTTTATGTCATTATGGCTCCAACACAAGTACCATAACTATCATTAGCAGTAGGTGGTTGCCCCCAGGGAGCAAATCCACTACCTGAAATGTTTCTTTCATTCTACCAAATTGTTTGAGAATTCAGTTCAGAATCCAGGGTCGTTTCTATGACAAAAGAGCTTAGGAACTGTATGACAAAATATCCTAAGGTGATATTTTTGTTGTTATAAACTAATGAGTACATTTAATGGCTTATGTAGCATGTACACTTGGTCTAATAACATTGCCAAAATATTAATGAAATTAGGTTGCCTTTGTCTAGATTTGTTTCCACTGAAATATCATAGCTAATGTAAGAAAATATTTTTTCCTCTGAATCATTTAAAATTAACATTTTTTTCTTTCTAATTATATTGGCTGAGTTTTTCCAAATGGCTCTTATGGATTTCTATTTAATATCTCACACTTCCTACTGTGGTTGGTTGAGCAGGCATCGTTATCCAGTTTTCTAAATGAGGTAAGGGGGTATCAAAGTTGAAATAATTCAAATATTTGGCACAACTGTAGGAGTGAAGACAGTTGGTAAACACCTGAGTCTGCCTCTTCAGTCAGTAATGTCTCCTCTATTCTAGTTAAAGTTCAATGTCTTGCTCCACAAACCCTTGCTCTCTTATTGTAACTCCAAACAGTCCATAGCAATGGGTTGTGGGCATTTGAAAAATTTCAACTTGCTAACAAATGGCCATTTGTTGAGTCCTAAATTTATGGTAGGCACAGTGCTAAGCACATTAGGTGCTTAATTAATGCTCAAGGCACCCTACATTACAGACGTCTTCATCCCATTTTACAGATGAAGATAATTGACTTTTGAAGAAGTTAAATAACTAGCCCAAAGCCACATAGCCACTCTCAAATGAACACTAGAAAATTTTTATCCTCTCTAATACATGCCAGAAATTTGGGAAAGGAAGACCAAGAATTTATTCTACTCATCAAGAGTGAGGTTTTAAAAATGCATCACTTTTTCATATTTGAAGAAAATAAATTATGGAGAAGGAGGCAAAAGGACGCCTGAGAAACAAGGTAGCGTTGTTTATCCCTTCAACTCTTCAAATGGGATGTTAGTTCATTGAATGACAAAGTCATGCCTGATTTATCCTTTAGTTCCAATTGGTCTGATAATTTGAGAATAGTAGAAGCTCATTACATATTTGTGGAAAGAATATTTTAGAAGCAGAATTTTGCAAAAAATGTGTATGTGTAATTGTCCTATTCAGGGATCTGCTTGTATCTTCTTGGCTCTCCATTGCTCCTGTACTCACCCTTGCCTTCGTATTACAGACTTCTGCTGCTCCCTGCCTTAAGGCTTTTTCCTGCAACAAGAGCAGGTATGTCCCTTGTGCAAGGCAGGATGAGAACGCTGGAGAGTTATTCTTCCAGAGTAATGACAGGTAGGAGTCATTGGAAAAGTAATCCACTGTCTTACTGCTTGGGTGGGAAAAATCTGAGGAATGTTCTAGTGTTACTTCGAGGTCATCAGTTGGACTAACTCCTAACTCTGGGATACCTGCTCATTTACAGCCCTGCTTTGTCACCCTTTTCTTCTCTGTCTCAACTCCGCAGCCTACCTGTGTGTTCTGAGATCACCTCTCAAATAAAGTCCTTGCACTAAAATTCAGGGTTTGCTTCTGGGGAAACCCCCAAAAGCTATCTTCCTCAAAGTTTCAAAATAAACCACTCAGAAGGCTATGTGTAATAGATAATAATAGCTAGCACTTATTAGTGAACATTTACTATTTGCAAGATACAAATTGTTCATGTCTCACAATTCTAATAAGGAGATAATAGTAATTATTGCTATTTTACAGATGATAATACTAAGGCACAAGCTGATTAAGCAGTGTGCTCAAAAGCCACAGCTACTGATGATCAACATTGAGATTCTAACTCAATAATCCAATCAGCTTTTTGATTTTAGAAGAGGTCTTGCTCTAATTATGATTAAAAATAATTGATCTATTATCAGAATGCTTGTTGAACATACTTTGGAGGCTTTAGTATATTATTTTGCCTAAGTAATGCAAATGTGTGCATTTATTATTCAGTATATGCCATCACAACATTTATAACAAAAGAAACTTGTGTGTAGGGATGCTGCCAAATATCTGGCAAACTTGGACTGTGAAGAGCTGGTTTGTGTAAATTTCGACTTTCAATAAAGCACAACGAGGATGGGTATTATCAGAGTTGGTTCCTTCTGACTTGATACCCCATAGTATTTCTGTTCTATAATGAATCAGGTTTTTCTTTTCTTCCCTCTACTCCTTCTGTTCTTCCTTCTCAGCTTTCCTCATTCTCTTCTTTCCACTCTATCCCTTCCCTTACTCTTCCTTCTCCTCTCTTTTGCTGTTTCTATAAAGGTTCCAGAGAAAGGGAAACTTAGTTTTCTTCCTTCCTTCCTTCCTTCCTTCCTTCCTTCCTTCCTTCCTTCCTTCCTTCCTTCCTTCCTTCCTTCCTCCCTCCCTCCCTCCCTCCCTCTCCACCCTCCTTCCCCTCCCCTCCCCTCCGCTCCCTCCTTCCCTCCCTTCCTTCCTTCCTTCCTTCCTTCCTTCCTTCCTTCCTTCCTTATTAAAATTCAACAATTAAAAAGAAAAATAAATTACAGAAAACTAGGAAAATTATTAGAGATCTGTTAATCATCACTGATTCCGATTGCCAGAAGGACTGCTGTACACTTTAGATTTCATAGAACGATGTGCATGGATTGGATTTTCTCTTTTTGCCACAGTAAGTGAAAAGGAGATGCATCATTAGCTATAAGAAAATCATATAAGCACAAAATGATAAAGTAGCCAACTGTGAACAAACACTACACATTTGAAACATTACATTTTCAGAGCCAGTGGGAGAGAGGTTTTCTAAAATGCCAGAAAGTCAAATGTGAATATAAGCTGAATAAGTGTAAAAAATGTAGGATCGGAGGTAGGAGGGGGAGTGTGAAAAACACTCTTAAAACAGTGACTATTCCTGGAAATAAAGGTTTTAACATTTGGATGAGTACACTACTTAATAAAAATTATTACTTGAAAATAAGCAGTTATTTAAATACTATAAATAATTTCTGGGCAAAGAATTTACTAAACAGTTAATTTATTTCTAGATTTAAAATAGTTCTACTTCAGAATTAAAATGTAACCCATCATTGAATTCAAGAATGTATCCTGGTCTTCAGTGTGAATTATTGAACTCTCGTTAAGTATATAAACATTATTACAAGTATATGTTTCACTCCATCAATACACATTCTTATGTTAATGAAAACCAGTATATATATTTTTTTTTTTGAGACGGAGTCTCACTCTGTCGCCCAGGCTGGAGTGCAGTGGCGCGATCTCGGCTCACTGCAAGCTCCGCCTCCCGGGTTCACGCCATTCTCCTGCCTCAGCCTCCCGAGTAGCTGGGACCACAGGCGCCCACCACCTCGCCCGGCTAGTTTTTTGTATTTTTTAGTAGAGACGGGGTTTCACCGTGTTCGCCAGGATGGTCTCGATTTCCTGACCTCGTGATCCGCCCGTCTCGGCCTCCCAAAGTGCTGGGATTACAGGCTTGAGCCACCGCGCCCGGCCATATTTTTTAATAAAATAGAATTTTGTGAGGAAATTCCTATAGCATGAAGATGTAAAATTATATAATTAAAGGTTTACGGCAACTCAAGATTAACTTGCAGCCACATGTATAGTTTAGAAGAAGGGCTATCTACTTCACCGTCTATTCTCTATATTGTTTTTTATAGCACTAATAAATAATCTTGTTACCAAAATCTTTCTTTCAGGTTTCTTGTTGTATATACACTGATATATTACATTTTTTTACTCCTAAGAGATATGGAGTCATCCTTGTGGCTTTTAAGCCTTCTTGGTTTAATTTCTTTGATGGAATAAAATGAGTAATAATATATTTTCTAATTACTGAAAAGGGAACTCCTACCACATGACCAACTGTGTTTGGTGTCCCAGAAACCCTAATTGGGAGAGTGACTGGAAGATTACTAGTTGAGGTGGGGCTTGAAAATAGGTAATAAATATTTGTAATCCACACTGAACATACACATTAAGGAACATATTGTATAATACACATCTGAAGGAAAACAGTTTGTACTTTTTATGTAAAGATATGCTTTGTGAAGTCTACTGTGTTTTCAGTTTTCACGGTCTGATTTATCCTCATCTTTCCAGAAAAAAACTTCCTCTTAAGACACTTAGTAATTTTTTCTTGATGTTATATTTATATTATATATATGAACATATGTAATTCTCTACTAGATATAATGTGCCCTTGTATATTCTACAATAAATGAGCACAGTATTCTGAAAATGTTAGATACAATGAATGCATGTTGAAATGATGAATAAGAAACAGATTTGATGAATGGGTTACATGATTCAGAGCAGGCAGAATGGGAACATAGTTTTACTTTGCCACTCTGTGGTTTTTTTTTTTTTTTCTTTTTTGACTGATGGCAAGTCCCCACATTTTTCTGTGCTAGAGTTCCATCATTTCCAAAATACAGGTCTGGGACCAGATACCCCAAAGGCCCCTTTTAGCGCTGACTTCCTATGAATTTATGAGATGGTGAAAGCAGAGTAATGAAAGTGCAGGGAAGAAAAGAGGTTATTATTACAAGCATTTTGATAAACAAATGTTGCCTCTCATTAGATTTCACTAGAATAAACTTCATTTTCACTGAGATAGCAAACATCATGACACAGAAAATTATTTTGACAGATTTAATGCTGTTTTTTACTTACTTTAAGATTATTTCTGATTATAAAATTAAGATTATTTTCTGATATGTGTGTGTGTTCAATATCTTAAATATGGAGACAAAAAGAACAAAGAAGGAAATAGATTATTCATAATTTCACCACCAGATAGAATACCTGTTAATATTTTAGAGAATTCTGTCATCTTAGTATATCTCTATATCCTTTTAAAAGTCAACATCCATGGTCTATCCATTTATGTATGTATTTATTTACCCGTCTATTTTCCTATCAATAAAGATAAATATGTTGTTTATAGACATGCACAAGACAATATCTCATTTTTTCCTTTAAATCTATTCCAATTTTCTAATGTCAGTTAAATGACTCTGAAGACATTATTTTATTAGTCATTGGGATGGATAAAATTATCTGTTCAGCACCTTTTAATTTCTCCTCTTTCCTTCTTTTGGTAACAGATATTTTCTTTCTTTATGATCAATTTGTTCCGAGTAGTTCAGACCCAATGCCATAAGTCTGGGCACATGACTAAGCCATGGCCAGTCAGAACACTACATTCTTGGCTGCAGTAGTTTAGGAGAAAGCAAATCAAACCAAAACAACTAGTATGGATGAATGCTTCTATGGTGTTTTGGTGAAACCACTGAAAGACAGGTACAACTATTCCCTTGGAATAAGTAGTTAAAAGATTGATGTAAGCCTATTTGCCAAGGAAAAAAGTCCACACAGAAATTAACAGTGCTGAGGGATGGTATAAAGCCAGTAAGACTTTGGATGGTATCTTCTGATTCTCTGGTTCAGTCAATGCCTGAAACTAGTATAACTATGAACTTCCTATTATGAGTTGATGGAGTCTCCCACCACCTCCTTTGTTCAATGAGTTAAGTTTTCATACCTTACAAAATAAATTGTCCTGACTAGTACATTTAGATAAGTGTCATATGAAATTTAACATATTTTTGCTGTTTATAGTATTGGATATATCCATCTTTCTTCTATAATAGTAAAATAATGCATTTTTATAATTTAGTCTTTGCCTGTATTTCTGAAGAATGAAGTAGGATGGTAGAGGGATAGTTTCCTGAAAATGAAATTTACAGAATAAAGTGTGTGTGTGTGTGTGTGTGTGTGTGTGTGTGTGTGTGTGTGTTTTATTCTGTTATCAAAATGCTACTCAGGGCCGGGCACAGTGGATCACACCTGTAATCCCAGCACTTTGGGAGGCCAAGGCACTGTAACAGCTTTAGATGCTATGGTCCCAACTTTATTAAAAGACTTCAAATCTAGTTTTTGTTTTTCCTAAAGTAAAACTTGAGTATCTGTGACCTGGCGTGGTAGCTCATGCCCGTAATCCTAGCACTTTGGGAGGTCAAGGTGGGCAGATCACCTGATGTCAGAAGTTTGAGACCAACCTGGCCAACATGGTGAAATCCCATCTCTACTAAAAATACAAAAATTAGTGAAGCCTGGTGGCGCAGTCCTGTAATCCCAGCTACTCCAGTGGCTGAGGCAGGCGAATAACTTGACCCCAGGGGGATGGAGGTTGCAGTGAGCTGTGATCGCGCCACTGCACTCCAGACTGGGAGACAGAGCTAGACTCTGTCTCAAAACAAACAAACAAACAAACAAACAAACAAACAATCAAACAAACAAAAGGACTCCCCAAAAAACCAAAATGCCGTTCAGATAATTGAACGCTTGATTGTAATCAACACTAGTCTTTTAGGTATATGATTCAGGGCTAACGGCTTGCAGCATAAAGCACCTCAAGTTTTGTTATCTATTATAACGTTAAATTAATTGGATGGTGCTGAAACTTCCCTTGTCGGGCAACCCCGTGATTTTCAGGCTCATTCTGTCATCATACAAAGCCATATAGCTGACAGTTAAATATCCCTCCCTTCTCTGGCTTGTTTAGTGAGGACACGGAAGCATCAAGAATGGCTACTTTTCTCTTTCTCCACCTTGATATTTAATTTTTTTTCTCTCTCCTCTGACAAAGATAATTTTCTCTCATCTACATGTCTCTCTCTCCCTCCCTCAAGGTGAACTGGGAACAGGAAGAAGAAATTCAGAAAGAGAAGGAAAGTTTTTATAATACTGCTGCTTTTGTGAATAGACCTTGAAATATCTAGGGCCACGAGTTGAAACACTCTTGAGAACTGTTGTGTTCTTTGAACTCCTCACCAAAAGGAATCCCACCAGTCTTGCTCATCTCTCTTTTAGTAACATTGACAATGGCAAATACTCTCTGCTACCACTGGTTGCTTGTTCCTGTCATAGTCCCTATTACTCTGTTGAGATAGTCTCTTCTGCTAAAAATAATGTTACTGTAATATATTAGATAGTACATGATTGGTAAATAGTGGAATGATATTGATGTAACAGAAGAAGTTTCACAAGTTCCTATGTGAGTTTGTTTTTTGGCATATTCATATTTTCAGCCACCAGTATCAGCAGCTGAACGCCAAGTATACTAACAGCGTTAATCACAGCGAACCACTGAGGTATGCAGTTGCAGATATGATACCCAATCAATGCACATTCTCCCTCTGGGCCTAGCTTGGCCATATGCTCTGTCTAGGAAATGCTTGTTGCATTATTATCTCTATTCTGTGTTCATTTTGCCCTTCTGTCCATAAGTCTCAAGCCTTCCTATGTGCTCTACCATTGTATTCCCTTTGTCTTAAAGATAAAACCCTTCATTTACTATTGTATTTATTCATTTAGAATTTAGCATGTGCTTTTACATGTTAGAATTATCCAGCTGTTTTTGAATTATGTGTGTGTGTGCGTTTGTGTGTGTGTTTGTGTATGGATTTCTATTCTTTTTTTAGTAAAAAGATTACAAAGGTGCCCGGGTTTTGTCATTTCTCTCTAACCTTTTTATCCCATAAGCTCAGGTTATTATTATCATTTTTTGTTTATTTTTGAGATGGCGTCTCGCTGCATCGCCAGGCTGGAGTGCAGTGGCGCGATCTCGGATCACTGCAACCTCTGCCTCCTGGGTTCAAGTTATTCTCCCGCCTCAGCTTCACGAGTAGCTGGGATTACAGGCATGCTCCACAATGCCCAGCTAATTTTTGTATTTTTAGTAGAGATGGGGTTTCATCATGTTGGCCAGAATGGTCTCGATCGCCTGACCTTGTGATCTGCCTGCCTTGGCCTCCCAAAGTGCTGGGATTACAGGCATGAGCCACTGCGCCCGCCAAGCTCAGGTTATTTTTGCAGGTCATTCAGGATGACATATTTTCTTATTGCAAATGCCTGTACTTTTATCTTCTCTCTTATGAGGCCTGCTGCACCTTCCAGGTGACCCTTTTTGACAGCAGAACCTAAGAAAAGTTAATGTTGTTTCTCTTTTCTCCCACATTTTATCCATTGGAATGGTGATGGTATTCTTTTCTTCACTTTGAGAGAAACTTTGAGAGTGTGAATAGCCACAAATTTAGACGTTTCTTTTTTGCTTTGCTATAAACATGGCCCATGATCCTATATCTTGTCTGTGATCATCCAGGTAGGTGGCAGACATAAATCCACTGTGTTTTCCCATGGGGATGCATATTAAGCATCTAAGTGGTATCCTTAAGGTCTCTCTGTTTACATGGAGTCAGAAAGCAGCACACTGACACATCCCAGTTGGGGGGTTTATATCTGCCTGCATAGCTCTCTCCAGTGAATCTTCCTCAACACTACTGTTTTGTTTTGTTTTTCTCTATGATCATCTGATGCCTTTATATTCTTATTGTGGCATGGAATGTAAAAGCTCTTTATGACTGACAATGTACTTTTTAACTTCTACTTTTGTTATTGATTATTATTATTATTATTTGTTTGAGATGAAGTCTTACTCTGCTCTCCAGGCTGGAGTGCAGTGGCATGATCTTGGCTCACTGTAACCTCTGCTTCCCGGGTTCAAATGATTTTCCTGCCTCAGCCACCCTAGTAGTTGGGATTACAGGCGTGTACCACCATGCCTGGCTAATGTTTGCATTTTTAGTAGAGACAGGATTTCACCATGTTGGCCAGGCTGGTCTCAAACTCCTGACCTCAGGTGATCTGCCCACCTTGGCCTCCCAAAGTACTGGGATTACTGGCGTGAGCCACCGCATCCAGCATGGATATTGCTGACTCTTATGTGTTCTGGAACTTTCATTCTAAGTTCCTGTTACATATATCTCTATGTATGCACTTATCTATAACTATTTTGAACCATATTGCAGACAAGCTGGTAAATTGGTATATTTCATTTACATCAAGAAACATGTAAAGCCTGTATTTTCTTCCATTTAGGATTGCTTGTATTTTTAAGATATGAAATGATTCAATTTAAACAGTCAGGCTTTTAATTTATTTGAAAAAGTGTTATTGCTCTGAAAGCAAATGGAGATACCTTAAGTGACTCCATGAGCTATGAACACGTGGCTCAGTGTTGTAGAGTTTGCTATAAAAGGATGCATCACATGCTTCAGAGTATATATGCTTCTCGATTACTTTGGTCAGAATAAATAAATGCTGCTAGTAACCATGGACTCTCTTTCTAAATATTTACCATGTGATTTTTGTCTCACATTTTTCTCCTTGCTGGGGCATACTTTTCCTGGAACCCATGGTTTCAGCTCATCACTTTCGGTTTCCAAAGGAATACATAATACAAATACCAATGATAAGAGCATATGAACCCCGGGCAGGTTCTGAATCATTCCCTTGAAATATAAATAATACCAGTATTCAGAGACACTCTTCTGATTTAAGCTTTCTTTATCCACCTGTTAAGGAATAATTTTTTTAAAAAGCATAAAATTATGACTCTCATAGAGATATAAAATGATCACATGTCAAAGATTTTATTTGACTCATTCATTAATGAAAAAAGTAGTGAGATATGACAAATAGTTTGTAAGATAACTCAAAGCAGCACATTTATAGTCAGATAAGGGATACTAAAACACATTCACAAATGGATGCAAACTGGCAAAACCCTTGAATGTCTACAGGGCCATAATCAATTGCATTCAATGACATAATTTGCAGTTTCATGAACAGGAATTATTTACATCAGTATTACTGCACTGTAAACTAATTTCTGTCTCTATAGAGTAGTAAAATAGCCTAGTCAAAGACAAAGATAAAGACAACCCTGATAAATGAACCAGCTCAGACACCCATCAAGTTTAAAAGCCTTTTTGCGAATTTCTTTAGGGAAGCATATCTCAAATCCTTCTATGTACTACTTCATATATTAGGTGGAAATGCTAAATGCTCAACATCCTGCATTTACGCTGTTAGTTAAAGCTTTTTGGTAAATGATCACCATCATCGAGCATTATCTGAACTGGCTATACAGCATGCTTTGCCTGTGTAGTTGAGTTCTGATTGCCTTGTTGTCTGATCCCTGATGAAAGTTAGGGCACCTGGAGACCAATGACTGTGCTTTGAATGCATTACCTAGCCCGATCCCTCGTTCACATCAGGTACTTAGTTAATGTCTAATGAAGGCATAAGTGATTTGAGAGAAAATTATTCTAAGGTCACTCTACTAACTTAAAAGATAATTTTTTCTCCTTCCCTAGAAAAATTTAGTTATTCAAAAGCAAATACTGGAAAAAAGATCTCAAGGTATATCATGCTTATGTATAAAACAAGTAAGTATTTGGCTTTTTATTTTTATAAATAATTTTGCTAAGAAAATATTAATTGGAGATAATTTTATATACTTTCAGTTCTACATCACATTATTCTAAGGCTCAAAGTATTCTTTGTCCTTAATTTGAAACATTTGGCATTTATGCTCCAAGGAGCAGCTCTGGTAATGACAGAATATGTTTTGCATACTCCTGGTCCTGCCAGTAATGTTTTCAAACTAAAAATTAATTTTTCAACAGCAGGCTTCTGTGACCATGACACTGTTGTTAAAATCTCTTTTTGGCACAATATTGTGCTTTCTTTAGTCTTTGTTGATGCTTTTATTTTTTAAAAGCTACATTTTATGCTACATTGGTAACTTTTTTCCAAAATTAATATTTAATCCAAAGTATATTGGAAAATAAAATAGAAATGTATTAACATTGCATAACCTTGAAGTTAGTAGGATCTTAAATTTTTATTTAGTAAGTTGGGACAGGGCATATTTTTTTTCTGGAAACAAATAAAAAGGATAGTAGAGGAATGTCCTAAGAACAAATAGATTAGGGCCTTCTGCAATATTTGAAGACAAAGGTAAGATAATAATGATAACAATAATAATAGTAATAAATATCCATGCATTTCCACAATCAAAATAACAAAATATGTTACAAATTAGGATTTATATTATTTTTGTACCTAATTTTGTGTTTTAGAGATGTTAAGATTTTCAAGGGAGAAGAATATCAAAATTATTTCTGTGAATTACCTTGAAAATATTAGTCATCGAAACTATCTCTCATTTTTAGTTTCAGAATAGTAATACTTGGCTTTTAAAAGCAGCAGTAAGAACATTTAGTTGTAGATTATGCATCCTATTAATAATAAAGTTAGTTTGCCAGAGGCATTTGCTGGTACTTCGTTTGAAATTTGACTCTCAGTTTCCAAATTGATTCATTCCCTTTTGGAAAAAAATAGAACCACCAATTTCAGTATGCTTCTTCCAGAGAAAAATTGCTGCCTAGTTCAGTTCAAGCCAGTTCATTAAGTATCTCTTGACAGTCTATTATGTATCAGACCGTTTTGAAAGTATAGGGGTACAAGAATGACATTTTTAGACTAGTGGGAGAGATGAACACAAATATAATTTCCTGTTCAAGGAAGTAGGATGCTGAAGAATCGCTTAAAATCTCCATAAATTCAAGAAGATATTTTTGGAGAATGTGACCCCTTGGCTGAGGTGTGAACAATAAACAAGTTACAAAAAGTGGAAAGGTGTAAAAAGCTTTACAGATACGGAGTGTGAGTGTGTGTGTGTGTGTTTGTGTGAAAGAGTGTGTGTATGTGTGTCTGTGTGTGTGTGAAATGGTGAAGTGAAGTATGGCAAGGAGATGTGGATGGTGAGATGGGAGTGGTGTGTTTCTAGAAGCAGCTTTGGGTCCCACCTCGTTTTTCATTTTAGGGAACTCCCACTCTACTGTGGGTATAAATATTAAAGAAGTTTTTCAGTTGACAAAAGTGTGGGATACTGTCAGAATACTTAGGAAAGCCTCTTTATTTAGTTGGGTGTAGAGTAGACTTCTGGAATTTCCTGGTATAAGACAAAAAGAACGAGGATGCATTAGTCATAGAGAAGAAGGTAGGAGGAAAGGTTTAGCAGAGGCGGTACAGAGGCAGAAGAGAATATGAGATAATGGAGGAACTGTTAGAAGTTTGCTTACAAGTTTTTGTCGGAAGAAGTTTGGTGTGCTGTGTACCAAGAGAAATTGGCAAGACATGAGGGTGGACCTCATGGGAACATTATATACACATATACCTACACACACACACAGAGACATATATGTTTATATTTATATATATTATAATATACTATATTATATTATACATAATATATATGTGAAAAAATATATATATTTATAAATCTGAAAATTAGCTTTTTAATTTTACAACAGCATTACTTTTACAGAATTATTTCCAAGAGGGTACAGAGAGTTCTCATGTACTCTATTTCCAATTTCCCCTTTAGTATTGAGAACATGTTATATTAGTACGGTGCCTCTGTTATAATAAATGAGATAATATTGATACATTATTATTAACTAAAGTCCATACTTTATTCGTCCACTCAATGCCTGTTTTCTGTTCCAAGATTCCATCCAGGATACCACATGACCCTTAGCAGTCATGTCTCCACAGGCTCTCTCGGTTGTAAGTGTTTCTCAGACTTCCCTTATCTTTCATGACCTTGGCAGTTTTGAGGAGTACTAACCAGATATTTTGTGAAATGTCCCTCAATTCAAATTTGCTTTATTTTTTTTTTCTCATAAATGAGAATGGGTCACTATGTTTTACAAGGAATACCCAAAAGGCAAAATGCCCTTTTCATCACTTCATATCAACAGTACATATTACCAATTTAAGTAATCACGTTGATATTAACCTAGATCACCTAGCTTGGGCTACTGTCTTAAATTTATCACTGAAAACTTCCTTTTTTTTTTTTTAATATCACGCTCTTTGGGAAGAAGTCACTGTGCACAGTTTGGATGTATCCTCCTTTGTTGAAGGAGGAATACCAGCATAAGTTAGCAGGAATTCTTCTGTATAGGATATGTGTTGATTCTTTCCTCATTTAATTATTTATGCAAATATGTATTCAATCAGTATAAATATTTGTTTTTTCAAAATATTTTGAGTAATAATCCAATGTTACTTTCTTTTTGTTCTTCAAATTATTCCAGTTTCAGCCATTAAAAGATCTTTCTTTTTTTTTTATTATACTTTAAGTTCTAGGGTACATATGCACAATGTGCAGGTTTGTTACATGTGTATACATGTGCCATGTTGGTGTGCTGCACCCATTAACTCATCATTTACATTAGGTATATCTCCTAATGCTATCCCTCCCCTGTCTCCCCACCCCACAATAGACCCCAGTGTGTGATGTTCCCCTTCCTGTGTCCAGGTGATCTTATTGTTCAGTTCCCACCCATGAGTGAGAACATATGGTGTTTGGTTTTCTGTTCTTGCGATAATTTGCTGAGAATGATGGTTTCCAGCTGCATCCATGTCCCTACAAAGGACACAAATTCATCCTTTTTCATGGCTGCATAGTATTCCATGGTGTATATGTGCCACATTTTCTTAATCCAGTCTGTCATTGGTGGACATTTGGGTTGATTCCAAGTCTTTGCTATTGTGAATAGTGCCACAATAAACATACATGTGCATGTGTCTTTATAGCAGCATGATTTATAATCCTTTGGATATATACCCAACAATGGGATGGTTGGGTCAAATGGTATTTCTAGTTCTAGATCTTTAAGGAATCACCACACTGTTTTCCACAGTGGTTGAACTAGTTTACAGTCCCACCAACAGTGTAAAAGTGTTCCTATTTCTCCACATCCTCTCCAGCACCTGTTGTTTCCTGACTAAAAGGTCTTTCATTGGCTGCCATATCCTTTTGAAATACCACCAGCATTGTAGTTTTTTTTTTATTATTATTATTACTACCATTTTCTATGTTTTGGCACTGCAGTTGCTCTGGGTTCATCTTGTGCATCTTCCTGCCACTGTCCTACAATCAGCCATTTCTCCAAGAAGCCATGATTCCTTTTATTCTGGGCACTTGGTGTGCTCATTGCTACTAAGAAGTGGTTGCTTCTAGGGCTTCCAGCTGATAGAAAAAGCAAATATATGCATGCAAATCAGCCTAACATATACACCTAACTACAAATATTTCTGTATGCAACCATCTATATCTAACAGGTTGGTGCAAAAGTAAATGCAGGTTTTGCCATTGAAAGTAATGGTATGAAGCTAAACATGAATCCCCACTGATATCTTCCACTGCATTACATTACTGCATGAACATTCTAGCTTCCTATCCTTGCTTACCCATTAACTCTTACCCCCAACAGTGAGAAATTTGCCTCCTAACATCCACGATTTATATACTTAGCTCAATTTCAGTATAAATGTATTGTGGTTTCAATTGTTAACCTATTCTCTGGAAAACTACTTTACCAGTTAGAGTGCAGTGCAAACATGTCCTGTGCTTCACCCATTCAACCTCCCCATGTCCCACCAGCTTGAATTCTTGGCAACCACTGAACTATTTACCATCTCTACAGATTGCCCTTTCCAGAATTTCACATAATTGGAATCATACACTTTGTGTATGATTCCAAAAATAAACCATTTTCCAGACTGGTTTATTTCACTTAGCAATGTGTACTTAAGATTCATCTCTGTTTCACCATGGCTTGATAGCTCATTTTTTAAAATTGCTGAAAAACATTCCGTTGTATGGAGGTAAGACAGGTTTGTCGATTTTGCTTATCATATTGAAGGACATTTTGGTTACTTCCATGTTTGGGAAATTATGCATAAAACTACTGTAAACGTTTGTGTGCAGGTTTTGTGTGGGCATAAGTTTTCAAATCAGTTGGGTAAATACTAAGGAGTATGACTGCTGGATTGTAGGGTAAGACTATATGTAGCTTTGTAAGAGACTACCAGATTGGCTTTCAAAGCAGCTTTACTATTTTTTATTCCCAGCAGCAATAAGGGAGAGTTCCTTTAGCTTCATATCTTCATTGGCAGTTAGTATGGTCAATTTTTAAGTTTTAGCCATTCTAATAGTTGTGTGGTGGTAACATATTCTTGTTTTAATTTGCAATCTCCTAAGAATGAACCATGTTGAACATTTCTGTATGCTTATTTGTCATTTGTATATCTTTGTTAGTGAGGTATCCAGTCAGATATTTTGCTTATGTTAAAATTTAGTCCTTTTCTTATTTTTGATTTTTATAATTCCTTTGCATATTGTGGATACAAATATTTTTCAAATATGTGTTGTGAAATATCTTCTCCCAGTTTTTCTTTTTATTCTAAATAGTGTGTTTTGCACAGTGGCAGTTTTCAATTTTAATAAAGTCTATCCATTTTTCTTCATGGATCAGATGCCATACTTAAAAACTCATCAACTCTGAAAAGATATTACACATCATATGTCGTCAGGGAATTACAGATAAAAATAACAACTTAATGCCACTACACACTGATTATAATGGCCAAAATTCAAATGCTGGCAAGAATGTAGAACAACTGGAACTCTCACTCATTGCTGGTAGAAATGTAAAAGGGTACAGCCACCTTGGAAGACAGTTTGGCTGTTTCTTACAAAGCAAAATACACTCTTAACCTATGATCCAGCAATTGCACCTTTTGGTATTCACCCAAAGGAGGAGAAAGCTTGTGTCTACACAGAAACCTGCACACAGGTATTTATAGCAGCTTTATTAATAATTACTGAAACTTGAAAGCAGCCAAGCTGTTCTCATGTGAGTGATTGAATAAATAAAGTGTGGCGCATTCATGTAAAGGAATACTACTTAAAACTGGAAAGAAATGAGCTATTCGGCCATGAAAAGACATGGAGAAAAAATGTACAAGGAGACTTCAAAAAGTACATGGAGTAAATAGAATTAAGAGATAAAAATAAAAATATAAGCTTTATTTCTCAGCCTAAGCTTCATCAAGATCAAGATACCTTTGTAAGCAATGATACCAGCCATTTAGTCCACCCCTAAAGAACTGAGGGTCATGGGAATGAAACCACATCAATGTAGTCTCTCTCACATTATTAATTGGAAAAATAAATGAGTGCCTTTTAGAAATTGTTTTCAGATTATGAAACAAAACAAAGTTAGAAGGAGACAAATCAGGACCATAAAGTGGATGCCTAATGACTTCCCATCAAAACTCTTGGAAAATTGCTCTTGTTTGATGAGAGGAATGAGCAGGAGCATTGTTGTGGTAAAGGACTCTGGTGAAGGTTTCCAGGCATTGTTCTGTTAAAGCTTTGTCTGTCTCAAAGGCTCTCCCTCATAATAAGCAGATATTTTGTTCTTGGACCTTGCAGAATGTCAACAACCAAATGTTTTGAGCATCCCAAAAAAACTATGGCTATGAACTTTGCTCTTGATCAATTGACTTTTGCTTTGTCTGAATGACTTCCACCTCTTGTTAGCCATTGCTTGGATTGTGATTTTTCTTCAAGATCACACTGGTAAAGCCGTGTTTTATCTCTCATTACAATTCTTTGAGGTCCTGAAAAAATGATTCAGGAGCTTGATCTGACTTGTTTGAAATTTCTACTGTATGCTCTGCTCCTGTCTGCAGCTGATTTCAGTGCAATGGTTTTGCCAGCGATCAAGTAGAAAATTTCCTCATGTTTAATTTTTCAGTTAAAATTTTGTAAGCTTAACTGATGGAGATGCCTATGGTATTGACTATTGTTTGTGCTGTAAATTGTTAATTTTCTTCAAATAGAACATGAACAAGATTAATTTTTTTGCTTGCAAATTGATGTGAATAATCTACCTCTACAATCTTCTACTTCAATATTGCCCCATCACATTTTAGAATAAGTTATTCATTTGTAAACTGCTAATTTATTTGAGGCATTGTCTCAATAAACTTTTCATAATCCACTAATGATTTTATCACTCTTCCACCCAGGCCTCACCATAAATTTGATGTTGGTTATTGCTTCAATATTAGCAAAATTTATGTTCCGCTGACAGGGGCTCTTTTCAAACCGATGTTTTATCCTTTGTATTTCCTGAAACCAGGTCCTGCTCAACAACATTATTACAAGTTAGTACAAGTCTATTTTGGTCCAAAACATTTGATATCTGTGCAGAGTCTTTTTTTAATAATACACACGTTACATGAACTTTTTGAAGATCCCTTGTGTATTAGTAAGCAAAAGAAGTCACATACCATTTGATTCTAACCATATGGAATTCTGGGAAAGGCAAAAACCATAGATATGGTAAAAGGATCAGTAGTTGCTATGGGTTAAGGGGAGGGAGAGATGAATCGTCAAAGCACACAAGACTTTTATGGCAGTGAAACTATACTGTATGATATTATAATACATATCATTATATATTTGTCAAAACTCAAAGAATGTACAATACCAATGTACAACACCAAATGTAATACTGTGAACTTTGGGTGACATTGTTAATGTAGGGTCATGAATTGCAACAAACGTTCCACTCTGGAGGGGAAAGCTGATAATGGATGATTGATTCTATACTTTTGTTATATATAGAAATATTGAAGTTATCTATTTCTCCCATGTGAATTTAGTAGCATGTTTCTTTTAAGAAACTTGTCCATTCTATTTAAGTTACCAAATTTGTGGCCACAAAGTTGTTCATAGGATGTTCTTATTATTCTTTTAATGTCACTGAGATATATAGCGATGATTCTTGTTTAATTTTTGGTATTAGTAATTTTGGTTTTTTTCTTGGTTAGCTTTACTATAATGTTTTTAATTTTGTTGATCATTTCAAAAAATGTACTGTTGTTTCATCAATTTTTCTCTATTGTTTTTGTGTTTTGCATTTCATTGGTTTCTGTGCTATATTTTATTATTTCTTTTCTTCTTGTTACTTTAGGCTCATATTGCTGTCCTTTCTCCAGTTTCCTAAAGTACGAATGTAGGTTATAGATTTTAGATCTGCAACACTATAAATTGCCCTCCTGTATTTGGCCATTCTCACGCTGCTATTAATAAAATACCTGAGACTGAGTAATTTATAAAGGAAAGAGATTTCATTGACTCTTAGATGCGCATTGCTGGGGAGGCTTCAGGAAATGGGCTAGTCTAATCTGAACACCCCACTGTCTACTGGCAGGGTTTCTGCCTAGTTGCACCCTCTTGCAAGGCAGCCTCAGCTATCCTACTACAATGCTTGCCAGCAGCCACCACTATATCTCTTTCTCTAGTAGACCCTGTCTCCACATTGGGTGCTTTTTTCAGATGAAACTTGTATTAGTCTGTTTTCACACTGTTGATAAAGGCATACTGGAACCTGGGTAATTTATAAAGGAAAACGGGTTTAATAGACTTACAGTTCCACGTTGCTGGGAAGCCTCACAATCATGGTGGAAGGCAATGAGGAGAAAGTCAAGACTTAAATGGATGGTATTAGGCAAAGAGAGAGATTGGGTAGGTAAACTCCCCCTTATTACACTGACAGATCTTGTGAGACATTTACTATAAGGAACCGCATGGGAAAGACCTACCTCCATGATTCAGTTACATCCCACAGGGTCGCTCCCACAACATGTGGGGATTCAAGATGAGATTTGGGTGGGGACATGACCAAACCATATTATTTCACCCCTGGCCCCTCCCAAATCTCATGTCCTCACATTTCTGAACCAATCATGCCTTCCCAACAATCCCCCAGTCTTAACTAATTTTAGTATTAACTCAAAAGTCCACAGTCCAACATCTCATCTGAGACAAGGCAAGTCCCTTCCACCTATGAGCCTGTAAAATCAAAAGCAAATTAGTTACACCCTAGATACAATGGGGGTACAGGCATTGGGTAAATACAGCCATGCCAAAAATATGTTGGAATTCAAAATAAGATGTGGGTGGGGATACAGCCAAACCATATCAAACCTCATCCAACCTGCATCTGGCCACAGCCTTCACCTGCCTGCAGCCTTTCTCCACCAACCCCCACCATGCATGTGTGTGTAAATCCCTGCCACCCTGCGAGTATGCCTGCAAACATCCACTACCCCATTGGTACACAAACTGTTATGGACCCCCAGCCTGCCCACTGCAGTGCTTTTGCTGGCAGTCCCTGTCAGAGTGTTGTTGCTAGTATACTGACAATACCTTGGCCTCTCCAGTGCAGCAGGTGCTTGACCTCAAGGGACAAGAGAACAAAGCTGTGGACCTTGTCCCAGCACCCTAGGATAGAGCACATAACCCAGGACTGATGAGTTGAGCTTTGGCCCCTGAAAGCATCCAGAAAAAATGCCAACTGACTAAACTCAACTTATGCCACAATCAAACCCTCAAGGGTATCGAAGAAAATAAAAGCAAAAAGCTCCATCCAGAAGACAGAAAGTTCAAAGATAAAAGGAACATCAGACTACACAGGGGAGAAAAACTAGAAGTATCTAGCAATTCTCAAAGCCAGAGTGTCTTCTTACCTCAAAAGTCAGAGTGTCTTCTTACCTCAAAATAACTGTAATGGTTCCCCAGCAATAGATCCTAACCAGATGGAAGTGGCTGAAATGAAAGACATAGAATTCAGAATCTGGATGGCAAGGAAGTTCAATCAGATACAGGAGAAGGTTGAAACCCAATCCAAGGAAAGCAGTATATTGATCCAAAAGTTGAAAGACGTAATAGCCATTTAAAGAAAGTACCAAACTGAACTTCTAAAGATGAAAAATTTACTATAGGAATTTCATAATGCCATTGGAAGCATTGATAACAGAATTGAACAAACAGAAGAATTTCAGAGCATGAAGATTGCTTCTTCAAATCATACAGAAAGACAAAAAAGGAGAAAAAAAAATTTAAATGGGCAAACCTCCAAGAAATATGGGATTGTGTCAAGAGACTAAATCTACCACCCTTTAGAATTCCTGAAGATATAAGAGAGAAAGCAAGCAACTTGGAAAACGTATTTGAGGATATTGTTCACAAAGGTTTCCCTAATCTTGCTAGACAGATAGACATGCAAATTCAGGAAACTCAGAGAACCCCTGTGAAAAAATATATAAGAAGACCATCCTCAGGACACATAGTTATCAGATTCTCCAAGGTCAACACAAAAGACAACATCCTAAAGGTAACTAGAGAGAAGGAACAGGTTATCTACAAAAGAAAGACCACCAGGATAATAGCAGAACTTTCAGCAGAAACCTTACAAGCCAGAAGAGATTGGGGACCTATTTTTGGCATCCTTAATGAAAAGAAATTCCAATTAAGAATTTTATATCCAGTCAGACTAATCTTCATAAGCAGAGGAAAAATAAAATCCTTTTCAGACAGGTAAACATTAAAAGAATTTGTTACCACCAGATGTGCCTAGAAAGAGATCCTTAAGGCAGTACTAAATATGAAAACAAAAGAACAATACCTGCTACCACAAAACACATTTAAATTTAGTGAATTTGCCAGGTGTGGTGGCTCACACCTGTAAACCCAGCACTTTGGGAGGCCAAGGTGGGTGGATCATGAGGTCAAGAGATGGAGACCATCCTGGCCAACATGTTGAAACCCTGTGTCTACTAAAAATACAAAAAGCAAAAAAAAAAAAAAAAAAAAAAAAAATTAGCTGGGCATGGTGGCATTCACCTGTAGTCCTAGCTACTCAGGAGGCTGAGGCAGGAGAATTACTTGAACTCAGGAGTGAAAGGTTGCAGTGAGCTGACATCATACCACTGAACTCCAGCCTGGAGACAGAGCGAGACTCCATCTCAAAATAAATAGACAAATAAACAAATTAAGTGCATTTATGTACTTAACTATGTATTAAGCTATAAAGCAACTATGCAATCAAATATACATAACAAATAGCTAACAACACAATGACAGGATCAAATACTCACATATCAATACTGACTTAGAATGTAAACGGACTTCACACCATACTTAAAAGGCACAGTGGCAAGATCTAATTGTTTGCTGTCTTCAAGAGACCCATCTTACATACAATGACAAGCATAGGCTTAAAGTAAAGGGATGGAGAAAGATCTGTGAAGCAGAAAGAAAACATAAAACAGCAGGTATTACTTTGCTTATTTCTGACCAATCACTGTAAATCAACAATAACTAAAAGTACAAAAAAGGGCATTACATAATGGTAAACAGTTCAATTCAGTAAGAAGACTTAACTATCCTAATTATATAAGCACCCAACATAGAAGCACCCAGATTCACAAAACAACTTCTTCTTAGAGAACTGCAAAGAGAGTTAGGCAGCCACACAGTAATAGTGGAAGACCTCAATACCCCACTGAAAGTGTTTGACAGATCACAAAGACATGAAACCAACAAAGATAGGAGTTAATCCCAACAGTTTACAAAATGCATCAAATGAACATCTAGAGAATATTCCACCTAAGAACAACAGAATATACATTCTTCTCATCTTCACATAGCACATAAACGTATACTCAGCCATAAAGCAATCCTCAATAAATTTAAAAAAAACTAAATCATACCAACCAAATTCTTGGACCACAGCACAGTAAAAAAAGAAATCAATATTAAGAAAATTGCTCAAAATCACACAATCACATGGAAATTAAACAACTTGCTACTGAAAGATATTTGGGTGAAAAATGAAATTAAGGCAGAAATAACAAATAAATTTGTAACAAATGAAAACAAAGATATAATGTACCAGAATCTCTGGGACACTGCTACAGCAGTGTTAAGAGGAAAGTTTATAGCACTGCATCAAGAACTTAGATCTCACATTAGTAATCTAACATCACACCCACAGGAACTAGAAAAAGAAGAGTAAACCAACTGCAAAGCTAACAGGAGAAAAGAAATAGCCAAAATACCTAGGGATACAAATATCCAGAGAGGTGAAAGATCTCTACAATGAGAATTACAAAATGCTGCTCAAAGAAATCAGAGATCACACACACACACACACACACACAAATTCCATGCTCGTGGATAGGAAGGATTAATATTGTTGAATTGGCCATACTGCCAAAAGCAATTTACACATTCAATGCTATTTCTATAAAACTACCAGTATCATTTTTTCTCATATTTTTAGAAAAAAAAAACTATTCTAAAATTCATATGGAACCAAAAAAAAAGTGCTCAAATAGCCAAAGCAATCCTGTACAAAAATAACAAAGGTGGAGGTACCATACTACCTGATTTTAAACTATACCACAAAGATACAGTAACCAAAATAGCATAATACTGGTACAAAACCAGATATGCAGTCCAATGTAACAGGATAGAGGACTCAGAAATAAAGCTGCACTCCTACAACCATCTAATCTTCAGCAAAGTCAACAATAACGAGCAATGGGGAAAGGGTTCCCTTATTCAGTAAAAGTGCTGGAATAACTGGTGAACCTATGCAGGAGATTGAAACTGGAACACTTCCTTTTACTACATACAAAAGTCACCTGGAGATGAATTAAAGACTTACACATTAGTCCTAAAACAATAAAAACATAGAAGAAAATCTAGGAAATGCCATTCTGGATACAGGCCTTGGCAAAGATTTCAGATGAAGTCTCCAACAGCAATTGCAACAAAAACAAAAATAGACAAGTGGAATCTGATTAAACTGAAGAGCTTCTGCACAGCAAAAGAAACTATCAACAGAGCAGACAACCTACACAATGGGAGAAAATATTCACAAACTTTATATCTGACAAAGACCTAATATCCAGAATCTGTAATGATCTTCAGTAAATCAATAAGCAAAAACCAAACAACCCCATTAAAAAATGAGCAAAAGAAATGAACACACACTTATCAAAAGAAGAAATACACACATCCAACAAGCATATGAAAAAGTGTTTATTATCACTAATTATTAGAGAAATTCAAATAAAAACCACAATGAGATACCATTTGACACCCCTCAGAATGGCTACTATGAAAAAGTCAAAAAGTTACAGATGCTAGTGAGGTTTCAGAGAAAAGGAAAAGTTTGTATACTTTTAGTGGGAACGTAAATTAGTTCAGTCACTGTGGAAAGCAGTTTGGAGGTTTCTCAAATAATTAAATGGAACTACCATTTGGCCCAGCACTTCCATTGCTGGGTATGTACCCAAAGGAGTATAAATCATTCTATCGAAAAGATCCATGCACATGTAGGTTCATCACAGCAATATTCATAGTAACAAAGACGTGGAATCAACTTAGATGCCCATCAATAGTAGAGTGGATGAAGAAAATGTGGTGTATATATACACCATGGAATACTGTGCAGTCATAAAAAATACAAAATGTTGTCCTCTGCAGCAACATGATTGAGTGAGACACCATTATTCTAGGTGAATTAATGCTGGAAAGATAACCAAATACTGCGTGTTCTCGCTTATAAGTGGGAGCTAAACATTGAGTACACACTGACACAAAGATGGAAACAGTAGACACTGGAAATTTCCTTCCTTCCTTCCTTCCTTCCTTCCTTCCTTCCTTCCTTCCTTCCTTCCTTCCTTCCAGACGGAGTCTTGCTCTGTCACCCAGGCTAGAGTGCAGTGGTGCCATCTTGACTCATTGCAAGCTCCGCCTCACAGGTTCACACCATTCTCCTGCCTCAGCCTCCCGAGTAGCTGAGACTACAGGCGCCCGCCACCAAACCTGGCTAATTTTTTGTATTTTTAGTAGAGGCGGTGTTTCACCGTGTTAACCAAAATGGTCTCGATCTCCTGACCTCGTGATCTGCCTGCCTTGGCCTCTCAAAGTGCTAGGATTACAGACATGAGCCACCGTGCCCGGCAAACACTGGAGACGTCTTAAAGAGGAGGGTGGGAATTGGGTGAGAGTCAAAAAACTACCTATTGGGTATTCTGCTCACTGCTTATGTGATGAAATCATTTGGAAACCAAACCCCAGCTACATGCAATTTACAAATCTGCACATGTACCCCTTTAACATAAAATAAAAATTGAGAATGCACACACACGCACCCACACATTTGTTTATATAAACTCACTTCCTGCTTGCATGGTTCCTGATGGGAAATCCAAAGTGACTCTTATCCTCATTGCTCTAGAGGTAAGAGTTCAGCCTACGCTCCAGCTTCTGTCATAATTTTTCCTTTGGTTGTCTTGAATATGATATTCCTAGATGAAATTGTATTGTTATTTATTTATTTATTTATTTATTTATTTATTTATTTATTGAGATGGAGTCTCGCTCTGTCACCCAGGCTGGAGTGCAGTGGCGCGATCTCGGCTCACTGCAAGCTCTGCCTCCCGAGTTCATGCCGTTCTCCTGCTTCAACCTCCCGAGTAGCTGGGACTACAGGCATCTGCCACTACGCCTGGCTAATCTTTTTGTGTTTTTAGTAGAGATGAGGTTTCATCCTGTTAGTCGGGATTGTCTCGATCTCCTGACCTCATGATCTGCCCATCTCGGCCTTTCAAAGTGCTGGGATTACAGGCCTGAGCCACCGCACCTGGCCGAAATTGTGTTTTATTTGCATTTGTTATGCTTGGTGTTCTCTGGGCTATTCAATCTTATTTTGTGTATTTCAATAATTTTGAAAAGTTCTTGGCCAATTATTGTCTTAAACATTTTTCCTTCTGCTCTGTTCTCTATTTTTCTGCTTCCACTTTTCCAGTTATGAAAAGATCTTTTAATAATGTCTCAGAGTTCTTGGATGCTTTTGCTGTTTTTGTCTTTCTTTTTTTCTTTTTGCAATTCAGTGTGGTAAGTTTCTATTAACATCTCTTTGAGATTTTTTTTTTCCTGATCGGTTTTGATTATATTAAGACCATCAAAGATACTTTTTTATAACAATGTTTTTATATCTAGCACTTATTTTTGCATCTTAGATTTTCTGTTTCTGTGATTTCATTACACATCTGCTCTTGTATGTGGTCTATTTTTTTCCATTATATCCCTTAACACATGAACATTAGACAATGTAAATTTCTTGTCTGATAATTCCAACATTTGCTTCATATCTGAATCTGGTTCTGATACTTTCTTTGTTTCTTCATATTATGTTTTTACCCACCTTTTGGCATGAGTCATGCTTTTTGTTGTTGTCATTGTTGTTTTTTTAACTGAAAGACAGACATGTTATCTGGCAAAAGGAACTGAGATAAATAGGCTTAAACTTGAGAATTTACGTTAAGGTGGTAAGAAGTTGGGTTGTGTTTGGTGTTTGCTGTAACAATAGGTGCTAGAGGCTTTGAATTCCTCTTGTTTTCAGGTGTCCTCTTGACTTTGGCCTTCCCTATGTACTTCTTCTCAGTCAGAACCTGTGTCATGTAGATCTTTTAGCTTTAATCCACTGTTGTTATACTAGAGTTATGTTAGTGTGGTAGTACATTGTGCAAACAGGGGATTATTCTATAATCTCCACTCTCCAATCATTGAGACTTTAAAAAGGTTAAAGGGAGCTAGAGTGAAAGGAATAACCTCACATGGTCTGGGAGAGGGTTATGGTAAGATTTTTCCTTCTGAATACTAAGCTTTTGTTATGGAGAAGGCTCTGGGTACATTTCTCAATAAATACCCTTCTTCTCCTTTAGTCAGATCTTGGAAGTGGTCTTTTTAGAATCTTCACTGTGAGTACCTGGTTACATTTCTGAACTTTCCTACAAAAGTTTTGAGATCTACCTATTTTCACTCTGGTTTTAGTTTTTAAATCTCATGCTAGTCTACATGCAGCCTCTAGCAATTTTTTAAAATTACCATTTATCTTTAGCATCATTTTATGGCTCCAGTGGTTTTTATTCCAGGTAATCAGGTCTCTGCTGTGATTTTCTGGATTCATTTTTGGTTACATTTCTGAACCTTACTACGAAAGTTTTGGGATCTACCTATTTTTACTCTGGTTTTAGTTTTTAAGTCTCATGCTAGTCTACATGCAGCGTCTAGCAATTTTTCAAAATAAGCATTTATCTTTAACATCATTTTATGGCTCCAGTGGCTTTTGTTCCAGGTAATCAGGTCTTTGCTGTCATTTTCTTGATTCATCTGTCTTTCAAATTTTTATGATGATTGTTTGCCCTGCAAACTCAGCTCTTTTATAAATCCAAATAAAGTGATAATTTTCAGTTTATCTAGACTTTTATTATTGTAAGCTTCTGAACAAAAATTACTGAGGTCTTTACATACTAGAGCTGAAAATAGAAGTCTTTATGCATATTTTAACATTTTTATTCAATTAAATTTGATGTTGATCTTCATTTCACTAATATGGGGAAATTTTAGTTATAACCTTCATGGTGATATTTATTACTTAGAATAAGATAAAATAATCCCATATCTTACACAGTGTCAAAACATTGAGGTCTCTTAGGTACTGGTTTTTATACCCACAGCGTTTCTTGTCAAGGAGCCTATTACCCTGCACTGCCTAATGCATTTGGATGACTGCTACCCTGCTGCTTTTGTTCAACTTGGGGCACAAAAATCTTGGGAAGGTTGGTAGTCCATGTACCTCAGGATTAAATTATTTCTTTTAGGTGGTATTTGATATGCTTTGGCTGTGGGTTCCCACCCAAATTTCACCTCAAATTGTAATCCCCATAATCTCCCCATGTCAAGGGTGGGACGAGGTGAAGGTAATTGGATCATGGCAGGGAATGGGGTTCTCCCATACTGTTCGCATGATAGTGAGTGAGTTCTCATGATGGTTACATAAACATCTGGCATTTGCCCTGCTTGCACTCACTCTGTCCTGCTGCCCTTCTCCTTTGCCTTCCAACATGATTTTAAGTTTCCTGGGACCTCCATAGGAACATGGGAATGTGAGTCATTTAAACATCTTTTAAAAATTACCTAGCCTTGGGTATTTCTTCATAGCAGTGTGAAAACAGACTAATACAGTAAATTGGTATCAGGAGTGGGGTATTGCTGTAAGATACCTGAGAATGTAGAAGTGACTTTGGAACAGGGTAACAGGCAGAGGTTGGAACAGTTTGGGGGACTCAGAAGAAGACAGGAAGATGTGGGAAAGTTTGGAACTTCCTAGAGACTTGTTGAATGGCTTTGACCAAAATGCTGATAGTGCTACAATGAAATCCAGGCCTAGTGGTCTCAGATGGAAATGAGAAACTTGTTGGGAACTGGAGTAAAGTTCACTCTTGCTATGCTTTAGCAAAGAGACTGGTGGTTTTGCCTCTGCCCTAGAGATCTGTGGAACTTTGAATTGGAGAGAGATAATTTAGCATATCTGGAGGAAGACATTTCTAAGCAGCAAAGCATTCAAGAGGTGACAGAGCATAAAAGTTTGGAAAATTTGCAGCCTGATGATGAATAGGAAAGAAAACCTCATTTTTCTGGGGAGAAATTCAAACTGGCTGCATAAATTTGCATCAGTAACCAGGAGCCAAATGCTAATCACCAAGACAATGGGGAAAATGTCTCCAGGGCATGTCAGAGACCTTGGCAGCAGTGCCTCCCATCACAGGCCTGGAGACCTAGGAGGAAAACATGGTTTTGTGGCCTGGGACCAGGGCACTCGTGCTCTATGTAGCCTCAGGACATAGTGCTCTATATCCCTGCTGCTTCAGCTCCAGCCATGGCTAAGATGAGCCAAGGTACAGCTCAGCCCATTGTTTCAGAGGGTGAAAGCCCCAAGCCTTGGCAAGTTCCACATGATGTTGAGCCTGTGGGTGCTCTAACCTCTGCCTACATTTCACAGGATGTATCAAAATGCCTGAATATCCAGGCAGAAGTTTGCTGCGGGGGTGGAGCCCTCATGGAGAACCTCTTCTAGGGCAGCACAGAAGGAAAATGTGGGGTTGGAACCCCCAGAGAGAGTCCCCACTGGGGTATGGCTAGTGGAGCTGTGAAAAGAGGGCTTCTGTCCCCCAAACCCCAGAATGGTAGATACACTGGCAGCTTGTACTGTGTGCCTGAATAAGCTGCAGATACTCAATGCCAGAGTGTGAAAAAAGATTGAAGGGAGACTGTACCCTGCAAAACCACAGGAATGGAGCTTCCCAAGGCCATGGGAGCCCACTTATTGCATCAGCATAGCTTGGATGTGAGACATGAAGTCAAAGGAGGAGATCATTTTGGAACTTTATTGTTTAATGACTTCCCTATTGGATTTTGGACTTGCATGTGTCCTGTACCCCTTTGATTTGGCCAATTTCTCCCACTTGTAATGGCTGCATTTACCTAATGCTTGTACACCCATTGTGTCTGGCTAGTAAGTAACTTGCTTTTGATTTTATAGGCTCAGAGGCAGAAGGGACTTGCCTTGTCTCAGATGAGACTTTGGACTATGGACTTTTAAGTTAATGCTGAAATGACTTAAGACTTTGGGGACTGTTGGGAAGGCATAATTCATATTGAAATGTGAGAAGACGTAAGATTTCGGAGGGGTCAAGGGCACACTGATATTGTTTGGCCCTGTGTCCTAACCCAAATCTCACCTCAAATTGTAAACTCCAGAATTCCCATAAGTCAAGGACAGGTGGAGTAATCAGATCATGGGCAGTTTTCCCCATGCTGCTCTCATGATAGTGATTGAGTTACCATGAGATCTAATGGTTATATAAGAGTCTAGCGTTTCCCCTGCATGCACTCACTCCATCCTGCCACCCTGTGAAGAAAGTGCCTGCTTCTCCTTTGCCTTCTAAGGCAAAGATTACAAGTTTCCTGAGGCCTCTCCAGCAACGTGGAACTGTGAGTCAATTAAACCTCATTCCTTCATAAATTACCCAGTCTTTAATATTTCTTCATAGCAGTGTGAGAACAGACTAATATCCTATTTATTCTAGATTTTGTGGGAGTGTAGCAAATAGGGTCTAGGACACACATAATCATTGATTACAGAATATGTAAACCTCCATCTCGCTGTCTCATCTGTGAGTATCTCAGTCCTGCTGCTTATTCTAGCCATTCTTTTCTCTTGTCTGTCCTCCCTCTTTTCTCATAGCAAACACTCTTCATTATAGTTTCAATATATTAAATGTTTAAATATTTATTCAATATATTACATATTAAGAAAATGAAAGAGACCAAGAGAAGTCATTAAGAAAACCTAACTTTCCCCTGGATTATATCTTTACGTTCAACAGATTTGATATTTTCTCAATGTAATATGCACCACAGGTTCACTAGCTTTGTGTATCTGTGTGTGAACACATATGTGAAAATACATATGTATACAAGGTGGAAGAAAAACGTGGGAATAATGTTGGGAAGTACATACATTTAACAGTAGTCACTGCTTTTTGTTTGCCTGTTTGTTTATTCCATTACACTAACATCTTTAACCTAGATTTTAAAAAAGGGGATCTACAGAATATTCTTTACTCTTATATTTCAACACACTTAGACTTCTAATGACTACAAGCCCTGATATATTGTGAGATTCAAAGTCTAATTGAATATGATGTAAAGAATAAAATGTCTAAATTTCAGTGTTTTCCCCTCATTATTTCCCACACAAAATCCTAAAATAAAACTTCTACAATTGTTTAAAGAATAAATACACATTTAAATTTTTGTCTTACTGCTCTAGTATTGAAAATAGCCATAGACATTACAAAATGTATACTCAAGAATAAAGTACAAGATCCACGGTAAACCAAAGAAATTTGTTTGGAACTTATGAAGCATATAAATACTGTACTTATGGAATATAGATAAATTAGCTGAAAATAATAATTGGGTAAGGGGAGTACTCATTTAAAATACCCAATAAATTGCAGCACAATGGGAACAAAGTGCTGATGCTGGGAACTGAACTCCAGCCTTCTGTTTCCATAAGCATTTCTGTTTTCACAATGGATCTCTGTTTACAAATAACTCCCATGGCAATTTTAGTTAATATATGCATAGTGTAGGGTTGAAAAAGAACATGTTTGTGTCTGTGTATATGTACAAACATACAATTTAATAGCAAATATTTATTTGTCTATGATAACCTGCTTGAAGTGTTTTCTAGTACGTAACATATATTCTATTTATTGTATTTTTTACAATCCTAGTAATATCACTACTATATCATTCAATATTTACATATTGGATAGATGAAATAAGAGACTTGCCCAAGGCTACATTGCAATAAACAATTCAACTTTAATTAAATACAGGATTTAAGTCAAGTAAATCTGGCTCCAAAGTCTATGCTCTTAACTCATTCATTTGGCTCACCACTCTGGGCTCATTGCATTATTGTATTAACGTCTATGTGAGTAACAGCACAATATACATATCATACACTATTTGCTTCTAATCCATCAAAGTTTTTCTTTTGAAGCAGTGATTTTAGGGTAGAATAACATAGGATTGTTTTGCCTTTTTTACAAAAAAATTCTATACTGTATTTTATTTTCAGTTTATTAAAGCTGTAAGAAACATCAAAATAAGGTATCATATACTAATATTAGTTTTATCAATAGATCTTATATTAATATTTTGTTATATGATATAAATAGATTGTTATAGTAAGTAATACATATGTATTATTATTATCTCGAGACAAAACATACAGGGACAAAAGGGTTTGCTTTATAACACAATGGATTGATTTGAGTAACACATTATCAGTGCTTCATTCACCTACACAACCTCTAGATGCCTTCCAGTAGTTACTATTAATTCATCATTCAAATTGCAATCAAAAAGCTAAACTCCAAAATAGTCAACAATTTTTCACCATGAAAGTAATGTGAAAAGAAACCATATTTCTGAACTCTAGAATGTCAATGTGTCTTCTGGGATAAATGGTATTCTGAATATGTTCACTATTAACTTTCCCTTACAGAACACAGATTGGGTTTGTTATCAGTTATATTGATGGGTTGTCCTCAGATGGTTGAAGACTGAGGCTGCAGGGATGATTGAAATCTGTAGGCGGAAGAGACAACTGCAATTCCTGGAGGTGTTAGAAGTCTGCAGTGTTTTGGAGGTCTGGTGCTGCCATTTATATTTCTCTTCCCTGGAACTCTTTCTTCATAACAGATTTGGAACTAAAAATAAAGTAAATCTACCATGCTCTGTTAGGAGTTTGATTTTTCAAAGAAATCTTGCCACCTCCTTTGAGAAAATTTCTAATGAATTTTACACCCTTTCCTCCATTTATTATTTCTACCAATCTGGCCACATTTTTATTTTAAAATGAGAACATTGAAGTCAACATTGTCTTTTAATTTTACAACTAACTTGTATGTTTTCTTTCTACCAGTTCTCTAGAAACTCTTAGTTCTTGGAGCCAATGTTCATTAACTGTATGCTTTGATTAATTTCTTGACTTTTAAATGATATTTAGTAAAACTTTTATGTTTAGTCACCCAGTATATTACTGTGTGTGTGTGTGTGTGTGTGCGCATGCACATGCGCGCACACACGTGTATCTCTGTGAGGCAGAAACAGTTGAGTTTTGCTGTTTGTAAATAATATAAGCCAATGTGCTACAAATAAGTGCTTACATTTATTTTGCCATAGGCAAGATTTTTTTGGTAAATGTATATTTTCTCACTGAAAGTACATATCAAAATACTTGCAAAGAATTTTTAAAATATATAATCTTTGTTAATTTTTTGCATGATTTATATTGCAGAAGACTCTAAAGGTGAGATGATAAAAGCTTTTTCAGAAAGAGGGTAGACCTTTACTAAACCTGTACCATAGAATCTACTTCGTTATGTGCAAAAATAATTTAATTCAAAAGAACCATATTTTTAGAGATTAATTTTTATAATGTATGTCTAATACGTAGTTTTAACATATTCCAAATCCATAGTTTCAGACCCGGGTACCCAGATGTTCTGCAGTTGGCAGTTAATACTAATAAGCAGAGCAATTAGATGAAAAAGTACACTAATAAAATATACCCAGCTTTGGGTTTTAAATGTAGAAATTCTAGACTAATTTGGGAATTTTGAAAGTTAATAGTGTTTTTTAAATTCTAGAATAATATCTTTTGAAATAAGAGAAAGAACCCTTTATAGCAGTTCCATAAGCATCTACATTTGGGCTTTGGACATATTTTCTAGGCAAAATATTTTTTGAGACAGAAAATTATTTTGTCCTCAAGGGGAAAATCACAGAATCTTAAGTTGAAAAGGGTCTAGGAAGTCACCTGGTCAACTGACAACCAAGGTAGATATTACCTTTGTTCCATGCCTGATGGGTTACATGGTTGTCACCTAGTTGCTCTCTGGACACATCTATGAAGAGTGTTTTGACTTCTTTTTTTTTTGAGACGGAGTCTTTCACTCAGGCTGGAATGAAGTGATGTGATTTCCATGCACCACAACTTCTGCCTCCCAGTTCAAGGAATTCTCCTGCCTCAGCCTCCTGAGTAGCTGTTATAGGCATGCGTCACCACACCCAGATAATTTTTGTATTTTTAGTAGGGATGGGATTTCACCATGTTGCCAGGCTGGTCTCAAACTCCTGACCTCAAGTGATCCGCCGGCCTCAGCCTCCTACAGTGCTAAGATTACAGGTATGAGCCACCGAGCCTGACCTTGACCTTTTTTAAGAGTGATTCTAATTGTTACGGAGTTGAAAGTTGGCTCTCAGTAATGTCATTAGACAAAAATTTCCCCACTGAGTTATATTCTTCCTTCTGAATGTAACTCAGAATAAGTCTCATTTCTTGTTGATCTAAGGTCCTTTATTTGAGGATAGCTAAACTGTTCACATTATCTTTTCTTTTCTCCTTTAAACTTAGCTTAGTCATTCAGACGAAAGAATACGGAAGATGCTTTTAGTCACTACTCTTTGGATTCCTGGTTCTCTAACTTTACTCCTTGTTAAGGCTCATCTCTTCCTCATTTCCTCTTCTCCCTCAATTCTGTTAGTTACTATGTCTGATTCAGTAGGTTCCTTTTGTTCTGAAATCAGGTATAATTGAATTTCATTGTTTGGGATCAATGAACTTCATAGCAGGAAAATTATCATCATCATAATCACATCAACATATATGGGTAAAAACATTATAGATGTTTTGCATTCAACTATTTAATGTATTGATTTTATCTTTTAAAAATTTAGTTTTGTTTTTCCATTGTAAATCCAGAGAAATAATGTATTTCTCCAAATGTTTTGACAGTCTCTTGACACAGCACAGCACTGCTACTCTTGGGAGTAAGGCTACCACTATTTAATAAACACAATCATGTCCTCTTAGAAAGAGGCATGAGAAAAGTAGTGGAGGATTAGATTTTAACAAGTAGTCAGAGAAGGTGAATTTTATGGTTGAGATATATGATTGTTAATGCGAAGTAATATATTGGATTTTAGTAGTTAAAACATGAATATGTTTGTGTTTTAGATGCTTTCCTTAACTAGAAAGCACATCACTGTCTAAGTTGAATGCTATTTAAGGTATTCAGCAGTAAAATTCATTAAATAATTCATTCTGGCAATGTACACTAACTTATAAGAGCAATAGCTTCAGTATTTATGATTATTGCCAGATCGTCTCATCTTCAGAAATATCACCTGCTGGCTTACACCTGAGGAAGGATGCTTTTAATTCCTACTCATCAACAATTTTAATATAGTAACCTTTTTAGTATTTACTAAGATATATAGAAAATAGTTAAGCCTGTCTGGTAGGCACCTTCAACCTTGAATGTCTGACTGAGCTCAGCTGGGTTCCACTAGGAGGATTCAAAGTGGGATATGAAAGACAAAAAAACAAAATGAAGATTTAGTTAGAAATAACTCGATCATAACATTTAGGTACTGCTGAGTATGGATGATGCTTTTATCTGTTTTACTCTTTATTTTCCAAAGAAATGACACCTGTGACGCCTGCCTAACAGTGAATATTTTACCTATCCAGAAGGAGTTATAATCAGTTTTGTCATTATAAATCTGTTCTTGTTTGTTTTCTCTTAACAAGTTCAGTCATACTCTAGTGCAACAAGAATAACTTACCATGAAAGCATAGTTATCAATACACTCAACTTTCCACTCTAATTTTAATGTCGGACGCAAATGATATGGCAGACAGATATTTATTGGGATCATGTCTCTTTCATTCTCTCAGTGGCCAAATAACTACATGAATTTATTTTGTGATTTTGTTAAATGCTGTATAATTGCCCCAAAGAGGTAGTATCTTTTTAAACTTGATTTTTCCCCTTTGTGTATGTGTGTGTATGTGTAAGATTTCTGTATTATTCTTGTAACTTCTCTGAAAGTTTGAAACTGATTAACATAAAAATTTAAAATAAACTGTATTCAGAGGTACCAAAAATATACACAAAATCTCATAATGTCTGTTAAATCCTCCTACATTTAATAATTTCAAAAACAATTTAACTCTTCCAAACAAACATATTTGGGAGTAGTTTTTGTGTATCATGGTCTTTTGTCTCGTAACATTTCAGTTAGTATTTCCTAGGACCATGGATATTCTCTTACAAAAGGACTGTACAGTTATCTAGTATAAAATATTAATACTGGTACTTAATTCTATGAGTCGTATTCTGATTTTTGTCCCAGTAATACCTTTGATACCTTTGTACCACCAAGAATAAGGTCCAAGACCACATATCAAATTTAGATATCATGTCTGTTTAGTCTCCTTCAATGTGGAAAAGTTCCTTAGTTTTTCTTTGCCTTTCATGACATTGCCATTTTTGAATAATCCATGCCATTATTTTATAGAATGTTTCTTAATTTGGGTTTGTCTGATATTTCCTCATGATTTGATTCAGGTTATGCATTCCTGGCTGAAAAATAACAAAAGTGATGAGTCCTTCTTAGGTTATCAGATCTGGTGGGAAAACAATCTAATAGTAGGTTTTATTTTTATTGTTTTCTGTTTTAGTTCACGTATTTTTTTCTTCTCGAAACCCAGTGGAATTTTAAAGAGTAAAACAAGAGGTGAGGCAGCTAGGGTTGGATTTTTAGTGGTGCATTATAGAAAGGATTCCCACTGGAAAAAATGTTTTCAGTTTAGATCCTGATTAGGGAATCATTTTTCTATCTTTTTAAAAATTATTTATTTATTTATTTATTTATTTATTTATTTATTTATATATTTTTGAGACGGAGTCTCTCTCTGTCACCCAGGCTGGAGTGCAGTGGCACAATCTCGGCTCACTGTAAGCTCTGCCTCCCGGGTTCATGCCATTGTCCCACCTCAGCCTCCCAAGCAGCTGGGACTACAGGTGTCCGCCACCGCGCCTGGCTAATTTTTTTGTATTTTTAGTAGAGACGGGGTTTCGCCATGTTAACCAGGATGGTCTCAATCTCTTGACCTTGTGATCCGCCCGCCTCTGTCTCCCAAAGTGCTGGGATTACAGGCATGAGCCATGGCGCCCGGCCAGGGAACCATTTTTCTACAGAGAACATCCACCAACCCAACTCTATGCCTTTTATTTCTTATAGTGTAGGTACAACAGTGATGAAATGATGCAAAAATCTCCAACAATGAGACAGCTGCCCCGTGTACTCAAAGCTAAGACAGACCAGAGGACAGGCCCATGCAGTGTCCAGGGTGAGGCTGTCAGGAAGCAGCACCATTTCTAAAGGGGCAAGAAACTAGCAGCTGCCGGGTTCGTTAGAGATAAATATACTGATGTTTAGAACCCTAGTGGTGAACAGCAAGCTACTGAAAAGTGAGATCTGGATTTAACTGATATGTATTACCTGTAGTGTGTTGTCTAGAGACTGGTTGTTTCTGACTTGTGGTTCTTCTGGTCTCTGGCATCTGAAAATGAACAGGAGCAGGATAGATTTGACCTGGAACTCTAACTATAACTCAACACTAACTCCAGCTCTAACACTAGTTCTAACTTTAGCTCTAGCTCAAACTCTAATTCACTCTAACTCAAATCTCCTCTTAATTTGGGCTCTTTTTACTCTTGTGTTTAAAAGATTGCAAGTCTTTTATCTTTCTCCACAAGTTCTAGTTGATCTGTAAGAATTTTTTTCCCTAAATTATATCAACTTGACTCCTTCACGCCTCGTAGTCTCTTTTGCTGGATTTTACCACTTCACTACTTCCAAGTGACACACCATAGGCTAGCCTTTATGTTATGCATGGAAAATTGAATTTGTTAATTCCTTAATGAGATGATAATTAAAAATATATTATCAGAAAACATACTGATCATCATCTATAGTTTGTAGTAAACAGGTCTATAGTATGTCAATTCTTTCTTTTATCTTCATAAAGTCTCTAGATAAAAGATGTAATGAAATTAAACAAATACCTAAAATACAATCAATCCTCCAGTGCTTATAATATGCACCATAAAGTGAACAGATCCCCTTTGGATAATATCTTAATTTCTGTTGAGTTGTGACATGTGTGGTAGCTAATTATGGTTGACACTAAAACAACTCATTTCTCTGCTTCAAGTGCTTAAAATACTGGAGGAAATAAAAATTATTAAACACATATAAGACCAAAATAAGCAACATTATATTTCTATACCTTATGTTTGTCAAGCCTTGTTGGGTTGACATATCACACTTTACTATTGCTATTAATATTTTTCCTACTTGATATCATACTATTAAAATATACTTTAAAAGAAGACACAGAAACAGAATAATACAAATGTAAAAGATTTAACAAAAATGCAAAATTATAACTTGAAACCTACTTCTGAAGTAAGTTGATGACACTTATCATAGTTATTTATGATTGAACTAAGTGTTGCAATATAGATTGTAGGGCACAGGCAATATATAATGTTTGGATGACTTGGACAACAGTGAAACTGTAGCCCATATGATGATCTGTTGTATAATTTAAGAACTTGGGAAGTAGAGAACATACCTTTAAGATGCAATGAGAAAAAGTACTTATTTTTGCTTTTAATATCTTCAGTATTTTCATGTCAATGACTGTGAAGGGAACAGAATAAGAGGGTGGCAACACCAGTAACGGTGATCACCATTTTTTGCTCTAATGATCATATATTAGACAGGTATAAGAAAAACTGGTGTTCTCACTTTGTTACTCCCTGAGTAACCTTGATTAAGGCATATAAAAACACCAAAAAATCTTAGAGTTTCCTCATCTGCAACATAAGGAAGTTGAACCAGAAACACAATCTCTGAAATAATACAATTCAGGGAAGTACTTTGCAAAAGCAATGGCACTTGCCGTCTGTCTCAGCTTTTCCTGTTGAGAAACTGACCATAATGGAATGAAAGTGTAGGAGTAATTTTCCTAAAGTAGGATCATCAATTGGGTCACTTGATTTCTTTTTAATCTGCCATTTCATCAGAAATTTCACCATGTACCTCCCCTAGGGGAAAAAATTGCCAATCTGGCCAACTAAAACCTGAAAATGGAGCAATTGCTCCTAAAAGACACTTTCTATGTAATCCTACAATTATGAGCCAAGTTTCTTCTTTCCATCTATTATATTCTGTAAATATAATGTATTTAGAAAGGTTCACTGCCTGAGAACGTTGTGATATTTATATAAGCTCTGAGTTCTTTTATGCCGTTTGAGGAAGGTAATTAATCCACATCAAGTAAGTAGTAATAGTGGCAAGACTTAGACCCATTTCTTATTGTTGCATCAAAGGCTCATTTTGGTTCCTTATGAAGCCGTACTTTTCATTTTGGACTATTCAGTCAGGGAAAAATTAATTGTACATACTGTGTACTCACTTTATCTTCTGCAGGTTGGACCTATGATGAAAACCTCAAGTGTTACTGAGGTGAGAAATGTGGCCCCCCAGGAGAGGGCAAGGGGAACCATATATAGAAATTAAAAATAGGTAAGTGATTAAGAAATGAACCTGAGTGACTTGGAATGAGAACCATTGAAATAATAATTTTATTCTTTGTTCCTGTTTCTTAGTATTGTTCCACTTGCACCACAGCTTCTCTGCCACTCTTTTACCTGCTTTCCCAAAGGCAACTTGGCATGTAGATTGCATTTGTCAAAACAGAAAATATAATACTTTTGAAAATCACTATATCATGATTATTGTATCAGTTTCCCAGGGTGGCTGTATCAATGCAACACACAGAATTATTTAAACAGAAATTGTTATTTTCTCATAATTTGGGGGCCAGAAGGCCAAGATTAAGGTGTTAGCAGGCCCTTGCTCCCTCTGATGGGGCTAGGGAAAGATCTGTCCTGGGCCTCTGTTCTAGTTTTTGCTGGTTTGTGATCAATCTTTGGCATTCTTTTTTTCCTCAATTACCCTGATGTCTGCCTTCATCTTCACCTGAACTTCTCCCAGTAGGCTTGTCTTCTTCTAACGACACTAATCATATTGGATTAGGAGCCCATCTTACAACAGTATGACCTCATCCTCATTTAATGACTTGTATTTGCAACAATCCTATGTCCTAATAAGCTCACATTCTGGGTTATTGGGGTTTACGACTTCAACATATGCATTTTAGGGGAGATATAATTCCACTCATAACTCTTATAGAAAATGATCACAAATTTGGTCACCTGCTTTGCTGTGACTCTTCTCCAAGATGAAGTCACACTTCATATTGCTGACAGTGCTTTCACCTTTGCTATTCAAGTTTTCCTCTTTTGCCTCTTTTGTTGTTATTGTCAATTCCCAGTAACTAGTGCACTTGCTGACACATGGCATGACTGTGAAATTGAAGTGAAATAGTTAATACTATGGAAACATAGCTTTCTTCCTATTTTGTCTATTTTCCTTCTATTTCAAAGACCACAGAGATTTGTCCCTGTTCTATTCATCCTTTGCCTTTACTCCATCAGTCTTATTTCCATTCAGGTAAATGAAAAGTCAATATTATTGCTCAGATCAGCATCTGTATATGAAAGTCTTGGCAAATTTTTAAAAGCCTGTGAGATGATTAGAACTTTATGACATAATTTCCATTTCCCTTCAAATGTATAAATCAGGACAAAACATTCCCTATGATGTGAATACTTCCATGACCACATTGATCATAATAAATAGACTTAGATTACTTTAAAGTACTTTAAATATGTAATAGATTTTTCTAACCTTGTGATTTAAAGCAAAAAATTTCGTCGATTATTAGTTGTTAATGGATTCTTGTTGTCAATTGTTCATTTGGTGTGAAATAACATATAAATAATTGCAGCCCTTATCTGGTGATGAGGACCCATGTTTTATATGACATTTGAATTTGAAATCAATGTACTATTGATGCTTTACAATGTAATGACTTGTAGAGATCCTAAACTGGAAGGTTAAATGTAAAATCTACTGACTATGACAATGAACTGAAGTCACTACTTATTAAGGTCTTCAAAGAAATACAAAGACATTCACTCTCTTAAAAAGAAAAAAAGCAAACCTACATAAGTATGTTTTACAATTGCATAATTTTAAATGCTCAACACAATATGGGAGATACTTTTGAATTAAAAGAGACTGCTCCGTTTGAGATACTTTTGAATTAAAAGAGACTGCTCCGTTTGTTTTCCAAATGACTGTACTACCTTTAGCCAGTCAGGGGTGATTTCAAGTAATCTTATCTTGGCAGCAAGCCAATGAGCCCCTGCACGCTTTGGTGTTAGACACAGGGCACTAGTGCATGCTTGGTCTGTCAGATCACTCATGAGACCAACTCTGCTTAGTGCAATTTTTAAATTTCTACTGCAGCTTCTATCCCAGATACACAGAAATGGTAAGGATTTCAAAGACAGTACTAAAAAGTGAATGCTGCTTGTTGGTGATGCAATTAGAGAGAAGACATAAGAAATTTAGGAATTATCTCTAATTCCTGATCATTACTTCATGTTTCATTTATATGCTGACCACTTAATAAGGATTTTTTATTGTTAAAAGATAGATGCCATAAATCTTTCCTCATTAATACCTCAGAGACCCTATACCAATGTAAATGAACAAATCCAAACCAAACCAAGAAGGACAAAAAAATTGAACTGAACGTTTGTAAAATTCCAATGGAAGTTTATAATCTAAGAATTTGCTTTAAACCCTAATCCATTTCTGATTTTGGAGCTCATACTCAATTTGTCTGACATTCATAATTAGTATCTTTTTATTTGTCTCACATATATTTCATTATATTTTCAGTTCCATAAAAGATACAAAGTTTTGAGATATATTTGTATAAACCTTGGTTTTCTCATCTTTACAATGGAAATCACTGTCTCTTATACAGTATGGGATTTTTTTGAATATCAAATGAACACCTATTAAATACCTAACCATTTTCTGAGTGCTGTTAAAACCAGTTAAGAACAATAATTCTAGTGCATTACTATATAAATAATAATCATTTAGAATTACAAAAATGATTCACTTCAGCCGCTTGATGAAACCAAAAGCTGATAAGCAAGCAAGATTCACTTGTCATTTTTTCTTCCTATTTTTTCTAGTTTACTAAAACTGGTGCTCAGAATTGTTCCCTTATTCCTCAAAGCAGTGTTGTTTTGAATGCTTTTGGTTCTTTACTCAAAATTTGTAGTCTGTATTATATTAAAATTTAGATTGAAAGATTAAAAAATAACTATAGAGTTAAGAGTCTCAATTGTGGATCTGTCTTTTGCTTACTGTCATTCACATTGAATATGCTTTTCTGCCATACAGGATTACCAACAAAATCAGAAACATTAAATTTGGAAGAGAGTTTTAAAATCCTGTACTTTCACAATTGCATTGAAAAGGTGGCAACTATAGCCAAGAGAGAGAATATGACTTTCAAGAGGTTACCTTTTTAGGAATAGCAGTCCTATCTGGAAACCACATTTCTTCCAAGTCCAGGCCCATTTCTTTTCTTCCCATTTTTTTCCTCAGTAGTTTTGTAATTTTAATATAATTAAGGAAAGTTTAAAAGCTCTACCAAGAACATCTAAATATTATCACATTACTTCAGGAAAATTATAGATTTTTAATTGATGTTTTTCTTATTAACAACAATAGCAACAAATCATTGTCCTCTTAGCAATGTTAGAAAAGAGTAAAGAAATAGTGAGAGGTCCTTGTCCTTTAAAATGTAGAGGGAGTAAATGCATATGAACAAATAATAATAATTGGGGGATATAAATGCTATGTAATAAACACACTTGCAAAGGATTTTAGGTGGAATGAAATTAACACATGAAACAATAATGGAAAACATAAGGCCAACCCGTAAACTTCGGAATAAATGATTTGGAGCTTAATCAATCCTTACTATGAGTTATATTAGTTGGAAATGTGTTAAGGAGAAGGTGAGACAGTGCAGGTGCTTGCAAAATTTTAATTGCTACTCATGATAAATAAATGTTTTATTGTAGTTCAAACATACATATGTATATGTCATACATGTATCTTAAAGAAGATTCATGAACAAGTCTTATTCTTATTAATTATGATACACTCTGATCTATTCCTTTCCATTCCAGTGTCTGGTTGTGAACCAGGAAATTGACTTTACAATCTGTAGTCTGAAATACACTGAACTAGCTTGTATCAAACATCTGTTATATATCAGTCTTTTGGATAGGCATTGCATACATGCCACCTCACTGAATTTTCCCTGGATTTGGTAAGGCAGGTATTGTTACATCTTTTTAGAAATGAGTAAGTTGAGCTGCATTCTGAGAACATCTTGTTATGCAAAGCTGGCACATCTGAATGGCGCAGTTTCTGCCCTAGTGAATGGCATGAAGGTTCAAAAAAGCTTGACAAAGGGCAAGACATAAGAAATGTGGAGAAAGCTTGGCCATATTGCCTGCACCCAGGCCCATCAGGCTTTATACAGACCTGTTGGCTTTTGTGGTAGCCTATCCTACACTTTCCAATTCTATAAACTTCTTTTTTTCTCCCTAATAAACCATTGTTCTTCTTACTCATAATATGGGGCATCTCTGCTCTCCATTCTAGTGATGCCACAATTCCAGTATCTGCAACATTTGCTTATAATTAACCTCAGGCTGACTGTACCTTCCACCACACGTAGCCTTCAAGAAAAGGTCAGGCATGTGTGCCTTAGGAGCTAAGTTGTCCTGAGTTCAGATTCTTGACGTAGTATTTTTTATTGTGGTGGTCTTAGCCATGTCATTCAATCTTTCTGAAAATTAATTTATTTACTTATAAATGTGCCAACCTTATGAAATATTCTGAAAAAAATGAAAATAGAACACAAATTGGCTGGCACACAGTGAACACTCACAGCATTACTCTTCCTGGGACTAGGCTCAAAGGAAGCTCTCTTGTCCATGGCACTGAACGAGCCTGGGGGCCTCCTGAAGAATCTCAGCATCCTCATGGTGAGGAAGTTTCTCAGACACTGTCTTTTTCCTTTGTGTCCATTTGTTCCTGGGACACATCTGTGATAATTGAAAATAGTCCTAATTCTCAATTTTGCTGACAAAATGCCCCCCAATTGTAAATTTCATGGAAAGTGAAACCATATCAACCTTTACCTTTTCATGTCATGAGGTAGTTAGTACAACTCAAGCATTAGAATAAAAGAAGGAATGCTTTGAATTGCTTTCTCTCTGAACTTCTGAATGCCTGAAACTCTCAGAACAAGACTCCTGAATTAATAATAACTAACATTTCTTGAGGACTCACTCTAGTCCAGGCAAGTACATTATGTTTCTGACCACAACTCTGTTAGACAAGTTCTATCATTATTCCCATTTCACAGATAAAGGAATTAAAGGTGGTAAGCAACTTGCCTTTGATCACATACCTAAGACCTGTTCAAGCTTAGTTTTTATCTTACACAACCTAACTTTAGACACTGTACCTTTAATCATGAAATGGCACCACTTCCTTTGTGGATTAAAAAAAATCATTGTCTTTAGAGAGATCATGGGAAAATAATGAGTATATCAGAAGGAAGTATATAATACAGTAGAACTCAATGAAATTATGTTTTTATTTTAACTGGGACTCACAAATATAGAGTAGAACTGAGATACCAGGACAGAGGAGAAGTACATAGTAGTGGAATATGCTTCCACATTAAAGAGGGCATAAGTTTTAACATTATCTGTCCTCTTGTTCATGACTAAGTCAAAGAAGACTAGATCAGCAGAAACAACCACCGAGTGGCAACTCATCCTTCAGAGGCTCTAGTGAAAGAAATTGATTGTGTCTCTTCTAACTGGTTAGAAAAATAAATTTTAAAAATAAATTTTAAAAAATAAATTTTAAAAGAGTGAGTACATGAAGTACAGAAGAGTAAGTACATGAAGAAGGCTTAGACAGAAACTCTAAAAATCAGAAAGCAACTCACAAAGAGGCAGTTAGAAAGTGATTTTCTAATTTACCATTTACATATTTTAATTGTTGACAGTCAGCTAATAAGCCTTTTTCTGTAGTAGCCAAATGTACATTTTGAAAAGTAGCTATTAATGACGGCAGTCATTCATTGCATGCTCACTAAAGATTGGGTAGTTGTTAAGCACTGCCTGAGACTTCCTCCACTGATTTCTCATAACCATCTACTGGGATATGTATTATTATTCCTATTGAAAACATGAGGAGGTTAAGGTTTATTGAGGTAGATCAACTTTCCTAATGAAAATGTTATAGTTACATATGAAGTTAAGATTTTAATATACAGGCAGAGTCATATGAAACTGTCAATATTTGACTTATTTTGATCTACAGAAAAAAACTCAAACACCATTTTATATAATTCTGCCCTACAAACATTATTGCAGAGTTCATGATCATAATCACTTGGTTTTACTGCTTTATTCAAGGGAAAAACAATGGGATTTTAGAGTCAATGGAAAGAGACTCAAATTCATTTAGATTTCTCTGAGTGTTTCATTTTTCTGTCTTCCATTTCACCTGAAAAATTTGACCATGATACCTACAAGATTATGAAAACTACTGGAAAGTGGAATTATAGAAGTGGTCTTTATTTCTGTAGTATCTGTAGTGGCTTTTCACAAATGCCCACTGACTAGAATGTAACACATTTCCGATACTGTTCTACAATTTTGTCTAATTCTTTGTTCTAAAAAGGTTGTTAAAATGTTATTTTTTAAAATTCCTTGCTTTATTTCCAGCTTCAATAATTAAGTACTTTAATTTAAAAAATTAAATGTAAAAGGTCATTAATAAAACCTTAAAAAGGCAGAAAGTCCTTGAAAAATCTGTTTGTGACTCATAATTACAGTAATTACAGTCACTGTGACTTTTTAGAGTGATCAATATTAAAAATATTTATGTATATAAATATACCTTTAAACACACACAAATTCAACTTTAAATTCTGATGTAACAAAAGTAATGACCTTGCTTTTCTTGCTTTTACAACAGCAAAAAGTGGTAAGCTTTTAAACTTTAAGTTTTGACCAGCATCCCTTAAAGTTCTATTTTAGAAACTGTTCCCATTTACACAATTTACATTGGATACAATTTGTGCATAAAAATGAATTTTTAAGAAGGAACAAAAGGAAAGTTTAATTCTTTAAAACAGACTGATTGAAGTAGGGGTTTAAACAGCTCATCTTTGCTCACAAAACACAAGGACAAAGCAGATAGAGCTGTAGAAAATATAATTTTATGTTGCTGGAAAAATGAATTATTCCACTAGGTGGCAATGTTGATTCATCTACTCATGTTTGAACAGAAATTTTTATCGTCTTGAAAGCAGTAGGAGTCTGTTTTTCCCTTTAAAAAAAAAAAAAAAAAAAATCTAATGAAAATTCCTGCATAGGAAAGAGCTGATTTGGGCAATTCTGAACTTGAAAAATGGGTGCTTCTTGCCATTAGAAACCTTATAAATAAGCCTGCACCAAATAGGTTAGTTCTTTTGGCATACAAACAAGAAGGTTGATGACATATGTAACTTCCATCTAGATTCAATAGGTTTAGAAGCAAACTGTTTTTATCTCATCTATCTCTCACTGTTTGGAGCTCTTTTAACTAGGAGCTGTGTCATTGAAATATCTTTCCTCCCTGTTATCTGCTTTCTTTGGTAATCAGAGACTCTGGCATACCCAAGGAATCTCAATTTCAAATGACTTTTTAGTCTGTGTTGAGAGAGACAATCCAGCATAAGCCCTGAGTGTCCCTGCATATTCTTGCTGTGTATTCCAAGAATGCAAAGCCTGGACCATCTGAGCCTTCTCTCAACCTTGTTTTGTTTGCAACCCTTAACCTTGAGGGATGAGGTACTGTCTCCATCGGGCAACGAGTAGGTTTACTTTCAGTTACCATGAAAGTGGTGATGACACCAAGCTCAGCATTCTACCCATCCAATGAAAGCAATTGTCATGGATTCTTGATGTCACCACCTTGGGACTTGGGGAACAAAGGGAATTTATGCAAACAGGCATAAAGATCTGGCTACTGCTTTTGCCATGAGCAATAAAGCCTTTTGTTGCTCATTTAGTTTTTTTTTTTCTCTGACAGCATCCATGAAACAGTGAATCCCAGATCTTACACAGTTTCTGACAGTCTATCCTGTTGTTCTCCATCTATTTACAGCAGAATAGATTTTAGTTCAGAATAGACTGAAGAAGTCATCTAGTGGAGATGAGCTTTCTAATCTGATATAGAAAGACTTTCTACAAGTACTCCAAATAATAAGTTGTTCTTTCTTAGGTTTAACCACTCCAATGACAGGGAATTTAACATAAGTAGCTTATTGCAATGTAAAATGACTTTATTAAAAATTTGTACTTCATTCTGAACCTAATTCTGTTACTGCATGTCTTTCTCCCTGTAGAACTACTAGTTCTGCCTTCCAAAACTACCTAGATATGAGAACACTTCAGTCTTCTTTCTTTTCCAGGCTAAATAGCTGAGTAGACTCTCTTATTTCATTCATTTCTTGTATGCATTGGTTCTGAATTTTCTTTATATTGTGGCTTTTCCTCATTTATTATGTACCACTGCATTAGTTTTTTCTTAAGATACAGTCCGCAAATAGAGTAAAAATAAATCACATTTTAGAAATGATCTGATTCTTCTTCACTCGAAGTGCCTCTCCCCATACCTTTTCTCATGAACAAATTAAGGAAGTCAATGACTTACGCTACCTTATCTCTGTGTCATGGGTGTCAAGCACAATGCCTAGTGTATTCTCATAAACATTTCTTGAAAGCATTAATGAATGAATGAGCTGCACAGATTGGACTATTATCACTGCCACCTTTCTGAATATTAGGCTTCTATTAATGTGACATGACTTTTGTATTTTTGAAGTTTCATTACTCTATTGAATTATAGAGAGGAGCTAGGCAGGGAAAGGAAACAAACTCACACCCTGCTTCTGCTACTTACTAGAGGTGGGACACAGGTCAAATTATATTTTATTCTGCTTTAATCTCCTCATTTGTAAAAAGAAAAATAAAGAGTATCTACCTTATATGATTTTTGTGAAGATGATATGAAGATAAATCATGTAAAATGGGTCGACATTGTGTATGACATGAAATAGGTACTATGTAATGGTTGACTATATTGTTTTAAGTTTCTGTGGGAACAAACATTACCTTCTATCATCTAAGTGCAGTCGAAACAAAGTAAAGAATAGCATGTGTATGTACAATGGAAAAGCAGAGTTGGGGAAGGCTTCACAGAGGAGTTACCACTTGAGAAGGTGTAGAAGAGAATACAAAGAATTTCTATGCTGAGATAGCTGAATGAGCATGGATTAGAATTGGTAAACTTTTTAAATTCTCCGCCATCGTTATCTCCAACATAATATATGGCACGTATACTGTCAAAAAGAAGCACGGATTTTATGCTGTATATGCAAACTGTCAAAATAAGGAATAATATTTTAAAATAAATAATGAAAATATCATCACTTATAGACAACACTGATATAAGGAAAAAATCATTTATAGTTCATAGTTATTATATAAACTACCATTCATGTAACCCTTTACAGTTTATAAAACCACTCTACCTACATGATGTCGTTTGATTCTTAAAAAACAAAACTAACAAAAAACAAAGGAGTTAATCAATACTTCCCTGTAAGGTAAGCTTCAGTCCTTTTCTCCTTTATGAGAAACAACAATATTCCTATTAGCCAGATAGATAAATAGTGCAGTAAAAATCAGTCTTCATTTACAACAATAAAATACCAATGTACACTGTACCAGACTTCCACACGTAGAAGCCCAAGAAAGATTAATGTAAATAACTAAGAACACTTGAAAACTACGGAAACAATTCTGAGTTTGTTTGGAATAGATAAAAAGAAGTGAACACTAGAAATGACACTTTTTCCCCCTTAAGCGAATTGAAACTTTAATGCAATGCCAATAAAAACATGAGCAGTATCTGTGTTTCTATGTCTGTTTTAGTTCCACACTGTTAAAATATGGTAATTTTTTTTCTGGAATAAATCAATCAGATATTTATTGAGAACCTATTATGTGCCAAATACTGTCCTAGACACTGGAAAGTAGCTATGAACAAGGCCAGGCCCTTGTTCTCAAGGAACTTATGTTCAACAGTACAAGACAAAAAAGCAAACAGGTTAGCAAGAAATGGAGTAATATCGGATAATGATAAAAGCTATCTAGAAGATAAAACAGTGTAATATGGAATAGAGTATTGAAAGTGACATGCTTTATTAAAAGTGGTTGGTGAAAATTTTCTAAGGAAGTGATATTTGATTTGAGACATGAATGATAAAAAGGAAGAAATTTAGAGATCACAAAAATACTAAATGTAAATACTAAAATACAAATACTAAAAATAGAAATAAACTTGAAGTGTTCAAGAAATCAAAACTTTTAAGCATAAATTGAGTGATTATAAATAAAGGTAGGACAGAGGCAGATGATATTAAAGATATACCTAGATTTTTAAGACATTATATACTAAGTAAAGAAAGTGTTTTTTTAAATAATAAGTTGGGGAGGTGATGAATATGCTAATTAGCTTGATTTAATCTACCTATACATAGATCAAAATGACTCATTGTACCCTATAAGTATTAAAAATATTATTTTTCAATTAAAAATCAATTAATAAATAAAATAATAGTGTTCTTTCTTTACTATTATTTATAGTATTTTTACGTATTACTTCTGAAACTCAGTTTATTTGTTACTTACACAATAAGTAAATAACACAATTGTAGCTTACATAATAAGTAAGTTATTTACCTAAAACTTTTAAAATAAAATTTGGATGTCATGTGATTTGGTTCACTCTGACTTCTGTATGAAGAATAAAGTTTGGGATGTGGTGGCTGGTGATTATGAGGGCTGTTAGAGCAGTTACAAGTTGGTTGTTTTATATCAGGAGAAAGGAGAAGATGGTTGGCATCCAGGAGTGAAATTTGGGTTATATTACAGAAGAAGAGCGACTCACCTTTCATGTGGGAAGGTTAGGGATGTGACAAAAAGGGAAGAATCAAGAAAGCTGCAGGCTTTTGTTCTGTATAATTGCAGAGATAGTGGTACCATTTCCTAGGGAAGTCTTTGGACAATGAATTTGGAAGGAAAAATACAGGGTGATGTTTTAGCCATGTTACATTAAAAATGTTCAATATGTAACTAAGTAGAAATGGTATATTGGCAGCTGGATATACCAGGGTTGATGATATTATGAATAATAGAAACAGATGAGTTTTCTCAAGGGAAGAATATAAATATAGGATTAAAAAAAAAGCTTGTATCAAGTTCTGGACAGCTTGGTATTATATTTATTCAAGAGGTAAAACCAGTATAAGGAGATCAAGAAGATAGAGCCTAAGAAGGAAGATACTGCCAATTTGTTTGAGGTATCCCAGAAACCTAGTTGCCTGTTCAACCTGGTCAAATGTTGCTCGGAATTTCTGTACAATGAGGAGAAGAACTAAACATGAACTCCGATCTGTATTATGATCAAATTTACTCATGGTTGAGTCTAAATTTACAATGAAATGTCCTAATAAGTAAACTGAGTTTCATAATAAGGATTGTTTTAGATCTCAACTTACCTTCAATATTGATTCCCAAGTACTTTGTAATCATCAGCTTTTCCAGTAAAGCTTTATTGTTATTTATTTTAGGATGAACAAGAGCTTGAATTAATTAATTCTCATCTCTTAGGTGCCTTGGATTTAAAATGTGTTGTTATTACATCATAAAGAATAAATAAGCCAAGTACATTTTTAATTCAGATTAAAACAGATCCTCACCAAGTTATTTGTGCCTTAGTACATTTCATCATCTACCTTTTTTTTCTTTCTGTCCCACTCTTTTCCTATTTTTCCTTTCTGTTAAGGTTTTTTGGTAACTGCTTTAAAAAAAAATTACTTCTAGTTTATATTTTCTGAAAACAAATTGAGAAAGCCAAATACATACACATACACATGCACACAAACACAACTTTTAAATAGCTATGATGTGCTTTAAAAAAAGACAAGTCATACCATACACACACACAATTGCCCTAGAAGATGCCTTTTGATTAAAATGAAAACGTTTTTAACTGCATCTTCAGGGTCAAAAAATAGAAATAATACTTTTGTGAAAGAAAAGTTGAGTACAAGAGGCTACTTCAGAGAAAAATCGTCACTTTTCTTTTTCTTCATCGTCTAGATGGGGAATATAAATTCTTTAGTTCATTTGTCCTTCTTAGTCCAGTTAACGTTGTTGATAGAGTGAAATTTCCAAGAAAATCACAGTCTAAATGAATATGAAGGTTTAGAAACTAATGAATAACTTTGAGTATGCTCAGATAAAAATTGTTCACATCTGATAGCCTGAGTTTCTATGCTCTCCAGGGTGTTTTGAAGTTCTCTTTAACATAAAGTTCTTCTCTTTGGCTTCTCACACACTTGTTTTCTACTTTTCTTTCCATGGCTTTAAAAAACAACATATCCTTTTTCTGTTATCTTTCTCTCCACTTTCCTGTGAAAGTAAGTGAGATCACACTTCTCCCACCCATGTTATTTTCATCTTAATTCCCAACTAAATTTTTTGGTAATGTCTAGACAGAAAAAAATGTCATGCTCTAGCAATAAACCACAGGAGAGTGATTTGTAAATTTCTCTGAGGCTCCAGTCTTAGCCTCCTCTCCTATGATATAAAAATAGGTGTAATATCTGCTTGTCTTCTTCAAGGTTTAGAAAAGAATGGAACGTGATCAGCTTCATATATGGGGGAGGTATGAATGTTAGTTATGTACATTTTCCTTAGTGTCCCAGTTTTATGTAAAAAAGGTTTGAAATGAAGTACATGTTGACTTCATCACATTAATTTCTCTAATAACATTTGTCATTTTATTTATTTGTCTCATATGTTCAGGATATACTTTAATGAAAAAGCAAAAAATTTCACATTAAATATTTCCAGCTCTCTAGTCAGTGATGTCAAACTTTAATATGAGTGACGATTTTCTGAGATACCTGCTAAAAGTAGGTTCTTAGGTCCAGCTTGCAAAACTTCTTTATGGAGTAATTCCAGATAGAATCAAGGTACACACATTTTTAATAAGGTCCCCGGGTGATCTCTAGGCCATCTAGGAACCCCACTTTGACCAAATGCTGCTCGAATCCTGGTCTATGGAACTCTGCCAATGTTTTTTTAGTTCACGTGTTTTGAAATCAATGGGGCCAGAGTTTGAAACCCTGCGTCATCACCTTCTATCTGAATAACTCAGGCAGATTGCTGAACTTCTCTGAGTCTCTGTGTCTGTATTAGTTTGCTAGGGGTGCCATAACAAACTTCCACAAATTGAGTGACTTAAAACAAGAGAAGTGTACTTTTTCCCTGTGTTGGAGGCTAGAAGTCTGAAATCAATGTATCAGAAGGACCATGTTCCCTCTAAAGGCTCTCTGGAAAATTCCTTTCTTGACACTTCTAGCTTCTAGTGACTCTGGGCAGTCCTTGGTGTTCCTTGGCTTGTAGCTGCATCACTCCAGTCTCTGCCTCCGTCTTCTCATGGCTTTCTTCTCTCTGTCTGTCTCCTCTTTTTACATGTATGTGTGCCCTCTCCTCTTCCGATATGTACATCAGTCATTAGATTTAGCGTCCATCCTCATCTAGTGTAATTTCATTTCAATTACATCTGCAAATACCTTATTTCCAAAATGGTTACATTGTCAGGGTCTGATTGGATAAGAATATTGGGGGACACTATTCAATACACTACAGTGTCCCTGCATTAAGAAGAATCATTATGATAGCATTTTGAAGCATCTAGTTAGTACCTGGTAGTAGATGCTCAGTACATAATAGCTTTTCTTTCTTTATGAGTATAGCTTAACCATTGGATCTCAAATACAAGTCGGCAGGCCGGGAATAACTGCCTGAGATTCTCTATGGGAGCTTTTGAAAATTATAGATTCTAGGTGTTTCTTGTGGATTACTGCTTTTCAATAAACCTGGGGTGAGACCCAAGAAGCTGTATTTTTTAAAGCTTAGCCAGGTTATTCTGATATACCACTAGGCTCAGGAACTTTTTTTTTTTTTTTTTTTTTTTGAGTCTGAGTATCTCACTTTATTGCTCAGACTGAAATGGAACAATTTATTTGACTAAGAATTTATTATTTCATTCATAAAGCTGAAATTCAAAGGTATCTCATTTGCAAAAAGTTTGCATAAAATTCAAAATATGTACTTCTTATAACCTACATTTGTCTACTAAATGATGGTGATAAAGTTCAACCAAAATTTTAAAGAGATGCAAAGGCCGTACACAGTTGTAGTACTTGGGAATAGAATCTTACCATTCTGATTCCAGTTTCAAATTTCAAGGGAAGTCTTTCTTTTCTTGATTATGGGCTTAAATAAAACTAAATATGAGTAGAAGAAAATTATAATAAGAGCCAAATGCTATGAGTCTCACTTTCTCAAATCATTGTTTTCTTCTGCAAGTTCTGGCCATTTTTCATCAAGCTAATGAAGCCTCATGTATTTATTTATTCCACCTGCCTTCTACTAAAGTCATTTTTACTAATGTTAAATGTCGTCTTTAGAGTCTCAGTAGTTTAAAATTTGCTTGTCTCTGGGAAGTCTCCATTTGCTTTCTGAAAAATATCACAGAAATTCTTCCCAACTATTACTGAGCACAGTGGTTTCCTCACAGCCTAGCAGGCCTACTGACATCAGAAATCATTAGCATCCCAGGCAGTGAAAATCAGAGTGACAGTGAAATTACTGAGAATGCAGTGCGGCTTGATGATTGTAACACTCATCCACTCCTGGGGTACCCTGTTCTGTTGTCATCATCAGTTGTCACACCTAGTTTGAAAGGAATATAAATAATTATGTCAAAATAAAAAATTAGTCTTATATAAGAATTCATGTTTTAAACTACATAGAACTTCAAAAAGAATATTCAGCTCTCTTTTCCATCACCCTTGTGTATTAGCTTGGCAACTGGATCTCATGCTTTAGAACAAAATGTGGATATCTGCTCTTTCAGCCAAATAATACACATTTCATGTGAAGACTTGACTAGATTTTTTTTTATGCTGAACTCAGGGAGATAAGCTAACTTTCCCTGAGTTGCCAAGGGCAACTTGATTACACGTGAAATTAGAAGCAACTCTGAGAAAATAATGTCTAGACTCATTCTTATATTTCTTTTGAGGGAAATATTCACCTAATATCTGTTATCTTCTGCTGTCAAAACACTGATGAATACTGCCTATCCCTGGAATCGTGAATCTGAACTCTATGAAGGAGTGAGCAAAAACAGAAGTGATAATATTTCCATGTAGCAAGAAACTTCATTTCATCATAGAATTGTCAAGCAGCACTAATACATTTGACTTCTTATTTTATTTGTATTTAAAATTGTTGAAGTATGTTCAGGTTCTGTCTGCACTTATTTCTTGAGAAATGTCACTATGTTGAAGATTTCCTTCTCTGCCACTCTCTCCTATTTTTGTTTCATATTCAACTCCTCAAGTTGCGAGTTACAACCGTGACGCTTTTTCTTAATAGCAGGTAATTTATGTCATTTATTTCTTCTCTATACTTAACTATCATTCTGCTCAGAATGTGAATATTGATGTACATAAATGTAGCTTTGACATACGCTGTGAAAATCAAAGAGGAATACAAATGTCAGAGGTGGAGACTGCTGAGCCACTGGAGCAGCCCCTTTTTTGTGCAGTTGTATCTTTGTGGTTTTCAAGTCTCAACTTTTGATATGGAGGTCTAAAGTAACTTACACTCAGAGTGAGTTAGAAACTAGCCATGACTCATTAAAACAAAACTCATGAAAGATTAATGTGTAAACCACATACTGAGGGGGTACTTTCTCATGATAAGTAGCTGACAAGAAGATCCTAGTACTTGTACCAACATCTCAGGGCAGAATTCAAATCCACCTGGTGGAAAGTCTATCAATAAATCAATTTATACTCTGGAAGTTGATAGGTAAACTTGGATTAGAGCAAGGGAGCAGATCAGAGGCAGATGACCCATCTAACGCTATCTAGGATGTTCTTGCTGACCCTGTGAGTATCTTCAGGACAGCACCCTTCACCGCCACTTGGATAGAGTTGGGGACACACTGACAGTTGTTCTTTTTTTGGCTTCTTTTTGAAATTGTCTTGGCTTTGGACTTCAGATAGGCCAACCATCTAATTTTTTTCTTGGATGCCACAGTATATAATAGAGTTTGACTTTATATGTCATAACTAGATTTTTATGTTTCACTAGACTTATGTTTATATGTCATGCCTAGATGTTTATATGTCTGGACTATCTTCCTGTATTGAGTCTTTGAGCCATTGTATTTTTTTTTTTTTGGATTGTACTTTAAGTTCTGTGGTATATGTGCACATGTAAGGACATTTCACTTGCTTTAAGTGATGTTCAATCTAGAACCTCACAGGCAGCTACCTGAAGGAACTCACTATGGATCAGAATAACTGACCATGGGGTACCAGCACTGTTCCTCTGATGCCATTTCTTTTTGGAGTTTTCCAGAATTGTTTCACCTTAAACTGCATGATCCTTTTCTTTCATGTCTTTCAGCAAAGCTGAGAAAGACTGGCACTTCCAAACAGGTTTAACTAAATACCATCTAGTAGTATGAAGAAATTAAAGAGCGAGGCCATTAGAAATCTAAACAATATATGTATAAAAAGAGATTTTCACTCCTAGACTTATTAGCTTTATCTTTTGAGGCATGGAATCTCAAGAAAGAGTCAGGTCATGCTGATGCCTCTTGCTTTCTCGCTTTTGGCCACTGCCATTTTAACCTGTAGCGTGGAGGGGCACCTTCTTAGCTACACTTGGAGAGTATAGAAAAGTGAGATTAACTCTTCTATTGTTATCTAAAGCTTGCCCCCAGCTCTTAATTTTCCAGTATGAATGGCAATCCCTTCTTCAGATGATGGATAATAGAAATGAACTCACCCTTGAAGAAAATCTTCATATTATAGATATATAACTGTATAGAGCATAATACATAGACTATACCGTAGTCCTTCCTGATAGTTGATTTTGCTTTCCACGGTTTCAGTTACTTGTGGTCAACTGTGCTGCAAAAATATTAAATGAAAAAATTCTTCAGTGAATAACTCATATATTTAAAATTGTTTGCCTTTCTGAGTAGTGTAATGTCATCTGGTGCCTGTTCCAGGATGTGAATAAACTTTTGTCTGGTGCACTCACGCTGTGTACACTAACCTGCCCCTGAGTCACTTAGTAGCCTTCTGTTATCAGATCAACTGTTGCGTATGCAGTGTTGGTGTTCAAGTCACCTTTATTTCACTTCATAATGACCTCAAAGAGCAAGAGTGGTGATGCTGGCAATTCGGATATGCCAAAGAGAAATCTGTAAAGTGCTTATTTTAAGTGAAAGGTGAATATTCTCAACTTACTAAGAAAAGAAAAAAAATAGTATGCTGGGGTTGCTAAGAACTAGAGCAAGAACAAAAGTAACTGTGAAATTATGAACAGTATATTGTCATAATTGTTCTATTTTATTATTGGTTATGGTTTTTAATCTCTTACTGTGCCTAATATGTAAATTAAACTTTATCATAGGTACATGTGCAGAGGAAAAATCATAGTGAGTATAGAGTTCCATACTATTCATTGTTTCAAGAATTCACTGTGGAGAGTGGGGGGTCTTGGAATAAGGGGGAGTACTATAGATATGTAGTCCACAGATTACTAGAGTAGTTTTGACGTTCATGTGGAAAGAATTCTACCAAAGTTTTCTTCATAGAGTGTCTTTATGGAGTTAGAAAAACAGTGCCAGCCTAGGTAACCAGAAATACTTCAAGATATAAAACTCATCAACATGTTGTATAAGACACAAGCATGAAATACTTGTAAATATAACAAAATTATTCAAAATGCAGAACTGAACTATTATAAAAGTTAGCCAAATGCAAACAGAGAAAAATGAGGAGGAAAGCTCCAAACCAGAACAAGAAGCATGATCTGAAGGTTGGGCAGCCTATACGTATCTCTGCTTTCCAGCTTTGTTTATTTCTGTTTAATAGTGTTCAACAATTTAAAATATGAGTTGACTAATATAAGAGTTTGATAGAAGGAAAGGAAAAAAGAATGAATGAACAAAGAAATAAGTGTAGGTGCATATGTGTATATATATACACACACATATATAAAAACACATATATATATATAACTAAGTATTTAATGTACTTTTTGAGTGCTTACTAATACTGTAAACTATGTTTTATTAAGCTGAAAACTTAATCTTAGTTTTTACTTAATAAGATCTCCATACTATCATTCAGCTTTTTTCAATCTAAAAAAAAATGACGTTTGAGAAGCATGATTAATAGCTTATTCAATTAATATATATTTAATTGTTTGAGGCAGTTCAAACTATGAAACACTCAACCTTTATAAGAAATCACTTAGGGCTCACATTCTAGCCCAGACAATCTAAAAAAATGACGTTTGAGAAGCATGATTAATAACTTATTCAATTAATATATATTTAATTGTTTGAGGCAGTTCAAACTATGAAACGCTCAACTTTTATAAGAAATCACTTAGGGCTCACATTCTAGCCCAGAAAATATTTTCCAAAAGAGTGGAAAAAAAAAATGAATCACTTTGGACCTTCCAGTGAAAAATTCAGAATTAGGAACAAGAAATAGAAAGACTGAAAATCTCTGAATATTGCTGGGCTCAGCTCTGATTTTATTTCTGACCTTGTGAAAGTTCCCTCTTATCTTTTAGTTCTTTGCTCTTCAAAATGAAGCTTTTTTCCAGGAGTGTTTCAAAGAGGAGATATGTAATGTCCTGCCTCAAATAGTTTTTAGAGTGAAACAAAATATGAATTACTAAATAAATAACATCTGATGTTTACAGTCTGGAGTAAAAAGTATTATGGGTCAAAACAAACAAACAAACAAAAAACCCCACCACCTTTCCTTCTCTTTCTAATCCCTGAATGAATTATTTTTCTCTTTTGTGATTCCATTCTCCTCCTGACCCTAAGGATTTCAAGGAGATTTGTATTAGAATGAAAACTTCATAATTATCTGCTCATAATAAGGCTGGATCAGGGTGAGCATGTGAGAAACACTACAGAAAAACATTAATAAATCTTTTCTATGCTTTTTTTTGCCTCTTTTTTATGGACCCAATTAAAATGTTACTTGAATTGTATTGGAACAGTTGTTTTTACTTTTGATGACTGAGCATTTTAGGCTTTATAAGTAGGCACCAAGAAATAGATTGATTATTCTTCCCACTTTTTGAAACTACGAATATATTGAGACTTTTCACAATTAAAAAAACTCAAATGGAATGTCTACATTGGGCACAATTTTATCTTACAGGTAACACTAAGGAAGATGCAGCAAAATTTATTAAATTACCCTCTAATTATGCCATTTGTTTTAGAAAGTCAGCCATATATGTTTTATTTTACATATATAATATATGTATGTGTATATATATACCCTTTCTTCTCATAGATTCTAGTTGTATTAGAGTCTCTGACTTTTTCACTATAAATTAGAAAGCATGTAAAACAATTTGTTCATTTTAACCTGGTCTTGTTCAATATGGACTTCTAGGATGTTTATTAGGTAAGTTATTTTATAGGTTTTCTTGTTTATCTTTTGTCTGGGATACATCTTCATAACATTTTGCTCAAATTTATCACAAGAATTTCCAGCTTTATTTTCTGAATACTTTAGGATGATCAGTAATGTCAGTAATTCTATGTGTCCTGAATTTGTTTTATATTCTGATCAGGGAAGCTCATAACTGTCTTCAGAATTTTTTTTTTACTCTGACTTATGAAATGTGTTTTTCCTAATTAATTTATAGAAAATAATATGTTATTTTTAAAACGAAATGTTAAATAAAAACCTCTTCTTTAATAGTCTATAATTACCCTTTGGAATCAGTTACTATATACCTTCTTTTTTGTTATAGGCACCCAGGCCATTTCTTCTCTGTTATATCCCAGATAATTGCCAGCACTTGGAGTAAAGCTTAAAAAGGTATCACATATTTAATTAGTGATCTCTTATTAAGTTAGTGTTCTCCTTCAAGAAAGGCACTAATTAAAGAAGGGCATGAACTTTCTTATTTTGGTGAATTTCACATGTAATTTTCAACTAAACTGTATTCATGGATAACAGGGTATGGCTGTTTCAAGCTCTCAAATATTCACGTATTATAAAAGGGTAAAATCTGCTGCCTTCATTTTCAGACTTCTCAGTGCTATAAGGCAACCAGCCTTTTGCCTCCATATGTGAGTTGTATGTTGACCCTTAAACTCTTATTAAATCAATAACTACTCTAAGTTTCTTTATTAAAAATAACCACCTAGAAAACCTTTTATTATGAACATTTTTAACATACAAAAAATAAAACAAAAAAGTGACTCTCCACATATAACGATAATCTAGCTACAACAACTACTAAAATTTTGACAGTCTTGTTTCGTTGACCATACTCTTCTCACTTTCTTTGTTTCCTTAAGCCAAAGTATTTTTTTTTAAATCCCACATACCATGTAATTGCTGGCAGAAGTTCTTCATCCTGCATCTTACTGACAAGAGTCTTTTAAGACAAACTCATATTATATTATTACACAGGGTTGAAACTAATTCTTTAATTCAATTAATAATCATCCACATTTATATTGACCTAATTGTCTCAAAGCTGTTATTTTAAAGTTAATTTGCTAAGATCAGGATCCAAATAAGGTACACACATTTCTTTTTTTTATGTCATTGTTTTGTTGAATATATCAGGTCATTTTTCTTTGTAGCATAACTTAAAGCTGGCTTATTGCTTCTAGTGATGTCATTTATCTTACTCTTCTGTCACCCATGTCACTTCAAAACTGGTACTTAGATCTAGATGTTTGATTAGATTTAGATTCAATTAGTGGGGGAAACAAACATTTTTCCTATAATATCATATCAAAAATTACATAATATAATAATGTCTGACTTTTAGGGATGCCTCAGCTGATGAGTTCTAACAATGCTAAATGATCCTTTTTCATAAAATTCCTCGTCAAATCTATTCAGTGGTTTTATTGGATCATTATTGTCAAACTCCATTATTTCATTAGGTGGTACAAGATGATACTTTTACACTTCTATTGGGTCTTTTGCATTTATTAGCTGAAGTGCTTCTTTAAAAAGAATATTTATACCTCATCTATTTTCCCATCTTGAAATAGAGTTTGTTCAGGCAAGGTAGTATAAATAATTGGTTTGTTCCCTTTATTGTTAAGTTTTCAAAATAATGAGCTCATACCTTAGGAACTTTCAGTGGAGACCCATATGTCTGTATGTATGTGTGTAAGGGGACCCATTTTGAATCCATGGGTTTCATACGTTAATGTGCCTTAATTGTTTGAATTCAGTATTATTTTAACATTTCTTGCAAGGCAGATCTGCTGTTAATAAATTATCTTAGTTTTTGTCTGCAGAAGTCTTTTTTCCTTCAGTTTTGAAGATAATTTTGCTGGATATAGAATTATAAGTTATATTTGTGTATGTGTGTATGTTTCTTAAACTCTTTAAATATTCTTCTTTACTTTCTTCTTACCTGCATAATTTCCTCTGTAGATAAGATATTGTTTCTCCTTTTTTTATTAAGAATTTTTCTTTGTCTTTGTTTGTCTGCAGATTGATAATGCTACGATTAGGCATAGTTTTGTTGGCATTTGCTGATTTGGTATTCTCTGAGTTTCTTGGATCTGTGATTTCATGTCTGCCATTATTTTTGGAAAGTTCTCCACCATGATTACTTCAAATATTTCTTCTACTTTTTTCTCTATGTCTTCTCCCCTGAAATTCTGATTATATGTATATTATACTTCATGAAATTGTTCCATAGTTTTTGGATGCTCTGATCTTTTTTTAAACTCTCTTTCCTTTTTGCATTTCAACATAACCTCAAACTCATGAATTATTTTCTTCATGTTTTACTGATGGCAATGTGAGGCATTCTTCATTTCCGTTACAATTTTAAAAATTTTTAGCATTTCCTTTTGAGACTTTCGAAGATTTGCTGCCTCTGTGCTTACATTACTAGTCTGCTCTTGCACACTGTCTACTTTTTTCATTAGAACTCTTCATGTAGAAATCATAGGTATTCTAAACGCCATGTCTGATAATTCTAATATCTGTGTCATATCTGAGTTTGATTCTGATGCTGGCTTTATCCCTTCATATTATATTTTTACTTGCCTTTTGTGGTGCTTTATGATTTTTTTATTGAAAGCTAGACATGTACTGGGTAAAAGAAACTGAGCTAAATAAATTTTTAGGGTGACGATTTATGTTAACCTTACGCTAAAGATCTAGGTGGGGAATTGGCTGTTTAATGCTTTCTGTGACTACAGGTGCCAGATCTTTCAAATCTCTCTTGTGTTCTAGGATATACCACTCATCTTAACTTTGGGTTACATACTCTTTCCAAGAGAGAGCCTGTGCCTTGCAGCTCTTATAGCTGTAATTAACTCTCTTACGATGGTGCCCTATTGCTGTGGTGGCAAGATGCTAGGAAGGGGAAAGGTTCTGTATTTTATGATGAAGTCTCAGTCTTTTCATAGACATGTGTCTCTGGGCTGTGACCTTCATAACTGTTTTGTTAGTAGAAATACTTATTTTTCAGTCCAGCTCTTTTCTCATTTCTCTGGCTGCAGCATTTCCAATCAATTTTTCTCGAAGCCTTGACACCTACTAATTATGCCCTCCCCCCACCCCTTATATATATAGCCTTCCTGGAGGCTAAAAGGGACCAGAGTGTGAGGAAGGATTTTCTCCCAGCTAGAATGAAGCGCTGGTAGTCTTTTTCTCTGTAAAGTAGGTTTTTGTTATGGAGAAGGCTTTGAGAATATTTCACAATGATTCCACTTTTCCCCACACAGGAACCAGCAGGGCACCTGTCTCTGGTCTTTACCCTAAAGTCCTGATGTAGTTCCTGAAGGTTTTGTCCATGAAAGTGTGAGGACCTTCCTATGACTGTGGTTCACTGAGATTTTTTATTCTCACACTAGTCCACATTCAGCTTCTAGGAATTTGTCATAATTACCATTTAAATTTCCCTGTCAGTTCATGGCTCCTGAGGATGTTTTATAAATAAAAGGATCTTGGTTGTGGACTCTCTGGATTCATCTGTCTCTGGACATTGGTAGCAGTTTGCTCTGTAACCACAGCTCTCTGATAGGTCCAATAAAAGTTATTAATTTTCAGTTTGTATCCTTTTTTCTAGTTTTAAGAATAGGAGTGGTGAATTCCAAGCTTTTTGGATATCAGAGCTTAAACCACAAGTCAAATTCAGTATTCTTGTTGAACCTTTAAATTCTTTCAGAGCAGACTGATGAAAGTTACAGCAAATTGGTTTGTATATGATTTAGATGGATATGACCTCATTTGTATTTGATTGATTACTTTCTTTCTGGCCTAAGATATTGCAGGATCATTTTGTTTACTTTCTTTGCCAAGTCTAGGATGAGCCCTTTTTTTTTGAAGCCATGAAAATAATCATTAGAAAAAAACAAACAAATAAATGTAATATCCCTTTGATAATATTCATATGTATTTGAAACTATATGTTTATAAAGCATAAGCTATTGATGATTATGAAGCATAGTTAATAATTCTTCCGTAATTCTAGACTTTTGCATTTATGGCATGCCATTTCTATAGAAAGGACAAGAAAAACACAATAAAAAGTAATGAATAAATTATACAGAATCCTAGAATTTGCTAGGCACCACTGCAGAAGAGAAAATGTAGAGCAGAATAAGAGGGATCTGAAATGTGTGCATGTGCATGATGAGTTTTAATTTTACAAAGCCTGATCAGAATAAGTCCTATTGGGTGACAAATGAGTCAAACTTAAAATGAGTAAGAGGGCTAGCCATTATCTAATGAGAGACAGTGTTCCAGGATCATTTCATGATACATATCCAACCAACTACTACCTGTCCAATTGAACAATAATGATAACAACATTTCTCCACCATGAAATTTAGGCATCAATGAGGCATCCCATTGGAGATATCCCATTATCTCTTAGACTAAGATATGAGGGTCCTACGAAGTTGAGAAATTTTGGCTGTGGAGAATTTGGTGTTTTCAGCTTCAAACAGAAAGAAACACTCAAGAAAAATAATTGTTATATAAAAATATTTATCTAATTTTTAAACAACATTTTAAAAAACTTTCCAAGTAATCATTTTTGCTGGATGTGTCTACAGTGAATTGATAGTAATACCATGCCTTGGAACATCAGTTTCTGCCATTTCCTTCTCAATCTTATTAATTAAAGAAAATGTGTTTGTTAAATAAAATTTTATTATGTGCATAAAAACAACTATGGAAAAGAAATAATTGTCACCTTCAATGCAAGAAAATAGTTATGACTTAATTTTTTTTTCTATTTATTTATTTTTATTTATTATTATTATTATACTTTAAGTTCTAGGGTACATGTGCATAATGTGCAGGTTTATTACATATGTATACTTCTGCCATGTTGGTGTGCTGCACCCATCAACTCGTCAGCACCCATCAACTCGTCATTTACATCAGGTATAACTCCCAATGCAATCCCTCCCCCCGATGACTTAATTATTAAACTGAAAACTAAGTTGCTACATGTAAGAGTTTTCATTTTGTAAGATAGGATAAGTAAAATAAGTCAAGAGTAAACAAAATAAGGTATGTTGGCATAACCTTGGAAAAAATGAGATCCTGGGACACCAGCAGGATATGATAACCTAAAGGATTGCAATGAATCAAAAAGAAATTACAGAGCTGGAAACAATAAGACAAAAACATGAAGACTACATCATGCGTGACAGTTTTTTTAATGCATTTTCCCATTTGGACATTTTAACTTATTTTTTGAAGTTGCATATATTAACTAGTAATGTTTGAAATTGGAATTTTGATGATTCCAATCATAATACTTCTTCATACATAAAAATCAAAAGACTTTAATATACATGACCTTATTACTAGCCATATTTCTAAAGTTTAGAGTGTGAAGAGCTTATTATCAAAACAAGAATCAGAGAGGCTAAAAGGTTCATTCTAAGTCATAATAGATCTAAAAATAGAAACCATATCTTACTGTCTCTGGTCTAGGGAGCTCTTTTTCAAATCATTCTCACATAATATTAATGTTTACCAGAAAGTCAGCCTAGATCACTGGCACTTTTAAAACAAATCACTTTGGTTTAGGAAGTTATGGGGTGATAATGTGGAGAGACAGACAGATTGGCTGAAATAAGAAGCTTAATATAGAGCATCTTATTATTAAATTAAGTAATCTTCTTATGGGTTTCTTAAAAAGAACAAAAGCGACAACAGAACGGCAACTTTTCTCAGGACTGGGATGTGATTTCCAAAGGATGAGATAAAAAGAGGTACTCCAAAAAATCCTACTTATGTGGCAGTTAAAAATGGTCACTTTTTTTCTGAGATTCCTTCAATGAGAAATGGAGTCTATTGCCCTGTTTAGAAAAAAAAAAAAAACAAAAAACAACAGTTGTATCTATCTATGTATCTATTTCTATATTTATTTTTGAAGAGATGGTGTCTAGTTATGTTGCCCAGGCTGGTCTTGAACTCCCAGGCTCAGTGATTCTCCCCCTCAGCCACCCAAAGCATGGTTATTACAGATGTGAACCACCCTGCCCAGCCAGTCCCCTCCATTGAATTTGAGTAAGCTCTGTGAGGGATTGACCATTACAATGTATGAGATATAATGCTGGGCCATTTTCTGGACCCAGTTTTTAGGAAACCAGAAGCCATCACGCAAGTTGTTCAACTATTTTGCTGGAAAGACATGTACAGAGTCTCTGAGACAATATGGAGAGAAAGAGAGGTGCCCAAGTGAGCCCAGCCTTCCAGCCAACCCAGCAGTATTGTGCTCTCCAGACTCACCCAGGCAACAGTTGAATTCCACTGAATGACCCTGTTCATGCCAACTAAAGTATGATAAAAGGGAATAGAAGAATTACCCAGCCATGCCCTGCCCAAATCCGGGCTTATCAGTCAATGAAATGCAATATAATGGTTGCTGTTGTATTCACTGAGTTTTGGAGTGGGTTGTTATACAGCAATAAATAAGTGGAACACGCCCTTCTCCTGCATGGATCTCTTACTGGGCTATAGTATTCACTCTGATATTTTTAAGTAAGCTGTGCTTGAAATCTAAAAAGGGAAAATCTTTTCCCTAAGAGATGAACATAATGTTCTTAGCTAAGTATTCCTCATTCCACGTTATAATCCTCTTTCATCTTTACACAGCTATTGACTCAGAGCTTTAAATTTTACTTCCATGAGCTGAGTTCCTCTGCCCTTTATTACCATATGTATCCTGGGCCTCCTACCAATTCCCTGCAGCCTGCACTCAGAGTAAAAGATACATAATCAGAATCTGTACACCTCATTTTTATTGTTAATCTCTGTGGTTTTCTTTTACTGGAAAATTATGCCTGTGAATTTTCTCTGCAGATGATCAGAACAAGAAGAGATCATTGTGATGTGCTGAAGCTAATTGTTTTTAATTTTACTTTGCTAATCATTCTCCACTACAAGATGGAAACAACCTATTCAACCAGTTCAAATCCCCGTTTTCATTAAGAACGTGAATTCTGCAGCAAAGGCATTACCCCAGGAGGCCAGTCTTAAAAGGTATCCATATGACTGGAAGATTAGAAATGACTGAAGTTCTAGCTCAAGAGTAGCAAGTAGTCTTTGTCTTGCATGTAAATTTCTGTTTATTGTCAATAGTCATATGCTATGTCTTGTTTTGAAGAATTCTGATACTGGACTCAAAGGCAATGAATTCTGGGGTCAATTGTTGATATCTTCTGTGGGTTCAAAAGGAAGAGTTTTCTATTATAGATAGTCTTTACATAGGTAAGACAGGTGACAACAGGAACACAGATAAGAAACAAAGAAGCAAAGTAGAGTGGTGAATTTGTTTTTGCCTAGACCACAGCTTCAGTACTGAGTTCTTTGTTCTATGCCATAGCAAAGCATGGATCCCTTAGAGTCAGCAAAAAGTACAATTCTAACTATATATATTGCTAAGAGGTGGTGTTCTCTGCAGCTTCTTTCATAGCATTCAGTGTTAAGGTGAGTAGATTTCTCATAATAGCAAAAACTTTGTGTTTATCTTTTTAAGTACATTTTTTAATACCTCATGTACATTTCACCACAACATTGTGATCAGGCCAGGCAGGAAATGGGTATTCTTTTACCACCAAAAAGAAGTTAAACACAGAGAAGGGAAGCGTCTCGCCCAATATAATACATCAGGGTAAGAACTTCGATTTCTTGATGATAGATTACTATGCTTTTTTTTTTTTTCCCCGACAATAAAATCTTCAGTCTTGATGTTGTCAGGACACTCAAAATATTGTATTAGTTGATGCTTCACTCTAAAGTATGTATTATGTTTTTGCAGTGAAACAGAAGACTTAAAATGAAATATTCATCTTTTATTAACACATTCTAACATGTTTGATGTGACAAAATCAGAAGTGAAAAAACTTTAAAAGGACAAAATCTGTTAAATCTTCAAAGATTTCAAAGTAAATTGCTATAAACAACTAACAACACAAAACGGAAACCACGATGTTCATAAAAATGTAGGTTTATATATAGGAAACCTGACTTCTCTTCCACTGAAATCTGATCAATAGTTGAAAAACACTTCTTGAAAAATTAATGTTACAACTGTCAACATGAAACACAATTAACTTTTATCAAGAAAATCTGAATGTCAGCTTCCAAATCACATAAGTTTAAAGAAAAATTAAGTGGATATTTCCCAACAGAAATGATATCCCAAAGGCAATATTTCTGAATAAAATTATATTTTTCCCTGTCCTGGTGTCTCTTTATTCTAAGGTTGTGGGTCCCTATAGTTGAGCCTTGATTAATTGTCCTAATTCCAGACCTTAGTCAACGATGAATAAGAAAATAATACTGATTATCCTTCAAGATTCAGAATTCAGTATTATTCTTTCTTTCTAAGTTTTATCTCTTGCTGCCTATCTCTGACAGTTGTTAGAAGTCTTCTTTGTTTTCTGAATTCTTACCTTACTATGACCAGGTATTTTTCCTCCGAGGTATTAGGATCCCACTCCTGAGTACAAGTCTGATGGCTAGTGAATTCTTACTTCATGATGAGAACTGCCACGATAAGGACTATGCAACAGCTTGATTCAAATTCTATCTGTTTTAGATACACCCATTACATATTTTGCCCGGTTGATTGAGTAGCTATGACTTACTAGAAATACCCACAATGCCAACAAATTTTGGAGACAGGGTTCTGAATGGTCACATAGACCTCAACGTGTATCTTCTTCCCAGCCATTTTAACATGAGCAAATGTGTTTTTTGCCTAGAGTCATTCTTCTCCTACTTTGTGTTTTATTTCCCCAGTAAATAAGCATGCTGTGTTGGTTATGAGATAATGACAATTACTGTTAATAACTATTAATTAATCGTGCTTTACATGTTGTAGAATCATAAACTTTCAGTGAAGAATTGCCTCAATGGTCATTTAGTAGATTCCCTTTGTGACATAATTTTAGTAATAAAATGTTCGAGTATGCAATTAGAACACGGTAAATGTGTACTATTGGTTAAAATGAAAAGCTTATTTTTACCTGTTTAGTTTTTAATGTTTTTAGCATTTTTCCTTTTTTTTTACATAAGTAACTTAAGGTAAATTAAGCAAAATGAGAGTTTTAGACAAATGAGAGACTTTTAATTTTTGTCTTAGGGGATTTATAACATTTCATTAGTTTCAGTGTTAGTAACAGAAAAATACAGTTTTAAAATTAAAGTTTTCTTTGGAAAATTAATTTATCTTCAGTGTTGCTTTCACATGCTACTCATTTGTGAAGAAATTTATAGAAGTTCATTTTAGACATTATTGTCACCTACATGCAGTGCACAGTAAAAACAGAAAGTTAATACCTGATTGTAACACAAGACACCTGTCTTCAAAAAGATTATAGATGAATGCCTGCATTTGAAAGTCAACCTTTTGATGCTTGATTTCGATTAGAAAATATACAGGAAAAGGTATACAACAAGATTACATAGTGCTGTAATAATTCTAGCAAGGCAATATCTTTATATGATTCTGTTGCTATGATAAAATACCTGAAACCTGATAATTTATAAAGAAAATAGTTTAGTTGGTTCGTGGTTCTAGGACGGGGAAGTCCAAGGCATAGTGGCAGCTTCTGGCAAGGGCTTTCATACTGTGTCATGGCAGAAAAGTGGAAGTAAGAGTGAACATGTGTGAAGGAGGAAAAACATGGGTGGTGGCTTTGACTTATAACCCTCCCTTGTGGTAACTAATTCAGTTCTGCGGGAGTGAGAACTTGCTCACTCCCAGGAGAATTAGCACAGTCTCTAAAGAGTGATATTAATCCATCTTAATGACCTAATCACATCTTAAAGACCCTGCTTCCCAACACTGCCACACTAGGGACCAAATTTCCAATTCATGAATTTTATGAGATACACTCAACTCTCAAACTGTAGCAGGTAATAAGTGCTTTGCAGAGTTGTTACATAAAATTAAGTGAATCAGTAGGGGAGAAAAGTGACAGAATTTCTAGCAAAGAAATGAACAAGGAGCAAAGGTACACTGAGGTGACCTTAGATGAAAGACATTCAAGGCACATTTGAGGAACAAAAGGTAGAGCTGGCTTAGCTGCAATAGGAAATTGGAAAAATGAGAGAAGGGAATGAAAAAAGGACAAGAAGTTCTACAAAAAAAAGAGCAGACTCCAGATTTACACCTATCATTTCTGTATTCTATCCTACTATGATTAGATGATATGGACCTATGGATACAGGATACAGGTCCATATCATCTAATCACAGTAGAACAGAATAGGAAGAAGATGCTTGGAAAACTGACTTGTCTGGATATATACCGTTAATTTTGGAAGAGTTAGGTCAAAGGAGTAGAGGTTTAAGGCAATTCTTCAATTTAGGAATTAGGATAAGCAAGAGGGAGAATCCTCAGCTTCCAGATTATGCATTATGAGAGCGCTCCAGTACCAAATGTAGATTAAGGTTCTATTCAGACTAACTGGGACTCAGTAAGAGGGCAAAGAGGAGGGACCCTCTTGGATGGGATCAACCTGAAGGAGAAAAGCAGGACTAAGGTAAGAACTGAAATGTATTAATGCGGGTGTCCAGAGATTACACAGAGGCCTTGTATCCTGGCAACAAAGGAGATAGAAAAATATATCAGAAATTAGTGGCCAAGACTACATCTTTATACTGTACGTCTGAGTGTCTGATATAATTCTATGCTCTGCCAGTTTAGGAACAAATCCCTATGTGATTGTTTTAGTAGGTGATTTAACACAAGCTCTTTTCATTGGGGCAGTTATCTTCTATTTTTTTCAGTGCATAAGGAGATTATCACTGTAGCACTCTGATTTTAGTTATTCAAAAAATAGGCAACCATATTTTTATAAGATGAAGATGAAATAAAAAAATATAAAATCCCTTTTAATTGTTTCACACAGCTAGATGCTTGTGATAAATTAGATCCAAGGCTGACCCAAGATTCCAGATAAATGCCATCTCTTCTTTTTCATTTTTGATGTGATTTCAAGTATCTTATAATCAATTTTCAAACTGACAGCTTTTTTAGTTCACATCAGATCTCTAGAGCCAACACATCAGATCATTTGGTGCTTTGCTGCTTGATTTATTGAAAGAAAATACACAAATATTATTCCTCCAATTTCTACTTGATTCTTTTTGCATAGGTGTTGGTTTAGGAACTTCTTTTTAACTAGTTTTATTATGCACCTCCACCCCTCATACATATGATTTCCATGTTCAAATTGGATAAAATGTCAAAATACTGCCTACCTTTATTCTGTTCATCAGGCAAGCATTCCCCACATGCCTGAGATAAGTAATCAACTCAGGGGTTAACTCCAATTTATTTACAATTTAATGAAATTTTCAAGCAACAATTGTGTTTTTTTCATTGCAGCAATGGTATACATAATTTATATCTTGTTTCTAAGCCTAACAAATGTGTTTTCTAGAGATAAGAGGTCTATTTCCACTATACGTTTGTTCTCTGCATAGCCAAACCTTTTGAAAAGGTTTATAAACATTACGTATGATACGTTTGTTAATCATTTTTCCATTTTAATTGTGGATTTAAGCTCAGTTTTGCATGCTGAAATTTCTGTCTTTGTTTTGTAACTTTAGTAACTTAACATGATCAGATTTGACTTCCAATCATTTATTAACCTAATGCCAAATTATTCTTCCTCCTCACAAACACACGTGTATTAACACCAAGTATTGACAGTTAAAATAAGTTAAATGCAAAGTCTTATTGTCAACAGGAAATTGTTAAAAGCACAGTTTATACTTGACTTCACGTCTTTTTAGAATCTTGCCCCTGAGAACGCCATATTTTTGATTTAGGTTCTTTAATCTATTTATTAGTAAACTTCAGAAACAAAGTTAATAAAAAAAAAACTTTCTTGAAATTCAGTAGAGGCTGACAGTGGAGAAGTTGTGCAGATTTAAGCAAAATTTCCCATGAGGTGCTGAAATCCAATAACAATGAATATCTCATATTTGCTTTTATCACATTTTAGATTTTATATAAAATGACTCTTGGAAAATAAAAATATCAGAATTACTGGCTTATAATTTTTCAATGTTTATCTAGTATTTTAATAGATGTATGTGTTGTGCAATTGTTTATTTCATAGACCAAGAAGACAAGGCCTAACTATTAATATTTATTACAGTAATGAAAAGAGTTACCGCCTACTAAACTCTTTCTATACAGTAGGCATTTTGACAAGTGCTTCTATGCATTATCATATAAATCTTCATGAAAACTCTATGGAGGACAAGCACTTATTATTTCTGCTTTTATAGATGAGGGAGTTGGGGCTTAGAGGAGTTAAATGGCTCATTACTGGATGCATGTATCTGTAAGTGCTGGGATTTGAACACTGTATTAGTTTGTTTTCATGCTGCTGATAAAGACATACCTGAGACTGGGCAATTTACAAAAGAAAAATTTATTGGACTTACAGTTCTATGTGGCTGGGGAGACCTCACAATCATAGTGGAATGTGAAAGGCACATCGCACACGGTGGCAGACGAGAGAAGTGAGCTTGTGCAGGCAAGCTCCCCTTTTTAAAACCATCAGATCTCATGATATTTATTCACTATCATGAGAACAGCACAGGAAAGACTTGTCCCCATGATTCAAATACCTCCCACCAGGTCACTCCCACAACATATGGGAATTCAAGATGAGATTTGTGTGGGGAAACAGCCAAACTGTGTTATTCCACATGTGGCCCCTCCAAAATCTTATGTCCTCACATTTCAAAACCAATCATGCCTTCCCAACAGTCCCCCAAAGTCTTAACTCATTTCAGCATTGGCTCAAAAGTCCGCAGTCTGAAGTCTCATCTGAGACAAGGCAAGTCCCTTCTGTCTATGAGCCTATAAGATCAAAAGCAAGTTGGTTACTACCTAGACACAATGGGTGTACAGGCATTGGGTAAATACAGCCACTCCAAATGGGAGAAATTGGCCAAAACAAAGGGGCTACAGGCCCCAAGCAAGTCCAAAATCCAGTGGGGCAGTAACATCTTAATGCTTCAAAATGATCTCCTTTGACTCCATGTCTCACATCCAGGGCACGCTGATGTAATAGGTGGGCTCCCATGGCCTTGGGCAGCTCCACCCCTGTGACTTTGCAGGGTGTAGCCCCCTCCTGGCTGCTTTCATGTGCTGGCATTGAATGTCTTTGGCTTTTCCAGGGACATGGTGCCAGTTGTCTGTGCATCTACCACTGGAGGACAGTGGTCCTCTTCTCAAAGTTCCACTAGATGGTGTCCCAGTAGGAACTCTGTTTGGGGACTCTGATGCTACATTTCCCTTCTGCACTGCCCTAGCAGAGGTTCTCCATGAGGGCCTTGTCCCTACAGGAAACTTCTGCCTGGGCATCTAGGTGTTTCCATACATCCTCTGAAATCTAGGCAGAGGTTCCCAAACCTCAGTTCTTGACTACTGTGCATCTGCAGGCTGAAACCACATGTGAAGTTTCCCAGGCTTGAAGCTTCCACCCTCTGAAACAACAGCCTAAGCTGTACCTGGGCCGCTTTTTGTCACAGCTGGAGTGGCTGGAATGTAGGGCACCAAGTTCCTAGACTGTACAAGGCATAGGGACGTTGGATTCACCCTAGGAAACCATTTTTTCCTCCTAAATCTCTGGGCCTGTGATGGAAGCAGCTGCTGCAAAGGTCTCTGACACACCCTGGAGAGTGTGTTTTCCCCATTGTCTTGGTGACTAACATTAGGCTCCTTGTTACTTATGCAAATTTCTGCAGCCAGCTTGAATTTCTGCTCAGAAAATGCGATTTTATTTTCTATTGCATTGTCAGGCTGCAAATTTTCCAAAATTTTATGCCACATTTCCCTCTTAAAACTGCATGCTTTTAACAACCTCCAAGTCACCTCTTTAATGTTTTGCTGCTTAGAAATTTCTTCCACCAGACACCCTAAATCATCCCTCTTAAGTTTAGTTCCACAAATCTCTAGAGCAAGGGCAAAATGCCACCAGTTTCTTTGCAAAATGATAACAAGAGTCACATTTGCTCCAGTTCCCAACAAGTTCCTCACCTCTATCTTAGACCACCTCAGCCTGGATTTCATTGTCCATATCATTATCAAAATTCTGGCTAAAGTCATTCGACAAGTCTCTAGGGCGTTCCAAACTTTCCCGCATTTTCTCCTGTCTTATTCTGAGCCCTCCAATCTGTTCCAGTCTCTGCCTGTTACCCAGTTTCATAATCACTTCCACATTTTCGAGTATCTTTTCATCAGCGCCCCACTCTACTGGTACCAATTTACTCTGTTTTCACACTGCTGATGAAGACATGCCCAAGACTGGGCAATTTACACAAGAAAGAGGTTTATTGGACTTACACTTCCAAGGCCTCACAGTCTTGGTAGAAGGTGAAAGGCACATCTCACATGGCAAGAGAAGAGAGCTTGTGCAAGCAAACTTCCCTTTTTAAAACCACCAGATCTTGTGAGACTTACTCACTATTACCAGAACAACACGGGAAAGACTCGCCCCTATGATTCAATTACCTCCCAGTGGGTTCCTCCCACAACACATGGGAATTCCAGAAGATGAGATTTGGGCAGGGACACAGCCAAAGCATATCAAACACTATTCCAGATCTATTTTCATAACACTTTTGTTAACTAGTACCAAGTGCCTCATTTAGAAATTGCCTTGCTGATTAACGTAAAATTAACTAGGTGAGAGAGTATAATGGAAACTTATGGAAAGTCAACTAATATCATGTTTCCCTTACCTATTCTTTTTCCATATCCTCCAGAAATCAACTTGTACTCTTTCTTTTTTTTTTGTATTGCAGAAAAAATGTCAAACTCTGATTTTTTATTCAGTTTTATCCTGCATTCTATGTTTCAGTGTTATTTTATCCTCACAACAATTCAATAGATATTATAACTTTTATTTTATACAAAACTATGTGAAGACTCAAACTGGTTAACTGAGTTGACAAAGATCATATAACATGTCATAGAACTAGGATTTGAACCTAAGTCTTTGGACCCTATATAGTGATTTTTCCCATACAATATTATGGTGATTAATTTTATGTGTCAACTTAAAGTATGCTTTTTATGACATTGATGTTTAAATTTGTAAACTTAAAGTTTATTGCCCTCCATTATGAAGTGGGTCTCATCCAATCAGCCGAATACCTGAACAGAACAACAACAACAAAACAGCCTCTTTGTGTAAATTCTCTGGCAAAATATCTTTGGACTTATCGGTAACATTCAGTCTCCTGGGTCTCCGCTTCCTAACCTACAAGGCAATTAGGGACTTGTCAGCCTCCATAATAATGTGAGACAATGTCTTACAATAAATCTTATTCTACACACACACACACACACACACACACACACTCAGCCTATTGATTTCATTTTTCTGGAGAAGCCTGACCTATATAGAGATAGTTTTGGCAGATATAATTAATATTAGAAAACTTGAGCAACAGGCAGTAAGTAAATCATACACCAAGCACTCACTGTTGACCCCATCTGGTACTTCCATTCAGGGGTCTACATACCTGTCCTAAATGTGATCTTCAGATTTAAAATAGAATTTAATAATAGTAAATATTTAGAAAAATAGTACTTGCAGAGCATTATTTTTCAATTACAAATGCTAATAAAAATTAGCATATGTAAGCAACATCCTTCATGTAAATTCTAAAAAACATTATACAGGAAAGTGAGGAATTACAGAGTGCCGATTTTTTTTTTTTTTTAAGTTTGAATAAAGTACTTGGTAACTGAACATAAAAAATTCTGCAATGCTCAGGTCTTCATCTCAGTCCATCAAATTTTACCCATAATGCCTTGTCTATTACTGTCAAAAATTCAAGGAAGTTTCTCAGAGATTATTATTAAACATTGTTTTATGTTTCTTGGAAATATTACTAAAATAATCGATATAAACATAAAAAAGGGTAATGTACATGCTTTCATAATGGCTAAAAATGGAGTGTTTGTTTTTAGCATGGGGAAAATCAGGAACTTCATGCATCTGGCTTTTGTTAAGACAGGCTTGTAAGTTATAAAAGAGGCAGTACATCTGCTGAATTTAGGATTAAAAAACAAATAAGGTAAAGAAATTAAACTTGAGTACAGTAAATACATAATATAATTTTAGGATGATTGGACAGCACAAACTGGAGGCAGGCTGGGCGCGGTGGCTCACGCCTGTAATCCTAGCACTTTGGGAGGCTGAGGCAGGTGGATTGCCTGATCTCAGGAGTTTGAGACCAGCCTGGGCAACATGGTGAAATCCTGTCTCTACTAAACTACAAAAGATGTTAGCCGGGCGTGGCGACATGCGCCTGTAGTCCCAGCTACTCGGGAAGCTGAAGCAGGAGAATTACTTGAACCCAGGAGGTGGAGGTTGCAGTGAGCTGAGATAGTGCCACTGCACTCCAGCCTGGGCGACAGAGCAAGACTCTGTCTCTACAAAAAACAAAAACAAAAACAAAACAAAACAGAAAAATAAAGACTGGAGGCAAATCTATTGAACAGAGCAGATACAGAGTGAATTTACTAAAAATAATATGAGGAGCCTAATAAATGAATTAGTTAATTTTTATTTGCAATAAAATCTAGAATATTAACATTAAAAAAGAAAAAACATTAAGATCAGAAAATAAAGTATTCTTGTGAAAACTATTATGACAAATTTTTAAATGGAGGCAAGAGGAAAACTGCTACTCTACTCATAGCACTTTGATACCCAAATGTGTAGGTTTTCCACACCAAGCAATTTAAAAATTCTCTGTGGACATCAGCTGGGTGTCCTACAATTTCATTTGATTCTGACACTAACTACCCAGAGTTAGCACAGACCCCGCAAGTTAAGGGCTCAGCTTCAAAAACTGCCCTCAACTTCAGACACCAATCACAAGTATTTGGATCCTCATGTGTTCTGTGAAAGGGCCATACCATGCAAAGGGACCCCAGATGCCAAAGGAGCTGATAAACCAAAGAAGAAGAAGACAAATCCAGTTTGTCGGTAAACAGTGTTTTACTGGGAAACTTACAGACAACAGTATTGTCTTGGGCAGCCACAAGGCAGATAAATCTCTGCACTGTTACTCTGCAGACCCATATGGTATACTCCACATACCATAAGGAAACAGTAAATTTGCTCCAGCGAGACAATTAAAGGTCACCCACCAAAAAAGGCAAGAATTCTATGTGCATCATAGCCTACAATATGTGTGATAACATCAAGCATGCTTTGTTCTTACCCTAGGGGGAGTAAATGAAGTAGAAATCTGAAGGTATTCATGAAACTGGAGCTAATCAGAAGTTAACATGGTGGATTAGCATTCAAGATGGAGCAAGATGTAGTCACTTTTGTCTCTGCACTTCACCCCTCTAATCTGGGTCTTACAATCTCAGGCACCTAGCTCTTCTGCAACAGTCCCTATACCTCCTGAAAGGAGTGGTGCTGTAGTCATTTCAATAGCATGCACACATTGCATCAATTTGGCTTCTACTTGTAAGCAGGGGCAAAGCAACAATGTAAACAATAACAGGCAATGATACTCATGCCAAGTATAAGACTATAAGAATTAATAATGTTTTTTTCCACCATGTTCCCCAGGCTCAAACAAAGAGACCTGTTATAGGGCAGAGCAGTAACAGAAGCAGAAGACTATGGGAGAAAATACCAGTGTTTAGTAGGCACTTGGTGGGGCAGTTCTCCATCATACAAGATGACTGTAGTGTCATCTCTGTTAGTTGTGACAGAGGCAGCCTGATTACGGGCTGGAGGCACACACCAAACAATTTACCTGAGGGGTGAAGGTGCCAGTGATATTTTTAAGGTGACAGGGGCTGCAAAGAGTCATGTCAAATGGCTGATCAGAGTGCCTTTTAAAAGGAGCTATGTTTCAGTGTACTGGTATGTGGAGGGTTTTGGCCCAGACTCAAACAGGATCAATGGAGACCACTTTAGTTGGCCGGGGAATTCTTTACTCTCTGACAAGAAATACGCTGTCCAACCTGGGAAGTGTTGCCAGTCTAATCTCCATTCAAGTATCCCCTCCCCTGCCTCAAAGCCTTGAGACGTCCCAAATGATTGATATTTGCTATTGACCTTTTATCACTTCAGGTAGAAATGCATCTGGTTGGTCCTTCGTTACCACTGTGGTTAAGAGGCTCTCCATGTTGTTGGTGTGGTGCCAGCCCTATATTCACCTCAACTGCGTTGGGGTTTCTAATGGCTTGAGGCAAAACCTTTGGCCACCCATGCAAAGTATGCAAACAATGCAGTTCCCACTAGGCTTATGTAACCAATCAGCTAGTTCAGAGGATTGCCAGGGAGCCAGTGTTCTAATTTTTGCTAGGGAATCAGCCTCCATGTTACCAGGGGATGAATCTAGCCAATGTGCTAAAGCATGATACAAAATTAGGCTCACCACATATTCTTGTAGCCTTCCCAAATGATTTTTTCACATGGCAGCTCCCCATAAGGGTTTCTTAAACACATGTTAGTCATCTCGGGCCCTTTGGGCAAGCCATGTTGCAAGACCCTTAAATACTGCCATAGTGCCTGTGCAGAGAACTATAGGCCACAACTCTTGGGTACAAACCAGCCATGCATCTCAGAGTTCTGCCCATTGACTGCATTGCTGCATTCCCATCTCAAACCAGAGGGTATCTGTCTGCGATTGTACAGCTACTGCCTCCCATACACAAGGGGCCCATAGGCTCTACCCATCTGAGTAACAAGAGTTTTCAGGAATGGGGGCCGGACCATGTCTTTGTGTACCATTGGAGGCTTCTCCTGTGGGGGCTCCACAATGAGGGCAGCGCTGGTCTGCTTTTCTACTGCAATTCATCTCCAAAGAGACTCGTGGAGAGGGCACTTGAGTTATAGTAGACCCAGCTGCATGTATCTTTGGAACCTCCTTATTTAGTTCATGTGTCTACTGTCATGCTTCAGGTGTCATCTGGCTTTCTTACTGGCCATCCAGGACTCAAAGGGGCTTTGAGCTGGCTGGATAATATGTTGTTGCAGGTGTTCATGCCTCTTTTGTAAAGTGGAGCCTTGGGCAATGGTTGAGGCAAGCCTGAAAACAAAGTTCCCTTCTATTCAGCTCTTGATAGGGAGACAGTCTTCACTGTTACCGGCAAAGTAGCAGTTATGGATTCAACTTTCTGATAAACTTTCTATAAGTCCTTGTATATCCACAGGACCTGTTGTTCAATAGAGGAATAGTGGGTTTCAGCACCCTTCCATAGTTCCGGCCAGAATCCTAAGGGAACTGTTTTCCCATGTTAGACTTGTCCGAGTGCTCAACTAATCTCATCAGGGCTTATGGTCATATCCCAAGAGATTGGTAATCTAGGGAGCAAGGAACCCAAGACTTGTGCCTGAGCCACTCATATCTCAGCCTTCTCAAATGCTTCCTCTTGTTTTTTATCACAGCACCAAGTAGGTCCTTTATTTACTAGTCAGTATAGGGAATGCAAATATTGAGCTAAATGCGAAATAAAAGCTTGCCAATATCCCAAAATACCTAGAAAACTTGGTAACCATTTAACTGTTTTAAGCATGGAAGAAATTGTATTTTGTCAATGAGTGTGTGTAGGATAAGGCATATCTTACCTAATCAAGTAACCCCTAGGAACTTTATGGCTGGCCCTGGGCTCTGGATCTTTGGCAGGCTGATGGCCCATCTTCTAAACTGGAGAAGGATGCACAAGGCATTAAACTGTTGCCTGTTGCCATAGCAATGACGAGTCTTCAGAAGTTAGCGTAATATCATCAATGTAATGCCTGTGAGTCAGTGCGTAAAGGGATGCTATAGGAGGCACTGGCCAAATCTAACACAGCATGGTAAGTTCCTGTATTTTGTATTATTTGCTTTATCACTTGAGTTATATTAGACCCAGCTGCATGTATCTTTGGAACCTCCTTATTTAGTTCATGTGTCTACTGTCATGCTTCAGGTGTCATCTGGCTTTCTTACTAGCCATCCAGGACTCAAAGGGGCTTTGGACTGGCTGGATAATATTAACTTTGGCCAGCTCCTGTACGGTGGCTGTGATTTATTCTGTCCCACCAGGGAGATGGTACTGTTTCACATTAATAATATGCCATAGAATAGGAAGAGGTACAGGTTAACATATTGCTTCCTTCTTAAAATAGCCATTACTGCTAGAATCCACAGGTGAAATTCTCCCACAGATGTTTGTAGCATGCACTGTAACAGGACGTCCATACCCAAGATCTTTTCTGGAATAGGTGAGATGAAGACAGTATAATAAGTTGGGAGCCTCCACCTGATACCAAGGAGGAGGGGAGTTTGTTTCATTTCGATTGCTTGGCACCGATAACCTGCTGCCTGTTTGCTGTGTCTCTCTGGATTGCCATGAGTTAAGGTGAATTCCTAAAGTCACTGTATCTATGAAAGAGAAGCTCTCTGCTCGTTATTTGGATTCCAATAGATTGTGAGCTCCACATGAGGTCTTTGTTAACCCCTATTGCCCTGGCATGGAGGCAACCTTGGCACCACCCTAGTACCTAGGCTGCATAGCAGTCTACCCCTGGAACTCAGAAATTGAAGTCATTCTACATGGAATTTCTTCTTTTCCTTCTCCCTCCTCTAGTGGGGCTCTACGAAAAGGCCTAAACTATTAATTGGAAGTCAGGGCATTCCAAAGACCCACTTGTATGACATTTGGTTGCCTGTGTAGGTATATGTTTTATCTACTCCAGCTAAGATCAAATCATATCACATTTGTTTCCTAGTAATCCTAATTGGGTCTTTTTGACCTCCTTTTATCAGTCTAGCACACTTTCTTTCTTTTTCCCTTTTTTTCCCTTAGTAACCTTTTCTCTTCCCTTTTAGTTTCTCCAAAATCAGAAATGGCTTTCCAGAGCTCATACATACATTTCCCCACCAGGGGGCCATGCCACTCCCAGATGGGCACTCTGTCTCATTTGTTCAGTTTTACTTCCTGCTAGGGAGATGCCATCCCCGCTGGTGTCCCATAGTCACACCATTCATGTAACTAAGCTTTCTCTCAGCAGCTGTTTAAAAGTTTTTGCTATGCCCAATAATCCTGTCCAGGGCTGCATGTGTTGGGCTTTTGCTTTCTGGCGCATGAGCATTTTTGCTCTCAAAAGGAGAGGATAATTATCTCCCACCTCTGAGTTAACCTCTGTGTCATCATGTGACTCACTAATTGGTTCCCAAGAATTTCAGATCTTTGCATCTTACTCTGGTTTGGCAAGGGCAGACTGCACTTCTGACTGGCACAGCTTTCTCCCTCCCAGCCATACAAAGCAGCAAGCTCTGGTTTCCAATGGTGCCTCCTGAGTTTAAAGCTTATCTGCCAAACCAGGCACTAACAGATGTGGAAGTTCTCATAGCTCTTTCTAAGTGTAATTCTTTCTACAGCTTTCCTACACTCCCCTCAGCCACTACCTGTGCTTCTGTGGCCACTTGCACAGCCCCTAACAGTGGCAAACACACTGTTGTGGATGTTTTGTGATTTTTCTTATCACAGAGGGACATATGGCTTTTTACTAACAAGATTTCTAAACCCTCTGGCATTTTCAAGGCATCCCCGTACTCATGCAGCAGTCCATAGGCATCTAGCAAACAGGCAACACCGCCCTATATAGTTAACCGTGCCTTGCTCCCACCCCTCAGGATATCCCCTGCAGATGGTTCCTTCCTCTTACCCAAACTTAGGTTTCCTCACCCCTCCTTGCTGATTCGCCACTTGTTCTGTGAAAGGGCCCTATAAGCAAAGCAACCCCCAAGTACCAAAAGGGCTGAGAATCCAAAGAAGGAGGCACACATTTCCAGTTTTTTGGTATAGGGTGTTGTTTTGGGGATCCTACAGACAGAAGCATGGCTGCAAAGCAGGTTGATCTCTGCACCGTTACTCCCCAGATGCAAGGCTTGTATCACATAAGGAAAGGGGATAAGTACTCTAGCAAGACAATTTAAGGCAATCCTCCAGAACAGGCAAGAATGCTGTGTGCGTCATAGTGTGCAATGTGTACGGTGACACCGATTTTCTTTGTTCTTACAAATAAAGTAGAGGCAAGGAGGCGTTTATGGGACTGAGGCTATTCAGATGTCAGTATGCTGGATTGGCATCTAAGATGGAGTCACTTTTGTCTCTATGACAGCTTACCAACACTTACTTCTGACTGGGCTATGAATTTGGGGTTCCCATGACCTACTTTTTACTAACAATATTTTATTATTTGTTGTAACGAGTCACAGAACTGAGAGAAACATTTTACTTATGTTACCAGTTTATTACGAAGGATATTATGAGATGTAAAATTATGAAGTGTAAAAATGAACAGCCAGATTAATTGGTACATAGAGAAAAGTCTGAATGTGTTTTGAGTGCAGGAACTTCTGTACAGTGGAGTTGGAGAGTGCCATCCTCTTGATATGTCAATGTGTTCACCGACCTGGAGCTCTCCCAACCCATCATTTCGAGAGATTCTATGGAGATTTCATTACATAGACATGACTGATTAAATCATTAGCCGTTGGTGATTAGCTAAGTGTCTAGTGCCTCTGCCCTCTTTGGAGATAGGTGTGTGGGACTGAAAGTGTCAGCATTGCTTTGGTCTTTCCTTCAGGCAACCTCCATCCTGAAGCTGTCTAGAGACCCCAGCAAATAGTCATTCATTAGAATTCAAAAGACACTCCTATCTTTTCAAAGATGCCAAGGGGCTTAGAAGATCTTTTGTCAGGAACCGGGGACAAAGATCAAATATTGTTAACAAAAATGCTCTTATCACCCCTATCACTCAGTAAATTACCAGAGTTTTAGGAGCTCTGTGTCAGGAACCAGAGGCAGATACCAAATATACATCTCATTATGTCACAAGAGATTATAATCATTTGATTGAATTTTGCGGAAAAAAAGTTTCCATGCGGAGACTAAGATTTGAGGGAGTTTGGTGAAGGATTGAGAAGTACCAACATAGTGGTACTTAGAATTAAACAACAACAACAACAACAACATCATCAAACACACACTAAAAAAATGTTTTCAGATCTGAAGAAAGATTTCAGACATCAGATCAAAAGAGGTCACAGAGTACCAAGCAAATTTAGTGAAAATAGACACCCCATATATCCAGCAGAAAAGACAGGTTGCCTTCAAAGGATATAATTAGGTTGGTGTTAGATATTTTTTTCTCCTGATCACTAAGGGTCAGAAATCAATAGGTCAACATCAGCAGTTTTAAAAAGAAAAAAAGATTAAGGCCTAAGAACTCTATCCCCAGAGAAGCCATCATTTACTTGCAAGGGCAGGAGAAAGATATTTGCTGACATTCAAGGACATGAAAATTATACCTCCTAAGAGTTCACACTAAAATAATTTGAAGATATATCTAGCTAATGAGAACAGGCAACAAAATAAATTTCTCAAGGAGGGAAGTTGATGATGTAGATTTGAAAAATGTGATGAGTACCAAAACCAGAAAAAAGGCATATAGAAACAAATATTGAAAATACAATAAAACGTAGTGAGAAGTTTGTAAATAGATCTCTACAAGAGGAGATTTGAAGGGAAATATTATAATTAATTCATAACAAGATTATTTTAATAAAAATAGAGTAAAATGACTTTTCAACAAATAGAAGTCAATAACATTAATTACTTGATAATTTTTTAAATAATGAAGCATTAATTTTTAATAAATAATTTTTAAATAATAATTTTAAAATAATAAATGCACATTAGAATCATCTGGGCAAGTTATTAAATATATGTATCCCTAAGCTTCATCTCAGAGTTTTGGTAAAATAATTTAGATTTTGGGTCTAGGAATCAAAACACTTACAAAGCTCAGGACAGTTTTTTGTCTTTTGTTTGTTTTTAAATGCAGCTGTCAGGTAAACATTTATATACAGCTTAGCACAGCTCCCATTTGTTCTGGAAAATAACCAATCAAATATCTCAAAGGAATGAGGATCCTCCCTCTACTATGTAACTGATATTTTTTTCTTATCTTTTCCTTGGGCAATTGATAGGGGTATAGGAAATAAAATTGTGACTGTTGTGTATGAGTTAAAAAGTTCCCAGAAGATAACAAATCACAATAGGGGCAAGAACATATAGTGTCTCCAAAGATTCCATAAAAATGATGTCATTCTTTTCTGCTCCCTATTTAAAATTTGAGTGAATATTGACTGTCCTTTAAGGTCTCATATGAGTTCAACAAACAAAAACGTACAAGTGGACATCACTGTTGACCTCACATGAAATGAGGTAAGAAATTTGTGATTTGTGGTCACAATGGTTAATGTTTCCTATCCCAGGGGAAATAATACAGGAGTCAGAACACCTTCCTCCTTTGAGGCTGCCATCTGGTTGTGATTTGAGAGATTGGCCGTAGGTTATGGGTAGACAATTCCGGTTTTGCCCAAGATAAATAAATCCTGGTATTTACATGAATGCTGCTCAGGGAATAAAGATTAGCAGTACATTAGTCAACTAGACGAAGCTACTACAACAAATAGACCTAAGACTCTGTGAAGATGCAAAACTCCAGAATGTTACGCAGGTAAATTATATGTGTCATGGAGGTTTCTTGTATAGATTATTTCATCACCCAGGTATTAAGCCTAGTACCTATTGGATATTTTTCCTGATCCTCTTCCTCCTACCAACCTTCACCCTCCAATAGGCCCTAGTGTGTGTTGTTCCCCTCTATGTGTCCATGTGTTCTCATAATTTAGCGCCCACTTATAAGTGAGAACACACAGGACTTAGTTTCCTGTTCTTTTGTTAGTTTGCTAAGGATATTGGCCTCCAGTTACATCCATGTTCCTGTAAAGGACATGATCTTATTTATTTTTATGTCTACATAGTATTCCATGGTGTATATGTTCCACATTTTTTAAGCCAGTCTATTGATGATGGACATTTCGGTTGATTTCATGTCTCTGCTATTCTGAATAGTGCTGCAAAGAACATACATGTGTCTGTGTGTTTATAAAAGAACGATTTATGTTTCTTTGGGTATATACCCAGTAACGGGATTGCGGGGTCAAATGGTGTTTAGGTCTTTGAGGAATCACCTCACTGTCTTTCAAAATGGTTGAACTAATTTACACTTCCACCAATAGTGTATAAGCACTCCTTTTTCTCCACAACCTTGCCAGCATCTGTTATTTTTTGACATTTTAGTAATAGTCATTCTGACTGGTGTGGAATGGTATCTCATTGTGGTTTTGATTTGCATTTATCTAATGATCAGTGATGTTGAGCTTTTTTTTCATATACTTGTTGACCGCATGTATGTCTTGTTTTGAGATATGTCTGTTCATGTCCTCTGCCCACTTTTTAATGTTTTTTTTCTTGTAGATTTGTTTAAGTTCCTTATAGATGCTGAATATTAGACTTTGTCAGATGCATAGATTGCAAAAATTTTCTCCCATTCTGTAGGTTGTCTGTTTACTCTGTAGATAGTTTCTTTTGTGTGAAGAAGCTCTTGAATTTAATTAGATCTCATTTGTCAATATTTGCTTTCATTCAATTGATTTTGTCCTCTTCATCATAAAATCTTTGTCCGTGCCTATGTCCTGAATGGTATTGCCCAGGTTGTATTCCAGGGTTTTCATAGTTTTAGGTTTTACATTTAAGTCTTTAATCCATCTTGAGTGAAATTTTGAATATGGAATAAGGAAGGTGTCCAGTTTTAGTATTTTGCATATGACTAGCCAGTTATCCCAGCACCACTTTTAAATAGTTAATCCTTTTCCCATTGCTTGTTTTCATCATGTTTGTCAAAGATCAGATAGTTTTAGATGTGCAGTCTTATTTCTAGTTCTCTATTCAGTTCCATTGCTCTATGTGTCTGTTCTTGAACCAGTGCCATGCTGCTTTGGTTACTGTAGCCCTGTAGTATAGTTTGAAGTCAGATAGCATGATGCCTCCAGCTTTGTTCTTTTTGTTCAGGATTTCTTTTGGCTATTCAGGCTCTTTTCTTGCTCCCTATGAAGTTTAAGATAGCTTTTTCTAATTTCATGGAGAATGTCAATGGTAGTTTAGTGGGAATAACATTGAAATTCTAAATTGCTATGGGCAGTATGGTCATTTACACAATATTGATTCTTCCTATCTATGAGCATGAAATATTTTTCCATTTGTTTGTGTCATCTCTGATTTCTTTGAGTAGTGGTTTGTAGTTCTTGTTGTACAGATCTTTCACTTACTTTGTTAGCTGTATTCATAGGTATTTTTTTCTTTTTTGGCAATTATGAATGGGAGTTCATTTGTGATTTGGCTCTTAACTTGACTGTTGTTGGTGTATAGGAATGCTAGTAATTTTTGCGTATTGATTTTATATCCTGAGACTTTGCTGAAAGTGCTTATCAGCTTAAGAAGCTTTTGAGCTGAGGCTATGGGGTTTTTTAGATATAGGATATGCCATCTGTGAACAGGGATAGTTTGATTTCCTCTCTTCCTGTTTGAATGTCCTTTACTTTTTATCTTGCTTGATTACTCTGGCCAGAACTTCCAATACTATTTTGAATAGGAATGGTGAGAGAGGGCATCCTGATCTTGTGCCAGTTTCAAGGGAAATGCTTTCAGCTTTTGCCTATTTAGTAAAATGTTGGCTGTGGGTTTGTCATATATGGCTCTTATTACTTTGAGTTATGTTCCTTCAATACGTAGTTTATTGAGAGTTTTTAACATGAAGGGATGTTGAATTTATTGAAAGTCATTTCTGCATCTATTGAGATAATCAGGTGGTTTTTGTCATCAGTTCTATTTATGTGATGAATCACATTTATTGATTTGTGTATGGTGAACCAACCTTGCATCACGGGGATGAAACTTACTTGATTGTGGTGGATAAACTTTTTGATGTGCTGCTGGATTAGGTTTGTCAGTATTTTGGTGAGGATTTTTGCATTGATGTTCATCAAGGGTATTGGTCTGAAATTTTCTTTTTGTCTTGTATCTCTGCCAGGTTTTGGTATCAGGATGATGCTGGCCTCATAGAATTAGTTAAGAAGGAGTCTCTCCTCCTAAATTTTTTGCAATGGTTTCAGTATGAATGGTACAAGCTCTTCTTTGTACATCTTGTAGAATTCAGCTAGTTTTTTTTTTTTTTTTTTTTTTTTGGTTGGTAAGCTTTTTATTACTGCTTTAATTTCAGAACTGGTTATTGGTGTGTTCAGGGATTCAATTTCTTCCTGGTTCAGTCTTGAGAGGGTCTATGTGTCTAGGAATTTAACCAATTCTTCTAGATTTTCTAGTTTATATGCACAGAGTTGTGTATAATATTCTCTGATAATTGTTTGTATTTCTGTGGGGTCAGTGGTATCATCCCACTTATCATTTCTGATGGTGTTTTATTTGAATCTCCTTTTCTCTTTATTAGTTTAGCAAGTGGTCTCTTTATTTTATTTTATTTTTTCAAAAAATGAACTTCTGGGTTTTAGATGGTTTTTCATGTCTGCATCCCCTTCAGTTCTGTTCTGATTTTGGCCATTTCTTGTCTTCTGCTAGCTGTGCAATTTGTTTGTTCTTGATTCTCTAGTCCATGTTCGGTTGTTAATTTGAGATATTTCTAGTTTTCTCATGTGGACATTTAGTGCTATAAACTTTCCTGTTAACATTGCCTTAGCTGTGTTCCAGAGATTCTGGTATGTTGTATCTTTGATCTCATTAGTTTCAAAGAACTTCTTGATTTCTGCCTTGAATTAATTACTTGCACAAAAGTTATTCAGGAGCAGGTTACTCAATTTCTGTGTAATTGTAGTTTTGAGTGAATTTCTTAGTAGTCTTGATTTCAAATTTGATTGTACTGTGGTTCAAGAGACTGCTTTATTTTTAGTTTTTTTGCATTTGCTGAGGAGTGTTTTATTTCTGATTATGTGATCAATTTTAGAGTAAGTGCCATGTGATGATGAGAAGAATGTATATTCTGTTGATTTTGAATGGAGACATAACTCTAGAATCTTATTTTTCCCACAAACGGCAATCTAATGAGGGTGCTATTTGTCATTGGTTGCCACTCTTTCACTTGGTGATGCAGACACTAGAACACTTTCTGTCTTATCACTCTGCCATCCTTGAAAGTCCCTCATCATTGCCATCCAACTGGCAGAAGGGGGAACAAATCAGTACTAAAAATGAGAAAACAGTTAGAAGTAAGGAAGGTTCTAAAACACGATTTTTGGCTGGATAGTCAACAGTAGATAGCTGTTTCTAACATGAGATATGAAAGACCTAACCAGGTCTTTTTCAACATCTTTAAATCTTCATTTTATTACACTGAGAAAAGTCCAAATTGACACTAGCTCTATGAAGAATGCCACCTCAATAAGTGTAGACTAAAAACTTATGAAATTATTAGAAAAATGAAAGGATGAATCCTTTAATTGAAAAACAAAGGACCCAAATGCACAAACAAGACAATAAATATTTTAAAAAATAGTTTCACTAAAATCACAATATGTAATTCGCTATTTCTCCCCTTCTCCCCAAACTGGCAAAGCACTTAACTCAGTAATTTTCTTTGTCAATAAAATTTTGCTATCCCTTCCACCTTTTATTGTTGGACTTTTAAGAAAGTAAACTTTCTCTTTTTTGATTTATGAAAAATAACTTGGAAATATGTATGTTTAGCCTTAAAACAATGTGTACTCTTTGATTCAGTAAATTCACTTGCAGCCACATACCCTAAGGAAATCAACAGAGATACGGATCATGATTTATGAATAAGGACATTCATTTCAGCATTATTTATAATAATGAAAAATTGGTGGAAAACTTTAGCTATAGTGGAATAACTAAATAAATTACAGTATAGGCATATGGTGAGCAGTCACTCGGTTACTCCATAATATATTTCAAAAAAGTTATACACATAAAAAAGTGGCCACAATATAATGTTAATTTAAATAGGTAAGCTACAAAACTATATATATATAAAACTATATGTATGTGTATATATATAACTATATATGTATATATAACTATATATACAAAACTATATATATAAAACTATATATAGTTTTATATATAGTTATAGATAGTTATATGTAGTTATATATAGTATATAGTATATAGTTATGTATATATAGTTATATATAGTTATATAGTTATATATATAGTTAAGTATGATTTTGGTGAATAGAACAATGAAAACAAAACAATGCAAATTAATATATAGAAAAAAGTCAAAAAATATTACGTTACAATATTAATAGCAATTACAATTGTACTTGCAATGAATTACAAGTTAATTGATTACAATTATTTTCTATATTTTGATATAGTAAGTGACAAATCTTTTCTTTTGTATGTTTCCCAGAATTTCTACAGCTAATATGGATTATTTTACCATTTTAAATATCCTGTGAAAGAATAAAATATAACATTTTATAGAGCCATAAATTTGAAAGACTTTAGATGTTATGTATTCAAAACTTTTATCAAATGCAATAATGCCCTTCATACCAAATTAAACGATTACTGACTCATGTTAATCATCATAAGTTGTTTCTTTTAAGTTAGATAATCACTTCTGTATGTAAGCGAGCAGTCAGGAAACCAGTAACCAGAATCAGGGCACTAGCAATTCACTTTTTAAAAATTTATTTTAGCCTATTCTTTTTCATTAGTTAAGTCCTTTCAAATGATTGTAGTTTTTTTCTCACCAAAGAAATATTCAAATACAAATTGAATATAATGAATAATTTACAATGAATATTTTCATTAGCAGATTGGATGCTTGCAGACAGGAATTTAAGATATGTTTTCTTCTCCTCTCTCTCCTTCTCTCTTTTTACTAAGTGAAAACTGTCGAAAACTGCAGTGCCTATATAATAGGAACAACTCTTTCTTAGTTTTGGAGATGTTGGCTTTTTTAAAAAGCCATTTTCTATATAGAATTTCAGAAGATGCTTTTAGATAACTCTATTCTATTTGTTTTGAAAAGGTGCCTCTGAAGTAATCTATTATAAAGTATGTAGTTTTCCAAAAGCCGTAGCTAGTTGCCTAGCAACACACTTGGTTATGTCATATAATGAAAGCAATATGATAAAATGCTGTTTTTCAGGTATTAATTTTTAAACACATTTCTAACTAAAAGACTATATTTTATGGATGAAAATTTTTGAGAAATGGGTCTTGTAAAAACAAAATAAAAGAGAGTCAATACCACACTAATTGACAGGCTTTTTCTTAATGAAACAGTATTAAAATTCGAACCCAACTGTAAGGATTTGAGCACTCCTTACCAGGCCCCCAGGCACTACCTTGTGCTCCCTGAAGCACTCACTGCATTAAGAACCACAGTAAGAGGATAAAATTGCACATCTGTGAAGGGGACTTAATGCGTTATGACATTCACAAAACACACAGGGTGCCTAAAATGTATCAGAAAACATCTAACTTTGTAAAAGTTCTTTATTGTTTTAAATGTCAAAACTGTTAGAGCAGGAACATTTTAAAAGCTAAATTTAAATCCTAGAATAAAAATCTGAAGAATAAACTCTTGGATTTTTTTGTTTTGATTTTTAAAAAATTCATTGCTATTTTTCTTTCCATTTCTAAGTGTTACTTGAAAAAGTCCACACCTCCTAATTTTTTGTCTTTACTCTTTCCCACAAACCTGGACTTCCTTCTTCCACTATCTTTGTGTGTGCTTGTGTGTGTGTATATTTGTGTGCGTGTGTGTAGTTGTGTATGGTGGTGGTCATAGGGCCTGGTGGGAAAGTTCATAGAAGATGGGAGAATCTCTCAAATCAAAATACGTTTAGGCCGGGAGCGGTGGCTCATACTCGTAATCCCAGCACTTTGGGAGGCCAAGGCAGGTGGATCACCTGAGGTCAGAATTTCGAGACCAGCCTAGCCAACATGGGGAAATGCCATCTTTATAAAAAATACAAAAAATTAGCCAGGTGTGGTGGTGGGCACCTGTAATCCCAGCTACTTGGGAGGCTGAGGCACGAGAATCACTTAAACCTGGGAGGCAGAGGTTGCAGTTAGCTGAGATCACGCCACTGCAATCCAACCTGGTTGACAAATTGAGCCTCCTTCTCAAATAAACAAAAACAACATCAAGAAAAATTTAATCAGGAGTTGAATATATGGTTCTCCCAGACAAGTTTGTTTTTGAGGGCTTAGAATTTAAACCTAGGCTACTGGTTTGAACCTGTCCTTTTATCTGATTTCTATTCCTTTGACACTTAATAGTTATTGGCAAGCTGCTGCCCATTATACTTCCATGTTCCAAGATGTTGTTATTATCAGCAAGGGGTGGAAATGACAAGCAAGGCAAATTCCTGGCCATCAGTCATTTTAATGCTTTATTCACTGGCAATCTAGCCTTTAGTTTGATGTTACTGTTGCCACCAGGAGAGTTAATTTTTATTAAAGGCTCTACCTTCTCTTTCTGTCATACAAAGAGTTGGTCATAAAAGTCCTGGGGCACAGATAATGCTATGCATTCAGCAAAGAATTTCATCACCAGAGGACTTCATGTTTTAACCCCTTAATCTAAGTGGGCCACAGAAGTGATGCCTTCCACTGGCATGAGGGTGAAAGTGGGGTGTACCATTTGCAATTTGACACAGTAAAAATCCTTGTCTTATGCATCAACATTGTAGATTGAATATTGAGGATGGTGGAATCCAAGATACAGGTGGCCTGGATCCCTGAGGCTGAGTGACCACTGAGTAACAAGTTACCAGGACAAAGCCCAGCTAGAAACATCCATGTTTTGTTTTGCATGAAAAATAACTTTTATTGTGTCAAGTCATTTATATTTGGAGAATATTTTTTTGTGATAGTCATAGGAGTTACTGATGCTGGCTAACATAGGCCCATTCACTTTGTGTTTACATAACTAGATTAAGTCTGCTGTTTAGACCTGTATACTATTATCTGCAGCAGCATAAATCCTGTATATTCCCAAATATCTACTCTACGGGTTTATCTCTCACTCTTCCATAGCATCTTATCTAAAAATATTTCCCAAATTATCATTTTATTATATAAATTTCTTATTTCTTTCCCAAGGAAAAGTAGGCTATTGATATTCATTTTCGCATTTGTATGGAATTTTTCCAAGAATTCAGCATTAAGGTACATACAGACTCCCAGGTAAGTATGAGGGCATGACAAGGAAAGCACTGATCACATGAGGAGGCAATATTTAGGGAGATTTGGGAGCATAAGAAGTCAGGTATCTTTGTTATATCTTCCATGCTCCTCTATGTGACAAAATAGTGCATTTTGAAAATGTTATTTGTACACCTTGCTGTTGTTACTAGTTTTCTTTCCCTTTTATTACCTTCCCCAATCCACCCTCTTTGATGATTTTTGGATACTGCCTGTTTTGGCAAGGAAGAAATGCATAGATTTTTTAAAAAGAATGAGAATATAAAGAGTCAGGAGACACAGAAGACTTCAGTCAAAGACATTATATTTTGGGGTAAACATGATAAAAGTGATGACTTAGATCAAAACTTTTTGTCTCTGAGATTTGTAAAGGTTTCTAATCTGGGAATCAGGAAAGATCTAGAGGAAAAAAGAATTTTGTAAATCCCACAGGATCTTTGATATAAGATCAGAGGAGAGCTGGGTACCCAAGAATATGGCTTCGCGATATACTTAGAAAGTCTTAACTTCAGATAGCCTTAAGAAATTCTGAGAAAAGTACAAATGCAGCATAATAGTGATGATGCACACAATAGTGAAGTGCATGCCCTAGAACACAGTGTGTTTAGGAAAACAGCTGCATAGGATATTCTGCACCTTGCAAATAAACTCTTATTTGTTTAAGAACAGCAGAGAAATGGGACTAGGAAATGTTTCTCCACAACACATTAGAATTTTTACTAAAACTGCAAAATGCTACCTGTTTACCAGATCGATTGAAGAGCTGCAAGACCTAAAAAGCTGAAAATTATAGAACACTAAGAGTTGGCCAAACAGGAAGATCTAACCCTTAGTTGATGCCTGACAGGTTACATTGAGTAAATGTAATGAATTCAATTGATCATTCAATTTCAACTCTACCACATAGCTTGTTATTATACAAAGACCCAGGATTTTGAAATCAGTTTCAATAACAGGATGTAGAACACCAAAAGAAATAAGATTATTTTCTGCAGAGCAATGAAGTGGAGCTTTATATTCCAAGTTAATTCAGAAATGAAAATTAAAGTATACTTACCATCCGCTTGATTTTCTTACATAGAATTATAACGGCTGTACTAAAGTACGCTTACAGAGATCCACTTTCTCAAACCTTACTTCCTGGCTTATGTTGGTGCTTCAGGGATGCTTAAGGTTTGTTCTGATCTCTGTTTTCAGTAGTTTTCAGCAGAGTAGTTTGTTAGGCATTTTGAGTCTATCTATCATTTACCTACATCCTCCCAGATGAGTTATAATGCATTAACTGTTTACTCTAAACCTTCATACTAACTGTGGTCTCATAACTCATCCTGTCTCACTAATTGATGTCAAAAGTAGCTCTTTGGTGACTGTGAAACTCCATGAAGACAATTATGCTATGTGGAACTCGTGGGAGCTCAAGAGTTTCACAAATCTGGGAGAGAGATATTTATAGCAAAATCATCAAGGGAGTTGTTTCAGAATTTTTCCCCACCCCCAAAATCTGATATAATATTTAAATGTAGTTAGAGAAAGACAGCAGTTTGAATAAATTTTGACAAAAATTCCCTTGACAAAGTCAATACTCCTCACTTATGGTTGTTGATACTGTTCCTGATGCTTTCATAATGTGTTTGGGAGGATCGTTAATTCACTCAATGGATATCTATTTTGTATATCCTCTGTGAAAGATGCTGTTCTTAGGGCTAGAAATATAAAAATGAAGACGGTATACAAAGTCCTTCTGTCATGAGGCTTATAAAGTAGTGTTGAGAGAACAAAAATGAAAGAAGTAAAAGTTGGGAAGCAATAATGTTTATAAAGACAAAGAAAGAAGGAAGAGAAATCTAGTGGTATATGGTTTTCTTTGTAGGACGGTCAAGAAAAACATCTTTGAGGCACTGGCTCTTTCTTGATATTTATAGGAAATTGGAGCCCAAGCCACATAAATATACTGGGAAAGGCATTCTAGGAGAAGAAAAAAACAGTAAGTGTAAAACCCAGACATGGTAGTGTACCCAAGCCTGCTGGAGGAAGGACAATAACACCAGAGAAACTAGAGCTAAATTATGGTGGGGGAAACAGGTGATTAAATCATAGTGGTTATGAAATCCAGATCATATAAAGCTTTTAAGGAATTAAGCTTTTACTATGAGTGTGGTGGGAAGCTGCTGAAGTGTTGTAAGCAAGGGAAGACCATAATCTGATTTATGTCTTGACAATATTACCCATGGCTTAAAGAAGATGAGGGCAGAATTGGGGAGAACAGTTAGGAAGCTACTTCAACAAACCAGGAAATAGATGGTGCTGCCTTGCGCTGAAACAGGAGCAGTGGATATGGTGGAAAATATTGTTTCTGCATTTATTTTAAGGTAAAGCTAACAAGATTTGGTGGTATAATGAAGAAACTGGGTGAGACCAAAAGGATTTTGCCTAGACAACAAGGTACATGAAGTTGTCATTTCCTGGAATGGGGAAGACTGAAGGAGGAACAGGTTGTAGCAAAGGTTGAATTATATTTTGTATATGCTAAATTTGAGATTTATAGTGTTGAATATTATGTATTAAAGAGAAAATTTTGAACAGGCAATGAGTTAGAAGTTCATTAGGCAGTTCTTAGTTGGAGATGCAAATTTGGGCATTTCTAAGCATCAGATTGGTAATTAAACTCATGGGACAAGATATGATCATCTAAGAATCTTAAGTAGTGTAGATAGTGTAGATGGGAAGATATCTAAAGACAGATTCCTGGGACACTCTAATATTTAGACATAGGAGTAATAAAGATACAGAATAGAAAAGTAAGGAACAGAAGACAGTGATATAAAGAAAAACCAATAAAAATATATGGTATCCAAGAAATCAAATGACAAAAAAAATGCATTTTAAGAATATTTCAGTGAGGAAATATAGATGATAGATTAAAGCAGAAGTGGATTAAAAATTGACAAATAGATTTAGCCAACGTGGAAATCATTGATAACCTTTATAATAACAACTCTAGGAGTTGGAGATAAGACTTTAATTGGTGCAGATTCAAGAGAGAAGAAGAATAGAATTAGATGTGATTCACGTTAAAATAGAACAGAAGATTGAAAAGGTATATGAAGGAAAATTAAAGAGAAAAGAGGTAAATTTTTAAGATATAAATAATTTGTATATATTTTACAAATACATATTAATATATTATATCAAGTCATAATATATATTTAATATAATAATACCTATAATATGTACACACAAGATTGATTAGGTTGAAAGTTGAAAGTAAAATCCATGATCCATGAGTGACCTTGAAGAGGACTGGTGTCTGAATGGATTGGTGAGTTAGCTTAGGTAAGAGAATAAGAGTTCTATGAAGGAGGGAAAGCAATGAAAAACCTGAGCACAGATACAATGAGGCCGAAAGATTTGATGATGGGAGGTTGTAATAGCTTTCTGTTGGCATCTTTATTTTCTCAGTAAAATAAACCAAGATTATCAGGTGAAATTGTGGTGGGAGGAATGTTGAAAGTTGAGAATAGCGCAGGTATGAAGCAGTCAGCTAATAAGAGAGGATATACCTCCTGGAATTATACAGTAACATTTTGGGCTAGCACTGAAACTGAGATTTCACCATGTAAAGAGAGGCCAGGTAATGTGAGGTAACTTAGTGTTCCCTTTCTTTAATTTTTTTTTTTTTAATTTTCTGGAGATATGCTCAGTTGTTTAGTTCCCAGAAGGAGTAAGCAGAAAGATGGACTGAACTAGACACATCAGTATGACTGAGGGAGAGGTGGGAAGCGTGTGGAGGCATATATTGGCTAAGATAGTCTAAACTGCTCTAAGTAGACTCTTAACATAATGGTTCAACCAAAAAATAATAATTTATTTCTCTTACACATATCAGGTAGGCAAGTGTCTCTTTCCCATTAGATGATTCAGCAGCCTTGACTTATTTATTTATTTATTTATTAATGCTTCTAATTAGGTCAAGGGGAAGAAAAGAAAAGAAAAAACAATTAAAAAATCATTTCAAGAGTAGGACACATTACATTCCCTCACATTCTACTGGAGAGAGCTAATCATATGACCACACTTACTTCCAGTATACCTAAGGAAAGTAATTCCTGGGTGGATCCTTGCTTTTCAGCTACACATTTGTTGCTATAGATGGGTATAATAAATTTCGAAGACTTCTAGTTGTCTCTGCCATACTGATTATAATGATGGGTATGGAACTGAACAAGGTATGGGGAAAAGTGGGACTATAAGGGGTTATTGAGCACAGTTAAATGGATTGGAAAACTGGATGGTAATGAAAAAAATGTTGGAATTGGGCTCCTAGAGGTATTGGCCCCCAAAATGTGATGTGTTAGTCAGCAAGTAGGATATTTTCAAAGATAAAGTAATAGTCAAAGCCAATTAACCAGCTGACTTCTGTGTTACTCTGTTCTCACATTGCTATAAAGAAATACCTGAGACTGGGTAATTTATACAGAAAAGAGATTTAATTGACTTATGGTTCTGCAGGATATACAGGAAGCATGATACTGGCATCTGCTTGGGATTTTGGGAAGCCTCAGGAAACTTACAATCATGGCAGGAGGTGAAAGGGCAACAGGAGTGTCACATGGCCAGAGAAGGAGCAAGAGAGAGAGGGGGAAGGTGCAACAAACTTTTAAACAACCAGATCTCATGGGAACTCACTTGCTACCACGAGGACAGTACTGAGAGGGATGGTGTAAAACATTTATGAGAAATCCACTCCCACCATGTAATTTCCTCCTACCAGTCCCCACCTGCAACACTGGGAACTACATTTTGTTATGAAATTTGGGTGGGGACACAGATCCAAACTGTATCAACTTCCAATCTGTATGACTCCCAAGGATATTGTTGACTAATCCTAGGGGAACTCAGCATCAGAACAGATAACCAATTCTGGTCTTAATTCTTGAACTAATAATATGAGTTCTGGGAACAAATTTCTTATCTTCTCTGAATTGTAATTTTCTTTTATAAAATGAAAATATTGAAAGTGATCCCAGTTGATTGTTGGAAATTAATTGAGAGTGTACATATGCCATGAACTATAAAATTGTTACTGTTTATTTTTTCCTGTTTCTAGTGGAATTTCAGGACACAAATAGTTCCTATAGTTTAAAAATCTTGAAAGCTCTAGAGTGGAATAAGGGTTGCTTCTGAATTTTTATGCATCTTCCCTGACTTATGGAAGAATATGCAATGTGTTTTCCAAAAGCTGAGCCAGAATATTAGTGTAGTAAATGGAGAATATAGGAAGAGGTAAGATAGGATTATATTTCTCCAATGCAAAACTCTGTCCACTTTCTTAGAAAGAGTAATTCATTTATGAGGTTTGGATTTTCTTCTTAGGTATAACATGCCGACATTAAGTTCAAATGAAGGTTAAAATACTTTTTTATAATAAAACATATCTTCTCCATTTGTCATAAAGTAAAACTAGTAAAGTTTTATAAAGAATTGATATTTTCCAACTTCATGATACGTAGGAAAATGTATGCACCTAAATTTGAGCCATTTTAAGAGGTAAAAGAACCAAGTATGTACTTATGTCCTTTCCACTTAAAGAAAAATAAGTAACGGTATTTGAAATTCCTCCTTCTCTTTCTTCTCCATTGTATGAGGAATTATGTGTATTCTGTACATCTTTGACAATAAAAACAAACTAATCATCTAACAAACCTAGAGAAGATTGAAGATTGAGAGACTATCAGAATTTCCATTGTCAAAGAGGAGAGAATTTAGAGCAGAATATACTAATATTTGTAGAGAAGAAGTAAAGGGAGAAAGAGAGTTAAGAGGCTATCAGAATTCTACTGGATTTTGATAAGAGATTTTAAAGGATTTCTAGAAGGGGGAAGATACACATATTGAGGATATATAAGCATTTGTGGCTTGCATATGAAGGTAGTGCTATGATGATAGAAAGTAAAAGAGGTGGTAGAGGTGGAGATTGCAAATGGTGTGCACATGTGATACCTTAGAGAGAACTGGCTTAGAGGTCCATGATTTGGGGTCTGATTTGATGAGGGGAAAAGGGCACATGCTCTTTCTTCTGTCTTAAATACCCTCGCTATTCAACCCTTTCTCCCTCTTTGCCTTTCTTTTCACTCTTTTATGTATTTCCCAATCTTCAGATCTATATTTAGTCATCACTTTCTCAGCTCAGCCTTACCAGGTGCCATGGTCTTAAATGTTGTCACAAAATCCCATTAATTGCCTCTTCCAGACTAGCTATTATCCTTATTATCTTATTAAAATATATCTCTCTCGCTAGACTGTGAGCTACCTGAGAACAGGAACTGTTTTTATTTTGCTCAATGCATTACACAGTACTCGTCGTATACAGTGTATAGTCAATAAAAATGCATTCAAGAAATTAATGATAAGAAATTTTCAAAGACATCTTGGTGTCTTTGGTAAGATATGGGTGTCATTTGCTAGGACAGAGCAGGAAAAGACCAGGAGGTGAGAGAAAGACTAAGTTCACTTTTTCTCGTGACGAGTTTGAGACGCCTATGGCCCATGCAAGTGGCAATGTGGAGAGTCAGTTCTCAGGTGTTGTGGAGGGTGTGTTTTAAATGCCAAAATAGATACTGTATGAAATCTTCAGTTTGAGCAGAATCTAGGAAAAGAAAGACTAAAAAAGAGTGAGCAGAGAGAAAGGTAGGAGGAAAGTTAGAAAAGAACATTTTCACAGAGGCAAAGCTGACAAGAGGGCAGAAAAATTAACTGACATTCCCTCACTCATAAATGGAGTTGAAGCTTAGGCTGTTTAGATGTTGCAGCTTCTTAACATCCTGTCTGTACTTAGCAGTAGAGCAATGTTAATGCTTAACCAGAGTTTCCAACTCATGAAGAAATTACTTCTCCTACTTTTATTCATCTTTATGTGAATCTGCACCCTATAATTTTGCCAGATATGAAATAGCCAGAGACCTGAGTGAGCAATCATTTAAATGTACATCTGAACCAAATGAAAACCTAAGAAATCAGAGTATAAAATATTACCTTGGAATGTTTTTGCATGTATTAGCCGAAGAAATGGTTTCAGGCTAATTTGGATAACTTACTAGTGCAATGCAATGCAATTTGTTAGGTTGAAAGCCAGAGATTTTTTTTTTTTTTTTTTTTTTTAATCAGAAACCTATAAATGACTAAGTAATGATTTAGGCAATATATTTGTTAAATTGATGCAGCTAAACTTTTTGTTTTATGTTTGGTAATGTCTTGAATTATACTTAACTGTCTCTTTAAACTAACTAGAAATATTCCTCTGTTATTGTCCAAGCAAAATTTAATTCCTTATACAGCATTTTAAATGTTAATCAAAGACAAAGCCAGCACTTGCCAAGAGGGGCTATGCTTATGAAACTAACATTTACACTGCACTTTTCATTTGAAAAACCATTTAGGAACACAAATTAATCTTTACAACACTGCTGAGAAGTAGTTAATGACAGGAAGGATGATCATTACTCCCATATTACAGATGAGTAAAACTACACTGTAAGTTTAGCGACCAAATTAAAGTTATTACTCATGTGGCAAATCATTTATGACTATCCCCATCTGATATTTCATGCTTCAAGTTCTTTTAATGCATAATCATCTCTTGGATGAATAACTGTATTGCTCCCAGGTCTTTAAGGGAAAAAAATACTGAAGTAATACGACAAGGCGTATGGAGTTTGGTCAGCACATGATGGAATATCATTACCCTCTACTGCATACACAGTGAGAGAGAAAACTTACACATCACTGACATACTTCATCACTTCCCATACAGACATCATATTCAATTAAGTAGAGAGCTCTCTGTCAACAAACTTGACATGCTCACCTAGGGAATGTCACAACCTTCCCCAAAATCAATATTCAAGTTATGATGGACTGACAGCTTCACAGATGAGTGAGTGTCCCTTGATTTTTAGCTATTTTTGCTGCAGAACAGAGGAAAGTGCTCAAGGCATGAACAAACAAATTTAATTAAGCTTAGGGGATATGGTTGAGTAATGTAAATCCAGAGCAAACGAAGTCATGGAGCATTAAAGAACAGCTTAATGAAATTCTGATCAACAAGAAAAAAATGAAGAGCTGCTTCATCTGATTCAATAAAGTTGGTTCTTAGTGATTTAGGAAAGCAAATGTTCACTTGTAAGTGGTTACTTTTGAGAAGTAATTTCCTAGACTCTTTAGACTGATGCATATCTTGAGAATTTCTATAGTTTCTAATATATTTGAAAAAGTGCTGCTGGTAATTTTTTTTCTTTCTTCTCTGATCTATAAAATGATTTATAACAGGCTCCAGAAATGGAAAAGAAAAACATTTTAAAGTTTAGTGGGAAAGCAGGAAGACTAGGGTTATCAGAAAACACAAGTTGCCCAGCTTTAGAAGTTTTGACACATGTCATTCTCTGGGATAACTTTTCTTTTGTGAGGAAAGTATTTCTTCTGATGGAATTCGGTTCATCTAACGCATCTCTTTTCTGATCCATTCTTCTGTTCTCTGACCACTCCTTTTAGACTCTCATCTTCCTGGGGCTGTCACATTAGCCACTTATTTGTGTTAAGACATTCACAAACTACATTGAATGGCAAAGATTAAAGCATCCATGAACTAATTTAAATTACAAATGGTAGCATTAATTTAAAACTTAGTTCAAGTTGACCCATGAGTCAGGTGGAAAGCCCTCCTGAACAGGGAGTGTGGCAAGGAAGTTTGACTGGGAGAGAAAAAAGAGTGGGAAAGTGTGTTCTAACATGTCAGGTCCACAGGATGCTGGTGTTTTCTGTTCAGAAATTACAGCTTCTCTAATTTTAAATTACAAAGCTGGCTTTACTCTGTGGAAAACAATAAAGGTGAGATAGAGAGATAGAGAATGAAGAGAGACAGAAATGTAGATATCAATTTATCCAAAGGAATAAAGATCTATCCATAAGAAAATATGTAAATAATAAACAAGGTTATGTTAACATTCAACTGTGAGAATAGACTTTTCCCTTTTTGGATTACTTCACTGCTTAGAAGAAAAATGTATAGAATAGATATTTAACTTTAAGATTATCATATGCACCGGAAAAATAAAGTTAGAAATCTAGAAAAACTCAGATGTCCAGTTATTTCCATTTTTCTAATATAATTCCAAGTCAGGAAGTTGAAAAAAAGTAAAAAAAGAAGGTAGTGGCTCATGTAAATGTCACAAAGTTTGATGCTTAATGACATACATGCATCTGCAAATGCTTTTTTGAAATTTAGGTTTGGTTAAAATTTTCCAATGCAGTATCAATTAGATATAGAAAATTAGAAGGAAAATGCATAATAGGGATTCTGATTTTGGAGTCATTTTTCTAAGTTATCAGAAGTTTAAATCCTTCCTCCTTCTATTTTTCTATTATTCCAACTATTCTTTCTTTTATTTCTTCATTGATTCAATAAACATTTTGTGTATGTAACATATCAGATGCGGAGCTGGGCACTAAAGTCATACTCATTCAATTATACAAAGGTAGGACAGTTTAATAGGTCAATTTCTATAAAAATAGGTTAGAAAAAAGTCTAACCTATTTTTGTATTTTGTCTTTTCATTTATTACTTTCTTTACCACCTTGGACAGGTTATTCAATATTTTCGATGCTTAGTTATTTTTCTACAAAATGAGGAAATAATAGACCTGGTCAGCACCTAGCATACAACAGACATGTGGCACAGATTAATGTCATTTAGTTTTAAAGCACACATTTCAGTGATTCTGAAGATGTACCTATTTAAACTCCCCAAAAGGTTTACATACCTAAATTTTATAATTTTTATCTATCCTCAGTTTAGTTCTGTGCCCTTTCCTCCTTATAAGGGGTTTCAAGTGTATGGCACTTGGAAGATAAGTAGAGAGTTGGAGAAGAATTCATGTTTCTGGGGGTTTGGAGGTATGGGCAATGCAACTTGTCTCCACTGGGTGATGAATTCATTGTATATATTCCTTAAGTTCTCTATTTTCTACTGTCTTTGGAAAGAACCTCTGCACTTGGAATTCTAGTTTTTGTGCAAGTGCTAGCTGTTTGTCCCAGTTTGTATCTTTTTCTTTTTGCTTGAAAAGAAAATAGTGACAAACATACCAGGTTCCACCATAATAATATTGATTTGGATTCTTTATGATATATATTGTTGCTTCCAGAATCATTATATTCACCCACTAATTCCCAGAAGCAAACTCTCCTTCCTTTTTAGAAACATATCAAGCTATCCACAATGTCACCCAGAGCTGTAATTGTAATTATGGGTAAAAAATTCATGGCTTCAAACCAGTTAGATACATTTGAAGATAAACACAAACACAAACGTGGCACAGTATTAGTGCAATGCCCTGTCTCCTGAGTGCTGCCAAACATCTGTGTTGGAAAGAAAGAAGCAAACACACAACCAGGACATGCTTTCTTCATCTCTGCACGTGTGTTCTGAGATGACACACCAGGGTGTATGCAAACAAATAATGAGAGAATGTTCTGATCAGCCCAACTCATTACCCAAATCTCATGTGGATTCTTGTTGGCAGTTTTGTTGTCGACTTGTGCATCACTAGCTCTGCGGTCCTAAACAGAAAGCAAACTCAAATCAGTGTTAAATGTAATAATATTAGTTGATTTATAGGTATTTGAATGAAACGTTGCAGACAGTTTAGCTACTATTACCTGAAATAATAAAAGATCGACATCAATTTCATTTATAACAGAGCTCATTTCTTTATTCTAGTTGTGTGGCATGGTGTCTCTGAATATCTTCCCCGTGAGTGATGTTTTCTATAACACAAATTTGTATTGCACGAAGCTTTGCACTTGGGTTTGCCACAGATATTTGTGTGCTGATGGGGAGAATAAGTCTATTCATCAAGGCATATTCCTGCAACTGGGGTGAATCAGTTTGAGCCTATGCCCTTCATCTTCATTGTCGAGTAAAGTAAGCATTTATTAATTCATATTTATTATGTACCGAATACTGGGATAAAATAAGGAGCAAAACTGAAAAAAAAAAAAAAAAAAAGAAGAAGATTACTGCCTGATGCAGCTGAGGATCTTGTGGGAAAGAAAACTTTAATTATATAATCAAAAACTACAACTTAGAGTTAGTGCTAATAAACCAGAGGTATGAAGTTCTAGTTAGCTAAGCAGAAAGGAGAAAGAATAATTAAGGTGGAGGAATCAGCCCTTGTAAAAGTCCTCTGATAAAGGGACTGAAGGAGGACAGCATAACTGTGGTTGGGAGACTGAAGCAGGAACATAACTCAAAATTAGGCTAATGAAATAGGAACCAAATTGTGTATGACATTTTGCTGTGAGACAAATAGGTAACCATGAAGGATACATTAGTCTGGCAGCCGGGTGTAAACAGCAACATTGATTAGAAGGAGTGAAGTGTGGATGAAGGTGAACAGTGTGTATTAAGGAAATTGGCTTCATCCCAAAAGTGGTCTGGCCTTTGTCCTAGACTCCTCTCAGTTGATCTCTAAATCCTTGGAATTTCCTGAGTAACAGGATTGTCTTTGCTATTTACATTGGGTCCTTGTGGACCATATCTGATGGTTTTATGATATGATAGGACCTATAGTGGTATCCTTTGGCCATGTGGTATCAGCCTGACCTTCAGGGAGACTGACTTTAACAACATGGGCAGTTAATCAATAAGTCATGCCTATATAATGAAGCCCTAATTATAACTGGATTTCAAAGCTCATGTGAGCATCCTGGGTTGTCAATACATCATGCATATTATCACCCATTAATACTGAGAGGGTAACACGTTCTAAGGAGACTCTGAGAAGACTCTGTTTTATTCAACTCTTCATTTGGCTGATTTTCTACATCTTTTGCCTACAATAAATGTAGCTGTGAGTATAATAGGTTTATGTGAGTTCTATGCACCTTTTTAGTAAATTATTGAATGTGAGGATGGTTTTGTGTGAAGCCCTTTGATGATTAATTTTGTGTGTCAGTTTGGCTGTGTCATCATGCCCAAATATTTGGTCAAACATTATTCTGGATACTTCAGTGAAGGTGGTTTTTGAATGAGATAAAGATTTAAATTGGTGAATTTTGAGTAAGGTAGATTATCTTCCATAATGTGAATGGGCCTCATCCTATCAGTTGAAGGTCCTAATAACACAAACACTGACATCCTTTGAGCAAAAATAAATTCTGCTAGCAGACTTCCTTTGGATTTAAATTGCAAACCATGGCTCTTCAGCCTTCTGGCCTGCCTTTCAGAGTTTGGACTTACCAAGCCTCCATAACTGTGTGAGCTAGTTTCTTAAAATCTCCTTCTTGCTTTCTCTCTTTGTCTCTCCTTCTCACTCTTTTTCTTGTGTGTGTTTGTGTGTTTGTGTGTGTGTGTGTGTGTACAAACTCTCTATTGGTTCTGCCTCTCTGGGAAACGTCGGCTAATATACCTACCAAACTTGCAGTTGGTGTCAGAAGTGAGAGTGATCTTGCGTGGACATTTTCCCAAATTTTGTAGGTGGACACTAACTTCTTGCTGTAGAGGTCAAAAATCCTGAGTAGACTTGTCATTCTGGAGGATTGTTTCCTTGACTTCACAGTTGTAGCGTAACATGGTAAGAGGAAACTGGATAACAAATTAAGAGGAACTCCCATAGTTGTGGAGAAGATAAAGGGCAAATGGAGATAAATAGATGGATTTGAGAAGTATTTGTTAGAAAAAATCAACAGGAATTGGTGAGGACAGTGAAGGAGGAAAAGATGTAATATTGACCAAGTCAAGAAGTGTATACATATTCTTATAGGCTCATTAGAAGAGTACACTAGTTTGCAAGGAATAGTCAATGTGGATAATTAGTATATTAATGTGATTTACATTGGCCACATAAGGTTCTCTGGAAGAAACCAACCTTTTTGGTGGAGAGATGACTTTAATATCAAGAATTTATAGGAAGAACAAACATAGCCAAGCGTCAGACCCTTTGTCACTCTGCCATTGTTTTCTCCCTCCCATGCTTCTTAGCAAGCTGGAGAACATGCTCACTTCAGCTTATTCAGAATGACCAAGTAGTCATAAGAACAGATGTCACATTTTTAGGCAATTATGAAAGGTGCCGGCTAGAGGAAAACCAACAAAGACAAAAACCAAGTATATGAAATTAGTAAAACATTTGAAAGAAAAAAAACACTGATATTTGCAATTTATTGAAGGACACCAAAAACAGAGATTTTTTTTAAAGGAATTTGGAAAGTGAGGAGAGAAAGGAAAGAGACAAAGAGCTAGGGAGGTGCATGTGAAACACACTCAGAGGGGTAGGGGACATCCCATACCCTTCTCCCCTATTCCAAATGCACAAGTGAGGAGGGTTTTGTGGCATGTGCTTGGTGGGCCAGGGACACATAATCTGATTCTCCCTCTGCACTAGGCTCTGGGCCTCTCACTACAATTTTCAGGGCCCACATTTTCTTAGTGTATGAGTCATCTCTATTCTTGAGTAAAGAACTGATTCAGAGTACCTCCTTAAGGCGCTCAGAACACTTTCTGGCAGTATATGAATGAATGAGACAATAACTGGGATAAGTGAAGAAGCAACAGTTCCATTTTCCTTGGGCAGAGGCAAACTCTGGTAGCATCGTTTTGTGGGTTGTGTGTCAGATGACATTTTCCTTTGTAGAACGTTCTCATTGGAAATATAACATAGTAGGTTATTCAAATTCTGCTCTCTCATAAATTCTGAATGTCTAGTGATACACTCAGGAAAACAATGGGTCTTCCACATTTGTTACAATTGCTTTCACCATGTTTCAATTTAGATTTACCTTTGGCATATCAAGTCTTTGATGATAAAACACAATAAGAGGGTTCTAATTCTATTACAGTCAGACAAGATACTATTGCCCTCCTGAGCTGAAATACTAACTCATTTTGAAGTCAAAGAAGGAAGGGACATCAAGACAAGCATAATTTCAGATGGGAGACAGAAGAACTCTATTAGTAATTGTGTTAGTCCATTTTCACACTGCTATAAAGAACGACCCGAGACTGGGCAATTTATAAAGGAAAGAGGTTTAATTGACTCACAGCTCCACCTGGGTAGGGAGGCCTCAGAAAACTTACAATCATGGCTGGAGGTGAAGGGGAAGCAAGGCACATCTTACATAGTGGCAGGAGAAAGAGAGAGAGAGAGAGAGAGAGAGAGTGTGTGTGTAAGAGAGCAAAGGGGAACTGCCACTTTTAAAACCATAAGATCTTCACTCACTATCATGCGAATAGCATGGGGGAAACCGCCCCCCATGATCCAACCACCTCCTTCCAGGTCCCTCCCTTGACATGTGGGGATTACAATTGAAGATGAGATTTGGGTGGGGACTCAGAGCCAAACCATATGAGTAATAATGTGAAAAGCGTTTTGAAAGGAAAATCAAAAAACTAAGTTCTAATCTTATTTGTTTACCCCTCCCAACATCAGGACTAGTGACCAGTGACCTGATCCAACTACAGAAAATTTCATAGCTTGACCTCCAGCCTCAGTCCGTGATGCATAAAACAGGCACATCTGTCCCTCTCGTCAAAGGATTCAGAATATTTCTGACATAATAGGCTCACCCTATTTCCTAAAGGAAAAGTGGTTGAAAGGAAAGATTCTAGTGAACAAATTAAGTCCAAATCATAGTAGATGTAGATGTATATTCTTTGCTCTAAATCGCCCTAATGGTGGTATTAGGTTTTTTAAAATAAAGGTTAAGTTTGAGAAATATCTCCAAAGGAAAAATTCTAATCATGTATGTAATAAGTGAATTTATTGAAGGCAAAGGTTGAATACATAGAGGCTTTTAAATGTGTCTAAATTCAGTGATAAAATAGTGCACATGCTTTAGTATTTTAAAATTGTTTATCATTTGAAGATTACATAGGCTGTATTCTCACAAGCACATGTAATAAATAGATTCCCTCACCTTGTAAAACTCTATTTATCTAATATTCCACTAATGTAGAATACATACGTCTAGGCTTATTGTGAAGAATGATGGCGCCTCAGCTGTCTACTGTAAATACCAAATGATGTTTAAAGTTATCCTCATACTTATTTTTAATGTAGATTTCTGATGAGAAAATATTAAAATGACTTACCCACTTGTTTAAAGTTAGTAGGTTTCATGTGAAAATAAAGGATCAATTGTCATTTCCTCAGGGAGACTAAGTATTGTTTGATCTTCTTAAGGACAAATCTAAGAAGGAAATATTTCTCTTGAATAATTTGGGGAATCTGATAACTTAATAGCTTAAAAAGTATTAGAAACTCTGCAGAAATGGCGGTATATTTACTCAGAGAACCTTAAGAACATGTAATTGAGAACATTTTGAACTTTCTTATGCTTTTAAAACACAAAATGCACCTCTATAAGTCAATTATTTAAACTGTTCTAAGGTTAGCTTTTTCTCCAAAATGAAAATGTGAAGATGACATTTTCAAGACACTAAAGACTTAAATTTGACTGCTGTGGATCTGTCAGATTTGAGGAGCATGTGTGGAAATAATAGCTGTGACTCTATGACTTTAAGTTTTCTAAAGACAGGACTCTCTCTTGCTGTTCAGTGGGTATTGTGATCACCTGCAGAAGTGTGCAACCAACTGGTGTCAGGAGATTGGCTCATTATGTGAAAATGAACCTAAACCACCTAGGCTAGCTGTGCTTTATGAAACTGGAGCATGTGTCATATTTCTAGTTAGTATATTAGCATATTAATATTCACCAAGAAGAATAGAGAAAAATCTCAAAGGAGGTATAAGTTCATACTTTAAGGGAATTAGCAAAGACAATTAATAATTCTGCCTCACCTCCACCCCAGAAGCATTTAATATGTTGACACTAAACAAATATTAGTTACCATTACATATTGATCTTAAATTTCAGAGTGTAATCAACATCATAAACCGCTCATAGATATTCTGTGAGGTAGTTGTAAGGTTAAAACTCTAAATTAACCTCTTCATCTAAATGGTGAAGAAATAAGCCCAGAGAGTTTACGAGACTTTTTTTCCTGAATAAAGGTCACACTGCAAGTAAGTAGGAAATGAGGTTAAAGTCAGGCTTTCTGACACTTATTTTGAAATGATTTTTATATTATCACTAATATTCATTTGTTAAAAAATTAATATTGATATTAATTCTTGAGCTAAATCTCTGGTCTTACTGCAGAAGCTTACCTCAACTCAATATATTCCCACTTATCTATATATCACTATGATGATGAGGAAAGACTCAATCACATTTTAAAATCATACTGTGTCTCAATTCAATGAGTAAACTGAGGCAGAGACAGGCTAAGTGATAGGTAAGGTCACTGGCTGCAAAGTTAGGACTCATGATGAAAGTTAAGGTGGAACCTCAGCAGAATCAGAGCTGTGGAAAGAGAAAGAGGAGACTTTGAAGGTGCTGTCAGTACTGGGAGGGTGTAGTGGAGTTCGGATCCTTAGGATTTGGAAATACGGGAACATGACGATGATCGCCTTTTCATGCAAATCCCTCCTCTGTTGTGCTCAGCTGAGCTGGTTATATGGTCAGCTTCTTCCTAAAGGAAGGAGCCACTTGACCCAGGAGATGAATAGTTAATTTAAAACAATCATAATGTTTCCATTTCCTTTTGCTAGTGTTAGGATTCCTAGTAGTTTTGTGACCCATATGTGGCCAATAAGATAAAAGGGGACTGTTCCAGGAAAAATTACCATACTTAGAAAAAGAGAGAAGTAAAATAAAAAGCTGAGGGCTGAAAATGCCTGTAAGCTCAATGCTTTGGGAGGCCGAGGCAAGTAAATTGCTTTAGGCCAAGAGTTGCAGACCAGCTTGAGCAACATAGCGAGACCCCCGTCTCTACCAAAAATACAAAAAATAGCTGGTTGTGGTTGCATGCACTTGTAGTCTGAGCTACTCAGGAGGCTGATGCGGAAAGACCTTGAACCCAAGAGTCTGAGGCTCCTGTGAGCTATGATTGTGCCACTGCACTCCAGCCTGGGCAACAGAGTGAAAGACTATCTCTCAAAAGAAAGGGAGAAAGCTCACTAACTGTCTCCTTTTTGTAGTTGTGCTCACTTGTGTAGTGATGTGATGTTTGGAAATGCGAGTCTTCTTCAATCATGAGAAAATATTAGGAGACTCTTGAAATTTAGCACCACAATAGTTCCTAGTTACCTGAGTGTGGTCGAGCTGCTAAACCAACTCTGAAATTTTCTATAATCAAACATTTTCTATAAATAAAAAAATTAATTAAATTTTGCTTAATACACTTTTAATTTGGCAATTTATTACTTATAGCCCTAAGGGTCATAATGGACATTGGTTCCTGTTCTCTTCCCTTTGCCCTCAGATCTGTTCTCTGCCCAGCTCTGTCTTGCTCTGTTCCCAGGAAGGCTTACTCCTATGATCTGCATCACCTGGAACTCTTTTCCCTCTGGTTTCTGGTTGGTATTAGCGAATGGGAGACTCCTGTAGCTCAGAGTATTTTTTTCCTACAGCTGTATTTCTGATTCAATGTGGTTCTGGCCATGCCTTGCTAAGGGGTGGCTTCTGCCTGGTAACATTTACATTATGACCTAGGCTTTAGTGATTCCATTTTCTCTTCTTTCTCTATCAGTGCTGGGGGTGGGGGGGGTGGTATCAGCTGATTGCTATTGCTACTTCTTGGGTGTCTCAACTTATCTGTGGTTTTCCTTAGCCTTATCTATACCTCTTGTAGACAGATCTTTCATTTTCACAAAAATCTCAGCTGTGAATGTTGCCTGTTGCTTACTGGGATGTTGACTGATACATATACTTTCTGAGAGTTGAAATGTTACTAATAAATGAGAGTAGAGATGGGCAATGTATGTTAAAAAGCAGAATAATTCTAGGCCAATACAAGTTGCTTTCAATTAAGATGAAAGTTATACTCTACATAGGACGTTCTAGAGCTGCTATAAGAAAGTACCTGAACTACATAGAAATTTGTTGTCTCTCAGTCCCGGAGAGAAATCTGAGATGAAGCTGTGGTAGGGCTGATTCTTCCTGAGGGCAGTGAGGGAAGGAACTGTCCCAAGCCTCTCCCCCAGCCTCTGAAGATTTGCTGGCAATCTTGGGTGATCCTTGACTTCTGCATCACTTTCTCTGCCTTCATCTTCCTCTGTGCATGCCTATCTCCAAATACCTCTTTTTATAAGGAGCCACTTATGTGGAATTAGGGACCAACCCTACTCCATATTTCTAAATAAGGTCACATTTTAAGGTACTAGGAGTTATAACCTCAATATTTTAATTTTGAAATGGTACAGTTTGATCCATTGTACCCTGTCTAAAGAAACTGGTATGAACTGATTGTTCTGCTATGAAATAGAAAAAGGATTTAGAAAAGCTAGTCTCCTACTTCATATGGTTGATGATACTATGAACCAGGGATAAAAACTCTCCACATAAACTCTCTAATTTGAATGGTAGATATGCCCCCACATTGGAAATAGTTCTTTCTCATTCCTTTAACCTAATTCACCAAGAAACAGTCTGTGTATAATTAACCTGCTCACTTAAATCACCAAACACTTTATTATGTTTTGTTTAATTCAATTTTTACAACAGTCTTATAAGAAAGTTACCATTAGGATCATTATTTTTCATATGAGTAACTAAGATTTTAGATCAAATCACTTGACCGAGGTCTCTCAGCTAGTACCTGGTGAAGCTAGAATTAAAATGTAAGACTTCTAAAACATAATGGTTGTTCTAAACTACTATGTTTTGTTTGACCTCAGAAAGGGAAAGTTATAATTAAGGATCCCGGTGTGGCATCATCTCAGCTCAGTTTTTGTTTGTTTAATTATGAACCTGGAAATCTCGTATGAGCATCAATGTCAATAGTTTATTAAATGTTAGGCTGTTCTGGGGTTGATTGATGTTTTGTGTTGCCAGTTCTAGTCTCCAGTACTTACATCTCAGGTTCAATTTTGTCTGAGGTTCAATTGGTCTTCGCTCATTTTCTTTAAACTTTCACAAAAGCTAATATACAGTGGAGTTACTCTGCAACAAATTCAGCTAAAAAAATTACTCTTATCTATCCAAAATATAATTTTCTATGCTTAATTTTTTAAACAATATTTTAATGTCATGATTACAGACAGACTGTCCCTCAAAACCACTCATATCCAACTACGTAGGCAATTACATCCTTTTATAGAAGTAGACCAAATAGGTATGGGAAACAAGAGAAGTGGCATTAAATTGCAATAGAAATCAGGATGTTTGATCTTTGGCACTGGCTGAGGGAAGAAAAAAAGCATGGTAAAGAACACTTTTCCTTTTTCACAGAGAAACAGATATGGAGCAAAAGGAGATGCCGTCGTAAAGCAGACGGAGTTGGGAATTGAAAGATTAGCATAGCTCTAGTAATCAGACATCGCAACTTAAATTGTTTCTCTTTTTACAGATTACTTACTAATGGATGTAATTCCTTACACTTAGCTGGAGAAAAATTGCTTTATTGGGCCAGATAAACTTCTCAGGTAAATCTCGTTATCTTCAAGGATGATTAGATGCCTGTGGTCAGAGTGGGTGTGTTTTTGCTGCTGTTTCACCATTTATAATGTAGTTTAAGAGAATTTGATTATATTTCAAGCCCATATCCTTAGCTTTCATCCTCCATAATTGGGCTTCAGAGACTTGAGGTACAAATTGGTCTAGATATAAAGTCATAAGTGGAAAATTTATGGAAGTCAAATAAATTGAGAAGTTTTGGATTTTCAATATTATACACAAATGAGAGATGCATGTTGGTGATATGCCAGCCCATCTCTTTCACATAGATGAGTTTCTTTAATTCCCTCAACAATGTTTTCAGATGGATATGCTTATATTTATCAAGTTAATGAGAATGCTGGCATTCAGAGACATTAAGTTTTCTAAATTCTCACAGGTAGCCAACAAGAAGACCTGGGAATAAGTAAATAAATCTTAATCCTAAACTCTTCATAGGATAGCACTCTACCTTATATATCAAATTAAATTTCTTACTAAATACATGATAACACAATATTTGCAAAAAGTGTGTTTTGTAGTGATTGGTTCAACCAATTCATGTAATTATTTTTCTGCCTTTCCTCTTTCTTCCTTCCCCTGCCTCCCTTGCTCTTTCCCTTTTATTCCTTCCATCACACATTTATTGTGCAAAACAATGAAACAGATCATATTCTAGTTTAATGGGACAAAGGTCCATTCATCTATATCTATTCTGGCATGATTCAGGGCATCCTAGGACTTCATAGATTAGAGTTCCAGGACTATCTAGTAGGTAAGCTAAAAAATTACATCCTCATGTTGTGACAAAAGAATGTGGACCTGGTGGGAGTGAAGGAAAATTCAGAGAATGGTGCACAGTCTAGACATCTCTAGCTAGAGCAATGAGCAATGAGCAATGTGGCTAGTCCTCCTTTTCATATGGAAATTGTATTACTCTATTTTTTGCTAACGGAGCAAACTTAAGGCCTGAATATAAAGTAACATTGACATCTTAATCTATGCTTCTTGATGAGGTATTTGGAAATGAAGTAATGACAGATTTTGAATTTGGAGGTGTGGCTGCTGGGCATTCCTTGGCCTCACATCCCTGGAGTCAGATTCAACACTTTTTTGGCTTGTTACCCGCAGGCCTATCAATGCTGATTAGAAATCAGTTCCCCTAGATCTTTTATGTGCACATAACACGTCTTAAATTATGATCTGTGTGTGTGTCAATCATTTCTTTATCTATATACCAGTCTATATTAAGGTTTAACTATTTTCCTAGCCTACTGGTAGGTTCTGGAGTTACAGGAGAGTGAAACACAGGAACGGATTCTGTTTTTATGAACTCCATTCAAAGTGTGGCTGGATTATGCTTTGTACATTTTCACATTCTCTATCCAGCTTTCACTAATGAGCACACCTATGGCCACTATCAGAGTATACATATCAGTGTATTCAATGAAATGAAACACTTTGGCGTATTTTTCATCTCTTAGAATTTGAGTGTTCAATTATTTCATCTATGTAATACATTGCACAGTGATATAGTACTTGTGACTAAAAAATATACAAAGATTTACCTTGTATATTTTACCTTGTGTAGTATATAAGCATTAGACCAAAAAGCTTCTCAATGGACAGTCCCAAGGCAACACTTAGAAAACCTTGAGAGGAATCTTGGATGTGTTGATTGTCATCTTGAGACAAAGAAGTGCTGAACTTTGTCAAGATTCAATCCTATCCAACTACCTTTCAGCTCATCACTTTCAGAACTTGATTTTGCATTCAACACAATCTCTTGGCATTTGAAACTCTGTCAAACTAAACAGCTCTGTTTTAGACATATGTTTTGAAAAGTTTCACAGGCACTCTGTTTGCACATACAGTATATCTTTTAAATAATAGAACCTTGAAGTAGCATTGAGCTATTATTTTCATAAAAGGAAAACTGGAAACCAGGATGCTTACATATTTGCTGTCTTCATGGAAAAAAAAATGCACTGCTAGCTTTATTTTTACACTGTAATGTAGTTCTGCCATTTTGAGACCATAAGCATGATTTTTTTCACAAATAATTCAGAGCCAAGATATGAGTCTGCTTCATTTCTCCCTAAACCTAAGAGCAAAGTTGGTTTTTCATCCATAAAGCAAATGTTTTCTCAAAAAATTGAAATTCTGGGACATGTATTTTACCTATTCTTTGCAGCTAGAATTCCAATGAATATTATTGGTAGAATATAATCTCAATAACAATACAGAGCCCACTATGGAGTTGATGATCGGACTTAAAAGGCAGAGTGTGAACAACAGCAGAAAAAAATCATTGTTTCATGTTCTTTTTGTTATTCCATGCGCCCATCTACATTTGTATCCTAATTTTAAATTCGTTATAGGATATCACACTGTCTCATACATTAAATTGTATAGAATATACAATGCCAGAATAGTACATTTAAAGTTTTAAGTACCATGTGAATATGACAGGATTAAATGTTAAAAATTTGTTGGAGGGTAACCTTTCTCTGTGTGTATGTGAGTATGTGTGTGTGTGTGTGTGTGTGTGTATACATTTACTTCTTTTACATCTGTCTACCTACATAAATTTATCTGCAGTACAATCAGCCTGAGAAAAACACTCATGTCATTTAAAGTCAACTTGGAATCTTCGAGTTACACAGACCATTTCTATAATTTTGTCTAAATTTGAAATGAAATTACCAAAAACATTAAATAACAGGATAATTCCACTATATCAGTTTTTGTTTAGCTATACTTTCTAGAACGGAGTACACATTTAAAAAATATATCTAAGTATGATACAATGATTCTTAATTTATTAAACAGTCTGTTGAACAGGGTTTACCTTCCCCTTTAAAGGTATTGCTCATTGCTTTATATACTGTTTTTCAAATAATGGAAAAAGAATAGAGAAGAAGAATAAATTCATTTGGAAACATTTTACTCTTTTATCCCATTCCTTCCTCTCTTGGCTCCCTGTGCTGTGTTTGCCCTTAACACATTTAAGTGTTATACTGAGTATGTTTTCCTATCAGAGGTTGCAAACTGGCAGCTAGAGGGCCACAGATGGTCCACAGATGTATTTTGTTTGACTCATACAGTGTTGGCCTACACAGTATTTATATCTCATTCTTAATTAGAACTGAGAGATTCCACTTATATGTGTGGATAACACTTTTCTTGAAAAAACATCAGAAGTTTTGATATCAGTGGATCTTTTTTTTGAACATAGTATTTATTGACTGAGTTGAGGTCACCTTCCCTGTGGTTCATCACAGTTCCTACCAATCCCTATTGCACCCTAATACTGAGGCTGGTTGTCAATTGTTATTAGAGCACTTGTGCTATTGTTCTTCTTTCTGAGTCAGAGGGAAAATAGAATATTTCTTATAGCCCATCGTTTGTCTTATACATGGCCAACATCCCATATTTATATTACCAGCCTTCCTCTAAAATTATATAATTTTAGGACCCCTATTTTATTGGATAACTTTAGCCCAATATGGTAAAAAGAATCAAGCAGATTTAGAGTCTGCAGACCGTAGTTCCAAATCCAAGTGCCATTTACTGACTATGTAATAGTATATAAATTAAGTCAAGTGATTTAACCATGCCAAGCCTTTAAAGTATCTAAAATAAAGTATTACAACTATTTCTGTACCTTTAAAGAGTCAAAAATTACTTAATTAAGCCCATCAGTTTTGTGAGGAATAAATGAGACAATATTTGCGTAGTATGCTTGGGGCAGAGCAGGTATTGCAAACATATTTGCAGTATCCATGTGCCTTAGTGTGTTTATTCTCACAATCATTTTTTCTCAATAGTCCCCACAAGTCTTAACTTGTTCCAGAATTATCTCAAAAGTCCAAAGTCCTAAGCTTCTTCTGAAACTCAAGGCAAGTTTCTTACAGGTATGAGCCTGTGAAATCAAAAATGAGTTATTTATAACCAAGATACAATGATTGTACAGGCATCACATAACCATTTCTATTTTGAAATGGAGAATTCGGCCAAAAGAAACGGGTTAGAGACCCCACTCAGCAGGGAAGATATTAAGCCTGAAAACTCCAAAAAAAATTCCATTGATTCCATATCCTCCATCCTGGCTACACTGATGTTGAGTGGTCGGTTCTCAATGCCTAAGGCGGCCCTGTTCCTATGGCTTTTCTGGTGCTGCTTCAACGTGGCTGCTTTCACAGGTTGGCATCCAATGCATGTGGCTTTTCTTTTCTTTCTTTCTTTTCTTTTTTTTTTTTTGATGGAGTCTCTTTCTGTTTCCCAGACTAGAGTGCAGTGGTGCTATCTCACCTCACTGCAAATTCTGCTTCCTGGGTTCAAGTGTTCAAGTGATTCTTCTGCCTCAGCTTCCTGGTTAGCTGGGATTACAGGCACCTGCCACCCACCCAGATAATTTTTGCTTTTGTGTGTGTGTGTGTGTGTGTGTGTGTGTGTGTGTGTGTGTGTAGAGAAAATGTTTCACCATGTTGGCCAAGCTGGTCTCAAATTGCTGACCTCAACTGATCTGCCTACCTTGGTCTCCCAAAGTGCTGGTGTTACAGGTGTGAGCCCCCACTCCTGGTCACCTGTGGCTTTTCTAGACTGAGATTGTATTTTCCTGGTAGCTCTATCATTCTGGGGTCTGGAGGTCAGTGGCCTCATTTCCATAGCTTCCCTAGGAACTATCCTGGTGGGAACTCTCTATGGGAGCCCCAACACCACATTTCAGCTCAGCATTGCCTTACCAAAGGCTTTCTGTAGGGCTCTAACCCTGCAGCAGGCTTCTGTCTGGGCATACAGGCTTTCTTATTCATCCTCTGAAATGTAGATGAAAGCTGCCAAGTCTCCACCACTCTTGCATTCTGGGCTCCTGCAGATCTAACATAATATTGAGAGGTGAAGCCAACTGGACTTCCTGGGTCAAGTGGGGACTTGGATAACTTTTGTGTCTTACAAGAGCACAGCACTCGGCAAAACACACCAATCAGCAGGATCTTAAAAGTAGCCAATGGCAGGGATGATTGAAAAAAGGGCACTCTGATAGGACAGAAACAAAACATGGGAGGAGCCAATACAGGAATAAAAGCTGGCAACACCCAGCCAGCAGCGGCAATCTGCTTGTGTCCCCTTTGACACTGTGGAAGCTTTGTTCTTTTGTTCTTCACAATAAACCTTGCTACTGCTCACTCTTTGAGTGACTCTTTGGGTCCATGCTACCTTTAAGAGGTGGAACACTCACTGCGAAGGTCCGTGGCTTTTTTCTTGAAGTCAATGAGACCACGAACCCACCAGAAGGAACCAACTCTGGACACATCTTGGGGGATTGTCCAGGATTTTGCCACTTGATGAGTACCATCAGACCCCTTTCACTTGCTATTCTGTCCTATTTTTCCTTAGAATTCAGGGGCTAGAATTCAGAATTAAACGCTTTTAACTGGACACCTGTCAGCCAGTTAAAAGCAACTAGCATGGCAGCCAGACTAAAGACATGCATGCCAGGCTTTTGGGAAAGGACTCTAACAAACCCTGACTCTTCAGAGTTGGGAACACTAGTTTACCTGGAACCAGCTTCTGCTTTTCCTGTGTTTCTGGGCTGAGCCGAGGGTCAACAGAGAGGAAAGCCATTCAACTCCAGGGTCCTGACAAAAAGTTGGTTGACCCTGCAGCCGTGAGTGGAACTCTCAAAGTTACATCGCCCAAGAGAGACTCATCCATCTATTCTATCTGGACCCTTGTCTACTGTGTCCTAACACCTGTCAGAAAAACTTCCTCCTGCCTCTCTTCTTTGAGGCTAGTCCCACTTCTGAAAACCACTCCCTGTCTCTGGTGCCCTTCTAGTTTCTTCTATAAGAATGATTCCTAGCTTAAATATTGGAACTCTGTTCCCTTCTTTAGGCACCCAGGCTCTCCATTCAGAAAGACATAATTTTTGCCTGAAGCCCCATCGGAGTGGGGAGACCATTTGGAATTTTAGGATCCCTCCTCAGACTAACAGGCCTAACAAAGGGTATTCTGGAAGCTAGGATATCCTTTTGGGGGATATCTTTCCTATTCATATGATGAGAAGTGAGGACAAAAGGCGTCACTATTCCAACCCTGGAGATCCCTTCCGTCCCTCAGGGTATGGCCCTCCACTCCATTTTGAGGCATATCATCTTTATAGGACAAGGATAAGGTCCCAATACCTTATCTCTGTTGGAGAAAATGCTTAGGACTCTAACAGGTTTTTGAGAACGCATCAGTAAGGGCCACTAAATCTGACCTTCTTCAGTCCTCTTTGTGGTCTAGGAGGAAAACTAGTGTTTCCACTGTTGGTTCGGTGAGCACAGCTATTCCAAACAGCAGGGTCCAGGGACTGTTGTGGGTTCTTTGGCAGGGAAAACAAACAAACAAACCAACAGACAAGCAAACATGGGCAGCTTTTTCTTTCATATGGCAAACACTCAGGCATCAACAGGCTTACCCTTGAAATGCATTCTAAGTCATTGGGACTAATTTGACCTGCAAACCCTGAAAAAGAAGTGCCTTATTTTTTTCTGCACTATGGCCTGGCCCCAATATTCTCTCTCTGATGGGGAAAAATGGCCACCTGAGGGAAGTATAAATTATAATACTGTCTTGCAGCTTGATCTTTTCTATAAGAGGGAAGGCAAATGGAGTGAAATACTTTATGTCCAAACTTTCTTTTCATTGAAGGATAATCCAAAACTATGCAAAACTTGTAATTTACATTCCACAGGGGGACCTCTCAGCTTACCTCTATATCCTAGCCTCCTTACAGCTCCCCTTCCTCTTAATTGATAAGCCTCCTCTAATCTCCCCCACCCAGAAGGAAATGATCAAAGAAATCTAGAAGGGACTACAAAAACCCCCAGGCTATCGGTTATATCCCCTTCAAGCTGTAGGGGGAGGATAATTTGGCCCAACCTGGGTATATATCCCCTTCTCCCTCTCTGATTTAAAGCAGATCAAGGTAGACCTGGGGAAGTTTTCAGATAATCGTTATAGGCATATAGATGTCCCACAGGATCTAGGGCAAACCTTGGATCTCACTTGGAGAGATATCATGCTATTGTTAGATCAAACCCAGGCCTTTAATGAAAAAAAAAAAAAAAATGAAGCTTTAGCTGCAGTCCAAGAGTTTGGAGATATGTGGTATCTTAGTCAAGTAAATGATAGAATGACAGCTGAAGAAAGGGACAAATTCCCTACTGGACAGCAAGTCATCCCAAGTATTGATCCCCACTGGGACCTAGACTCAGATCATGGGGACTGGAGTCACAAACTTCTGTTGACCTGTGTTCTAGAAGGACTAAAGAGAATTAAGAAAAAGCCCATGAATTATTCAGTGATGTCCACTGTACTTCAGGGAAAGGAAGAAAATCATTCCGTCTTTCTCAAGCAGCTACGGGAGACCTTAATCAAATATACTCCCCTGTCACCCAACTCCTTCAAGAATCAATTGTTCCTAAAAGATAAGTTTATTACCCAATCAGCCACAGATATCAGGAGAAAGTTCCAAAGGCGAGCCCTGGGCCCTGAACAAGATCTGGAGGCATTATTAAACCTGGCAACCTTGGTGTTCTATAATAGGGACCAAGAGGAACAGGCCAAAAAAGAAAAGTGAGATCAGAGGAAGGCTGCAGCCTTAGTCGTGGCCCTCAGACAAGCAAACCTTGGTTCAGAGAGGACAGAAAATGGAGCAGGACAATCACCCAGTAGGGCTTGTTATCAGTGCGGTTTGCAAGGACACCTTAAAAAAGATTGTCCAATGAGAAACAAGCTGCCTTCTCGCCCATGTTCACTATGCCAAGGCGGTCACTGGAATGTGCACTGCCCCAGAGGACAAAGGTTCTCTGGCCCAGGAGCCCCCAACCAGATGATCCAACAACAGGACTGAGGGTGCCAGGGGCAAGTGCCAGCTCATGTCATTATCCTCACTGAGCCCTGGGTAAGTTTATTGTTATTGGGGGCCAGGAAATTGACTTCCTCCTGGACACTGGTATGGTCTTTTCAGTGTTAATCTCCTGCCCCATACGGTTGTCCTCAAGGTCGATTACCACCAAAATCCTGGGACAGTCTGTAACCAGATATTTCTCCCACCTTCTTAGTTGTAAATGAGAGTCTTTGTTCTTTTCACATGCCATTCTTGTTATGCCTGAAAGTTCCACACCCTTATTAGGGAGGGACATATTAGCCAAAGCTGGAGCTATTATTTACATGAATATGGGGAACAAGTTACCCATTTGTTGTCCTCTATTTGAGGAGGGAATCAACCCTGAAGTCTGGGCATTGGAAGTACAATTTGGAGGGCAAAATATGCCCACTTAGTCCAATTCAGGATAAAATACCCCACCACTTTTCCTTATCAAAGGCAATATCCCTTAAGGCCTGAAACTCATAAAGGATTATAGGATATTGTTAGACATTTAAAAGCTCAAGGCTTTGTAAGAAAATGCACCAGTCTCTGCAACACCCCATTTCTAGGAGTCCAAAAACCGAATAGTCAGTGGAGACTAGTGCAAGATATTAGACTCATCAATGAAGCAGTAATTCCTCTATATCCAGTTGTACCCAATCCCTATACCCTGCTCCTCTCAAATACCAGAGGAAGCAGAATGGATCAGTGTTCTGGACCTCAATGATGCCTTCTTCTGCATATCCCTAAACTCTGACTTCCAGTTTCTCTTTGCCTTTGAGGGTCCCATAGGCCACACGTCCCAACTTACGTGAATGGCCTTGCCCCAAGGGTTTAGGGACAGCCTTCATCTGATTGGTCAGGTACTGGCCCCAGATCTAGGCCACTTCTCAAGTCCAGGCACTCTGGTCCTTCAGTATGTGGATGATTTACTTTTGGCTACAAGTTTGGAAGCCTCATGCCAGCAGGCTACTCTAGATCTCTCGAACTTTCTAGCTAATCAACGGTACAAGGTGTCTAACTTGAAGGCCTAGCCTTGCCTACAAAAAGCCAAATATCTAGGCCTAATCTTAGCCAGAGGAACCAGGGCCCTTTACAAGGAATGAATACAGCCTATACTGGCTTATGCTCACCCTAACACATTAAAACAGTTGTTGGGGAGTTCTTTGGGATCACTGGCTTTTGCTGACTATGGATCCCTGGACACAGCAACATGGCTAGGCCACTCTATATTCTAATCAAGGAGACCCAGAGGGCAAATACTCACCGAGTAGAATGGGAACCAGAGGCAGAAACAGCCTTCAAAACCTTAAAGCAGGCCCTAGTACAAGCTCCAGCCTTAAGCCTTCCCACAGGACAAAACTTCTCTTTATATGCCACAGACAGCGGGAATAGCTCTTGGAGTGCTTACTCAGACTCGCGGGACAACCCCACAACCAGTGGCATACCTAAGTAAGGAAACTGATGTAGTAAAAGGCTGGCCTCACTGTTTATGGGTAGTTGTGGCCATGGCCATCTTAGTATCAGAGGCTATCAAAATAATAGAAGGAAAGGATCTCACTGTCTGGACTACTCATGATGTAAATGGCATACTAGGTGCCAAAGGAAGTTTATGGTTATCAGACAACCGCCAGCTGAGCTACCAGGTGCTACTCCTTGAGGGACTGGTGCTTCAAATATGAATATGTACAGCCCTCAACTCTGCTATTTTTCTCCCAGAGGATGGAGAACCAATCGAGAATGACTGCCAACAAATTGTAGCCCAGACTTATGCCACCCGAGAGGATCTCTTAGAAGTCCCCTTAGCTAATCCTGACCTTAACCTATATACTGATGGAAGTTCATCTGTGGAAAATGGGATACAAAGGGCAGGTTATGCCATAGTTAGTGATGTAATAGTGCTTGAAAGTAAGCCTCTTCCCCCCAGGGACCAGCACCCAGTTAGCAGAACTAGTGACACTTACCCATGCCTTAGAACTGGGAAAGGGAAAAAGAATAAGTGTGTATATAGATAGAAAATATGCTTATCTAATTCTACATACCCATGATGAAATATGAAAAGACAGAGAGTTCCTAACCTCTGGAAGGATCCCCATTAAGTACCAGGAGGAAATCATGAAGTTATTGCACGCGGTGCAAAAATCCAAGGAGTTGACAGTCTTACATTGCCGAAGCCATCGAAAACGTGAAGGAGAAAAAGCAGAAGGAAACTGTTGGGTAGATGCTGAGGCCAATATTGCTGCCAGGAGGAACCTCCTATTAGAAATACCTATGGAAGGACCCTTGATATTGAACAACCCTCTCCAAGAGATTAAGCCCCAGTATTTCCCAACCGAAACAGAACGGGGACTTTCACAGGGGCATAGTTTTCTCCCCTCAGGGTGGTTAATGACAGAAGAGGGAAAGATACTCATACCCAAAGTCAGCCAGTGGAAAATACTTAAGACCCTCCACCAAACTTTTCATATGGGTATTGAGAACACTCATCAAATGGCCAAATCCCTGTTTACAGGGCCAAATCTCCTCCAGACCATCAGAAAAGTAGTCAAAGCCTGTGAGGTGTGCCAAAGGAATAATACCTTGGTCCATCATAAGGCCACTCTGGGGAAAGAAAGAATAGGGCATTATCCTGGAGAGGACTGGCAGTTAGACTTCACCCATATGCCTAAGTCAAGGGGATTTCAATACTTGTTGGTCTGTGTTGATACCTTTTCAAATTGGATAGAAGCCTTCCCTTGCAAGACAGAGAAGGGTCAGGAAGTGGTTAAAGTCCTAATTACTAACTTAACCTATCACCCCCATTATGAAGGAAAAGATCCTTTACAACTTCCAAAGATACAATTGTTAGCTGACTTCCCCATCTCTGATAGGACTAAAAATACCCAAACAGGATGCACAATCCAGCTTTTACACTCTTACATTTCCAACCTCACCTATTACACGAGCAATGCAAAGTTCACACATGACCCTGTAACCACAAATACCATCTTAACTTCCCAAGCCCCTTTATGCATCCAACGCAACCTGTTATCAGGCCTGCCCTGGGGCACCTACTATCCCATCATTGTAATTACACCCTACAACTTCAAGCCCCAGCTGATCATAGTAACTTCCAAGTCACCCAAACAGCTCCATTCAAACGGCTTGTCCACTTCTCACGGCCCGCCAAAATCATCACCTCCTCCCTGCTTAACAAACAGTCCGGGTTCTATAATAGCAAACATACTCCCTGCATGACCATTCACCCTGGGACCCTCTGAAGCAGCGCCCCACCACTAGTGAATGCCTTCTCATCCCCTCTTTAAATCAGTCTCTTGAATGGCTCCTAGTAGATAAAAAATGTTTTTTCCCCTAATGGGAAGATAGAACACAGGGAGCCACTCAGTTTGCTCCCAACACCCCTTTCCAGCCACTCACTGGATCTACCTTGGCAAACACTCTAGGAGTATGGGGAAATGAAAACAACAAACTCACACACCTTTTTAATATACACAGCCAGTTCCATCTACCCAGCCAAGGCATATTCTTCTTATGTGGAATTTCAACCTATATCTGCCTCCCCACCAACTGGACAGGCATCTGCACCTTAGTCTTCCTAAGTCCCAACATTGACATTGCCCCAGGAAATCAGATCCTATCAGTGCCCCTCAAAGCTCGAGTCAGTCAGCACAGGGCCATACAACTGATACTCCTATTTATAGGGTTAGGAATGGCCACTGCTACAGGAACCAGAATAGCCAGTTTATCTACTTCATTATCCTACTACACATACTGTCAAAGGATTTCTCAGACAATTTGCAAGAAATAACAAAATCTATCCTTACTCTACAAACCCAAATAGACACTTTGGCGGCAGTGACTCTCCAAAACTGCTGAAGCCTAGACCTCCTCACTGCTGAGAAAGGAGGACTTTGCATCTTCTTAGGGGAAGAGTGTTGCTTTTACACTAACCAGTCAGGGATAGTAAGAGACGGCACCTACAGGAAAAGGCTTCTGAAATCAGACAATGCCTTTCAAACTCTTATACCAACCACTGGAGCTGGGCGACATGGCTTCTCCCCTTTCTAAGTCCTGCAACAGCTGTCTCATCTGGTTGTTACTCGCCTTTTGGCCCTGTATTTTTAACCTCCTTGTCAAATTTGTTTCCTCCAGGATTGAGGCCATCAAGCTACAGATGGTCTTACAAATGGAACCCCAAAGGAGCTCAACTCACAACTTCTACTGAGGATCCCTGGACCCACTCACTGGCCCTTTGGCCTAGAGAGCTCTCTTGTGGAGGACGCTACAACTGCAGGGCCACTCCTTTGCCCCATCCAGCAGGAATTAGCTAGAATGGTCATTGCCCAATTCCCAACAGCAGTTGGGGTGCTCTGTATAGGAGGAGATTGAGAGGCAAAGTCAGCTGGACTTCCTGGGTAGAGTGGGGACTTGGATAACTTTTCTGTCTTACAAGAGGATTGTAAAATGCACCCATCAGCACTCTGTAAAAATGCACCAATCAGCGCTCTGTAGCTAGCAAGAGGATTGTAAAATGCACCAATCAGTGCTCTGTAAAATGCACCAATCAGCAGGATCCTAAAAGTAGCCAGTCACAGGGAGGATTGAAAAAAATTGTACTTTGATAGCACAGAAATGGAACACAGGAGGGCCAATAAGAATAAAAACTGGTAACCCCCAGCCAGCAGCGGCAGCCTGCTTGGGTCCCCTTCCACGCTGTGGAAGCTTTGTTCTTTCACTCTTCACAATAAACCTTGCTACCACTCACTCTTTGGGTCCATGTCATCTTCAGGAGCTGTAACACTCACTGCAAAGATCTGCGGCTTCATTCTTGAAGTTAGTGAGACCACGAACCCACCAGACGGAACCAACTCCAGACACTGAAAGCCATCCAGGCTTATAGCTTTCATTTTCTGGAGCAGCAGCAGTGCCTAGTATCTTTCAAGCCATGGTTACAGCTGTCTGGGTCCATTCTCCCAAAACGTTTCTGTCCTCCTAGGCCTCTGGGCCTGTGATGACAGGGACAGCCTTAAAGGTTTCTGAACCACCCTTGGGGGGCTTTCTTCCAATTGTCTTGACTATTAGCATCTGGCTCCCTTTTATCTGTGCTAATGTTTCTAGCAAGTGGTTGCTCTGCAGTATACTTGAATTCCTCTCCTGAGAATGTTCTTTCCTTCTCTAACACACAGCCGGGCTGCAAATATACCAAATGTTTATGCTCTGCTTCTCTATTAATTATAAGTTTCACCTTTAGGTCATTCCTCTGCTGCAATTATAAATTCTTTCTCTGTCTTTTTTTTTTTTTTTGAGACGGAGTCTCGCTCTGTCGCCCAGGCTGGAGTGCAGTGGCACGATCTCGGCTCGCTGCAAGCTCCGCTTCTCGGGTTCACGCCATTTTCCTGGCTCAGCCTCCTGAGTAGCTGGGACTACAGGCGCCCGCCACTGTGCCCGGCTAATTTTTTGTATTTTTAATAGAGACGGGGTTTCACTGTGGTCTCGATCTCCTGACCTTGTGATCCGCCTGCCTCGGTCTCCCAAAGTGCTGGGATTACAGGCGTGAGCCACCGCGCCCGGCTTCTCTGTCCTTTTAATGTGCATAAGTCTTCTCCCAACCGTTGACAGTTTATAAACCAGAGAATGTCTTTTTGCAGGACCTGGAACTATCTCTTTGAAATATAAATATTAAAGGAGATGGTCTATCTCTCAATTCTTTGGGAGTTTAGATGCCTAATTTCTATGAATATCATTTGGCAAATGCAGATGGCCTGATCGCAGAGAAACATACTTGCAAACTCAGGAATAACTCAATGTGTTCCACATATCCCATTGACCAACCTCTCTTGTAAAGTTCTCTGGTACTTTTCTACTAGCTCATCCCACTGCTCAAAACACTTTCAACCTTTGTTTCATGGAGGAGTTGAGTTCAGTCTCTCTCCACTGTTGCTACAACTTGAATAAATTCTTCCCATCCTGCTTAACTTTGTCTGGTACAATTTTTGCTTTGACACAACTTTGAAAACTGGAAGCCAAATTTGATGCCTGTTGCTAAGAAGAATACTGTATCTTTTGCATCATTTTCTTAATTATATATTAACACATCTTGAAATATATTTTGGTTTTCTTATTTATTTTAACTTTTATATTTTTATTGTATTTGCTTTCTAGAGAACAAATTAAATATTTTTGGAAAGATGATGGAAAAAATATGGCTTTTTGTCCCATTTCCATTTGTCACAATAAGATGGTGATTGCATTGATGGGTACAGGCAAAAACAGTGAATGAGATTTTTTTTAAATAGCAAAGGATATAAAATTTAGGGTTAGTAAACCCAGTGGTAATACAGAGCACTCTCAGAAAGGAAAACATCCTAAAGTTCACCCACAGGTGTAAGCAGCTATGAATAATCCATCTTGCTTAAAGGTGAGAGTGTGGAAAGCTTCTTTGATGTTCATTCTTTCAGTGTTTTTTTTTTTTTTTTTTTTTTTTTTTTTAAGAAATATTTTCCTAACATTTTGTAACTCCTGCTTATATTACCATAATGGTCTCATATGTACTTACCCTTCAGGGGAAAATAATTGCTGCAAAAACCCTTTGCAGGCCGGGCAAGGTGGCTCATGCCTATAATCCCAGCACTTTGAGGAGGCTGAGGTGGGTGGATCACGAGGTCAGGAGATTGAGACCATCCTGGCTAACATGATAAAACCCGTCTCTACTAAAAATACAAAAAATTAGCCGGGCGCGGTCCGGGTGCCTGAAGTCCCAGCTACTCGGGAGGCTGAGGCAAGAGAATGGCGTGAACCCGGGGGGCGGAGCTTGCACTGAACAGAGATAGCGCCACTTCACTCCTGCCTGGGCGACAGAGCAAGACTCCGTCTCAAAAACACAAAACAAAACAAAACAAAACCTTTGCAGCAACTGTCTTTCTTTACTGAAAGACAAAGCGACATGAACTTCAATTTTCTTAGAGCATCTCTTAGTCAGTCCAGGATTCAGCCAATCTGCAGTCCATTCTTGTGTCTCCTATCATGGAATAATATCTGGCAGTAACCCCACACTTGACAAGTACACATTACCAGTAGGTATTAGACTGAATTAAATGAGGAATCAATGGATATTTTAAGCCTTGGATTTATGAGTGTCCTCCTACCCAAGGATATTGAAACACATTAGTTAAGAATTAAACTTGTGGAAATATCTCAGGAGTGAGTCCTCTAGGTAAAGTATAGGTAGAGTATATGACAGTTGTTTTTTTTTTTTTTTGCTGTTTCCTTCCTCATTTATCCAGAGTAGAATTTCTATTCAATTATGACACACTTTCTTTTGAGATCAGATACGGCTTGACTATCCTATCGTGATGGCACCACCACCTGGGTGAGCGCAGTTGATATGTGAGATGAAACAATCTGCCAACCCAGGATCTAAGTGTGGTAAACTGGGGATACTGTCCTGTAGCATGTTTCACTTTTCTAGAAGCTTGCTCATTGCTGCTACTGGTAACTTAATGAATGTAGTAAATTAGAGTGGGAGGATGGAAAGGAGAGAAGTGCTTGGCTTTACAATTTGTTGCACAAAGCTGCCAAACTTTTAGCCATAGAATGAACACATAAACATTCCCACCATTGCCGTGGTAAAGGAACAGACTGTATTCATGTGTGAACAGTCTCTTCCAGATAATCATAATGATTTGTTGTTCATTTCAAAAATTCCTTTGATGTTGATTATAATCTAATATCATCTAGATACAATCATAGGAGCAATTGAACAAGTATGGTGACAGTTTCACTTATCCAGTCATAATTCATAACTACTCAC